>NW_010973093.1:2433196-2732858 GCF_000737465.1 Haliaeetus leucocephalus | reverse complement strand
CCCCCCCCCCCTCCACCAGGCGAACAAAACCCGGCAGGGTGATGGAGGGTGTGGGAGCTTCCGAAAAAGTTTTTCTGGTCGCTCTGTTGTAATTCGGGTTTTCCCTCCCGGGCAGGCGGCGGTGGGACTCGGTGGTTTGCTGCAGGGCACGGGGCGAAGAAGTCCCTGTGGGCAATAGGGAGAGTCAGGGGGAGCCGTGTGTTTCTCGGGTGGGGAGCACGTCGTGTTTCAGAGGTATTCGGAGACAGACTGAGGTGGAGGTGGACACAGACTCGGGGCTGAAACAGCCTCTTTTTTTTTTTTTTTCGGGGAAATTGCTTGTATTTTGAGTTTTACTCTGAATAGCACGGCGACGTTACAGTAAGATTGAAATTTGAGCTTTAGTGACAGCTGATTCACCTGAAGAGGGTGAAGTTCTGAGCGTGATGAATGAGGCTTACAGAGACAACTTTTCCAGGTAGGTAGGAAATCTGGCGACAGTTGCAAAATCAATGAACGCCTTACATTTTGATCTTATGTTAGAGAAAGCAGAGATTAGGGCAATCCATAGTCAAAGGACAGCTTTCCAAGGGTACAAGAGTGCTGTATTTCCTCAGCTCCCATTGATTTCCAATAGGAATTAACTGGCTTTTATGCCTTCGAACACTTCTGCTTAAACCAGAGTGCTAAAATGACTGCTACGTGTTTGTTTGTCTGTTTTAATCCTTCCCCAAAGTGCTTTTGTGCAAACTGTCATCTAATTCTCTGTGGCATGCTACAAAGTGGTGAAACTCTCCTTGACTTGTAGGAGCAGGATTCAGCCCTATACAAATATTGTGTTGAATACTCAGCTGTAATTTGCTGCAAATGCTTAAAGCTATATTCAACAAAGAAGCTGGTTCAAACAAGATTTGAATGCTGGTGAGGGAGAAGAATGTAAATTGAATTATTGTCAGGCAGGGATTTGCTTTATCAGATTCAGCCGCCACACTGACAAAGTTTAGATCCAGGCGCTGAGGTGGAAATTTTTTTTCACTGGGAGTTCGGACTCCATGCTGTGCCAGCACCCTCGGCAGCCCTGCATTCCTCCGTGGCAGCTGGACCCAGCAGCTGGGAATGCAGGCGGATACTTTACCGGGGCCAAATCCTGCCTGCATGGCAGTCAAGGGGATTGACTGCCACAGACTTCAAGATCCGGATTTGGCATAAATAGATCAACTCCGAGAATTAGGTTGCACGCAACTTCTGCAGTCTTGTCTCTTTTTTGTTTTGAAGCTGTTCTCTGCGCTGTTTTGTTTTCTGTCTTCATTTAATGGCCAGGACAGAGGGCCAAAAGAGAACAGAATAGATATTTTGTTGTCTGCCATGTTACCTGATTTGTTTTGGGTGATCACCCGAGATGGTAGAGATAAGCAGAGCGATACCTTCTTCTAAACAGAGAATTACTTATTCTGTTTAGTAAATACCTAATTTCAACTTCCCTTTTTTCCTTCCAGCAGAAGAATGATTGAGCAATGCTAAGCATGAGCAAGTCCACGAGACATTTGTTTTCTTAAACATGTAGGATACTCACATGGATCCATGGGAACTTACTCCCTTTAAACTCTTAAAAAGTAGAAGTCGTTCGGCAGCAGAGCAAAGCCTGTTCTCTGAGCAAGAGGCGCTTCTCCTCTCCAATGCTCTGCTCTTGCCATGCACCAAGTCTCTTCTGCACACCCACAGGAACTGACATAGCACTCGATGCCTGGTGGAATTGGGCCTGGAGCGTATGACAACCGTGATCAGTCAGATTTAGAAAGGGGGCGATGCAGGACTCCAGAATACTGATGTTTCCCATTTGTCTGTGTACACAAGATACACATTTTTCAGCAGCGTGGGTGACAAGCTACCAGAAGAAGTGGTGAATTTTCCATTTCTCCAGATGTCTAAGTAAGGACTGCAAGTGCCTTTTTCGAAGATGTATTTTAATCAAATAGAAATATGGAGCTCAGTGCAGAATTACTGTCAGAATAAGTCCTCAGGGACGTATTGCACACAAACCCAAGTCATCAAGGATCAGATTGTCTTTTATGAACCTCAAAATCTGTTAATCCCCACGTGTTTTTTTCTTGTAATTTCCTAAAAAGTATTGATATGAAAATGATTAATAATGTACTTCATGTGCAAAATTTCCCCTCTGGAGGCATTTGTGCTAAGGCACAAAACCATACCAAGCCATCTTAAAATATAGCTCCATTTTGCATTTTATTGTCTGTTTTCAATAGGAGCATTTTTTCAAGTGCTCAGTGCCTAATTTTAGAACTTCCTAACAAAATTGTCTGCTTATTAGGAAGTAGATAATAGCAGTCTGTATGATGAGGGCTGTTTGAGTAGCCATGTCTAATGTCTTTTTTTATAAACCCCTTGGTTTACTCAGTGAATAGCTGGTAGTCCTTTGTTTGGTTAGAAAGGTCAGAGTGTATATGGTGGGCAACTGAAAGCTGTTGTCCTGGCAAATTGAAAGGTGGCTCTCATTGCTCCATTCAGCCTCAAACCTAAGTGCTGGCCAGGCAAAAGGGAGGCAGTGAGTGTTTGGAAGCAGAGGCTCCTTGTTAGGGACTGTCACTGTAAGCTGTTGTCCTCCTGATGCACCTTCTGGGTGGAATTTTATTGCTGAGAGTGAATTTTGCAGTTCAGGGTAGGGAACATGCAAAACGCCGCCTTTGCGTCTTTCTCGGCATATGACAGCTGTGAGTGTACCAATGCCATGGTGCACAGATCCAGCCTTTGGATGGGATTGCTTTTAGTTGTAATAGTTCTGCCTGGCCAGGTGAGCACCGCTGTTTCTTCTGATGTTCTTGTGCCCTGTCACTACGTGGCCAATGCTCTTCCCATCAGATTCCTACTCAGCAGGAAGCGAAAAGACTTAACTGATCACTTGGCAAAGCATCAGGAAAGTATTTAGCTTTTGCCAAGTTCAGAGGCGTCTTGATACAGCATCCACGTGAGAAAGGCAGAGATTGAGACGGCTCTGGAGAAGCCCAAGGGTGAGGTTTGTTAGATCCCAAACACGTGCTGTCAGATAAGATCCATACATTCATTTCTTAATCCTAAACTGAGAGGCTCAAAGTTATCATCTGTTAGTTTAGAGCCTATAAATGGAATGTAATGTTGTCGTGGAAGTGGATGACAAAGAGGTATCGAAAGCAACTGCAGCATAATATCCCACGGGATACCCAAAGACTGATTTGGCTGCGTTGCTTAACTCAATAGCGTATGACATACAAGAATCTTTTCTCAAGTTACTAACACACTAATATATAATATCTGCAGCTTGGCAATTGAATCTCATTGGAAAATGTTTGCGCTCTGCAATAATATGCATAGGTCTTCATCTCTCTTTGAAATTGTTTCTGAACCAGAATCGTCACTCAGATGCAGAGGATTATTTAAAACCATGGACCGTGCACAGCATAACACACTGATCTCAGTCAAGTCACTCCCGATCCACAAAGCTATAAACAAAAGCAAATTTGATCCACCACTTCTGAAAGCTTGTTGTTAATACTTATGTTTATTTCTGTCTTATACAGTTGAATATGTCCTTAAATTTAAATTTACAGGTATTCTTTAAAGTTAGAGCTTGCTGTCTCCACTCAGATGTTTAAGAGGCAAGCGTCCTGGTGCTGGAGGAGTCACTGGAAAGAATCTGAACCCTCTCCAAGATCTCTAAAGAAGTCTTCGTAACAGGTTTCAGGCAGTATTATTTCAGGAATGTAACTGAGTGGGGTTTTTAAAGCCCTCCCAGATATAAAGAACATAGGAAGGACTTGCTTTTGTACCTCTTAATCACAGCACTCATGAGCAAGTCCATTGCTCTCTCACTCCTGCTGCCACCTGTGAAGAGTAGAGTCGCTGGCAGCATACGGTCTGAGGCGGCGCCTGGATTTGCACCCGCGGAGAATCTGGCCGGTGGTCCTTGCTAACCTTTGGAGGCACGCTGCGGGCTTTCTATAGGAAGGCACCATCAGGGTTGCCAAGTCCAATTCCATATAATTGCAAGCAACTGCATAATAGATACGAGTCTAGACAATCTGGTCCTCACCTCTTGTACATCCAAAGCCATCAAAGCTTCTTCAGAGTGCTGCAATAAGCCTGAGATCTTTAGTACTGAAGATTATACCTGGCAGAGACTACAGTGGGCCCTGAGAAAAGACGGGGCGATCAGAGGCTTTGTCCTTGGTTTTTGCAGTAGAGGAAGAGTGTAAATTGTGTGCTACTATAGGGACTTTCAGCAGTAAGGGCTCTGGCAGGATTTTTAGGATCTTCTCCTTCTGTTAGAACATCTGAGATCGTTTTACAATGGAAAAAATACATGTTAATAACCTCAAGTCATTTCCTGTGGAAACTCAAACCGATGTTATGCTTAGATTTGAACTCTTTCTCCCCCATCTAAAAGACAGAATTGTACACTTACAAAATAAAAAATAAAATCATCACCATGCATGTGGGTACAAAGGAGACGGTACTGGTTCCTGGAGAGGTTTTATGTTATTATACAACACAGCATCTGCACAGTAGTGATGGTGCCAAACAGCTGGCAGAGATCTGCCCTGAAGAGTGGGGGGGTATTGCCAGGGACAGCAGCAGGTTTGATTTGGCAACTGAGTTACCTTTCACGTAGCTGAAGAAGCTCTGAAAGTCGCATGCTCAATGCAGTGTTGCTGTTGGTACTTGATTTGTTTTTGTTCAAGGTAGGAAGGCTTTTAGGCACATTAAATACCCCATTCTACTGATGGAAAAATTATAGCGTTGGTATCTGCGAATTTCTCCCCCAAAGAAGGGATCAGCTTTTTCTACAGGCTAACCTCCACTCAGAGGTGTATCCAAAACCTACGGCATGCTTTCATCACCGCAACTCAACCTTTTGTTACTAAAGGGCTTCAGACACTGTAAACTCTCTTCTGTTTCCTGACTTCCGTAATATTTCTTTGTCCACACAGAGAAATTCCCTTCAGGTGAATAGTCTGCATTTCATAAGAGCAACGGCGAGAGGAGCTGATGGGGAGCAGCTGGCTGCTGCCAGGTGAAGACACCCTGCGTGGTGGCGGGGGAAACTCCCACTCTGTTTTGGAGGAATGGTTAATAGGAAAACAGATATTGTTTCATCTTGGCTTTATAAGAATTATATAAAAACTCTTGACAGATGTGAGAAAAGGGTGGAAGCCCAAGGAATCTCCTTTTGCCAAAGAAACAATTCCCAGTCAAGCCTTGTGCTTGGTGTCTCGGTCGGAGCTCACTTGAGACAGCGGGAGCTTTTCCCTGGATTTCAGTGGGCTTTGGAGGAAGCTGGTGATTAAAAAACCAAATGAGAACTCATATCCCCTCCTCTGAACAGAGGTTCAGATCAGAGCTGGGTCCAGCTTTGGGGATATGTGAACTGAGCTGTGATTCTGCCTTGGAGGTTGGCAGCACAGCATCCTTTTTAGGATGGATTATTTAAACCTCTTCCAGCAGCAACCACACTCGGAGCATCACAAAGCAGCGCCGAGAGCTCTCGGGTAGTGCTTTGACTCCTGGCACAGCTCTCAGGGTGAGGGTGATAGCTGTGTTTGTGACTCAAACCCGCTCGCCTCCGCTTAGTCATTTCTCTCCTCATTATCTACCTCCTCCTATAGGTTTCTTCCTCCAAAACTCCTCGGAGAGGCACTCAGTGCAGGTGTGCATGTTACACAGAAAAGGAGACTGTGCAGCAGCCTGGCAGCACCAGGCAGGGACTCTTACGGCTGCCAGTTTTATCCATAAGCTGACTTTTGCCTCCAGATTTTAGTGCCTCTGGGGAAGCTGAGAACCATTTGTTATATTTTATATTCTAATGTTTCCCTGGCTTAATTATTTGAGGGTATGTGTCAGAGTCTATCACTGTCAGATGTTGCTGCTGAAAGGGTATTTCAGCCAGTGAAAACTCCAGCTGGGTGGGTACTTACATAGGCTTTAGTACAGAGCAATGAAGCCCTCTTTGTTCCAGTTTTTCCATTGCCTTTGGATCAGATTTTGTCTCTCTTTAGATCTGCGTTAAACTGGATTTTAAAAGCCTTGACCAAATGGAGCAGAGGATTTAATCCATGTGCTCTATTTCCAGTCCTGAAATTATCTTCAAAACAGCATTGCCCCAGTCGTTTTTCCACCCAGGGCTTCTGCAGCGATGTGCTGTCTGAGCCCCCGTGGGCTGCTAGCCAGGTTCTCTGGGCAGAGGGGTTTGTTCAGACCATGCCTGGAGAAGCTGGGCGATGCCATGGCTGTGTGCCACCACCTGCTGCCGGCTTCTCAGTCACGCTGACCTGGAGAGGTTTGTTCCCCAGGGCTTCTCTCCTGTGTGTCACCTTGTCAGCTGGTGGATGATGAGGATAAACAGAAGCACCGGAGAGGAACAGTGATAAAAGGACCATAGGGATCTGTTTGTTTGTTTAGTGGACGAGGGTTTGGACCCATTTTTTAATTTCATAGCAACTTGTAGACAATCATAAAATCAGTGTTTGGAAACTCAAAGACTTAAGAACTAACCACTAGGAGCACAGCGTTTTCCCTGCAGGCTGCAGATAGCCAGGTACATTTACAATTCTTTACTAATAAACCTGGGACTAGGCCAGCATATTTATGTAAAAACACTAATACTTTTATTACTGAAGACAGCCCAGAGCTCAGGCCCCTACAATTTGTCTAGAAAATAGAATATTTGATTTTCCCCCACTAATAGTATGTTTTTCTCGTCTCTTGGCAGTTTGCACAAAAGCTCTGAAGTACGTGACATACGGCAAAGAGAACATCAAAATCTGCTGTGCCATATGATCAGCTCACATTGCAGTGGGCATGTTCCTGGCTCCACAAAGCTTCACAGCCATAAAACTATTCCGTGCTTCCTGACGGGAATTCATGCCTTCACTTTAACTGTCTGCAATAATTCGTATGTATTTGCTCTCAAAACGTGCAATGTTAAAGCTTCCTTTAAATATAAAATGGATAAAGGGGGGGTTTGGTAGTCCTGGGCACGGCTATTGTCTAGGCATCTCCAGAACAGACGCCTTGTTGATGCGCGCATCCCCAGGCGGTGGGTTTGGTGTGAAGAACGTATCTCTAAGGGTAAGTTGGTATTTGCAGAGCCAGTTGCATTCATGCAGCCATGCTAAAATAGGGTGAAACCTCTTTTTTTTTCCCATTTGGGTGACTGGTACGGTACTAGCGTGGGACCCATAAAGAGCTCTCCTACTTTCTGTCATCCCTTGGTAAATTTGCTACTGCTTATGATGACCAGGCATTTATTTGGTAATGACTGTCAGGACAACTCTGGCAGTGATGATACAGAGATGTGTGGCTGCATTGAGCAAGCACAATCAAATGGTTCTTTGGAGCAATAACTGACAGAAGCCACTTCAGTAACTTCTACACGATAAAGAGCAAGGCATGACAAAAAGAGAGACCAGATGATACAAGAGCAATTGTTTATAAACCAAAGGCTTTATTATTTGCCAGGAGTGATCAGCAAATCTTCGACTAAAAACTACTTCCATTAAAATTTAAGGTTTGAAAAAAGAGAGGATTTATCTTCGGTAGGATTTTCCTGCACTGGGCTCAACAGGAGAAATGAAAGATAAACATCACTCTCACAGGCAGAGTCTGGGGAGGGAGAGCCTGGTCAGTGCAGCTGAATAGCTTCAAGCTTTTTGTTCCTGTTGGTGGGAAGCAGAGAGATCCGGATAAAGGGCTGCAGGAGCATTGCTCAGGGGAAAGGAAGCTCTGCGTGGGGAGTCATTGAACTCGGAGAAAATGCCACATCTCAGGGATGTTTTTATCAGACTGACAAATGCAGCCTTTTTGCCCCCATTAACCGCAGCTGTAGGATGCTCTGGGGTGCACTGAGGGCAAAGGCTCTGATACCCTCTTCCTCTCACCGAGCTGCAAGCTCACACCTAACAGCAGGGAGGTTGAAAGGAGGCTGTATGTCTTTGACCTAAGGTACAGAAATTTGTTTTTGTAGGCTTCTGATTAGAGATACAGAGAGCGTATTCATCTTCTCAAGAGACATACCTGGACTTGGAAGTGGGATTGTTGCTTAGTGCTATAAAGTGTTGTAGGAGAGTTCCTGTACCCTGAGCTACAGGTAGAAATAGAAATATCTCTAAGTTGGCAAAACCGGGGCCAGAATCATGTGTATGTGAGGTGTGGGACTTTGAAAAGAAAGGATGGGAGATGGTGTTGGAGTAAAGAATTGGACCTGACAGTTTTTCTTCACAGGCACCAATTAGGGGGTGGATTTTATTGCTAAAGTGCAGAAAAGGGGCTGGGATTTCTCTGCCTTCCTCAGTGCTCAGAGGGAGGATGTGCAGGGACACTAGCAGTTTTACCTGTCAGCATCAGGGGTGATTTGACTGCTGAAAAAGAGCCTTACATTGTACCCTAAATAGCTTGGATGAGAGATAGGTAAAAGATAGGTATTCTCTGCTAGGGGGGATAATCACCTCTTCTCTTTCAGGGTCCAGGCTGGTGAGCTGTGGGCTGGAGCATCTTCTCTAAGTGGGAGAAATAGGAGAAGACATGTTGTTCTTCACCTCCCAAAGAGCTCGCTGTACTCCCCTACGCCTTCCTAACCTGTTCAGAAACATCTCCCTGTTGGTAGCGTGGAGTGGAAAGAAGGTAGGAAAGTTTCTAACAGAACCACTGGGATTCGGGGTGGGTTTTAGAGACTTTTCTTACATATTGGTAAAATGATGAATACAAGCCCTGAGTGTTATTACTTGATTCGCGTAGTCTTTATACTGCCAGTGGCCCCAGGATTGTTCTCAGCACTGCTACTTTGAATAAGCACACCACCAAAAGCAGGGAGACTGTATGAATATTTGTCTCCCAGAGAAGTGCTGAGGTGTTGGCTCATTTTCAGCAGTTGTCCTAACACATCATTTGAAGGTGCCATCTCTGCTCAGTCCTTGAGGTGTCACAGCACTGCTACTCGGCTGAGATTGAAACATGCATCTCCAGAACCTCACATATCAATTGAGCATTTGAAAGAAGTAGCTGTTTTACAATTAGTGTTACAAAGGCATACCTTGGTGCAGTGAGGAGCCTCTTCCATCCCCTGTGGTGGTCCTCAGATAGGGAATTTCATTACGCCTAGAAAGGGTGCCAATATAAAGGTCTTTCCAAGCTGCCTAATGTGCTTTTTAAAGAGTATATCTTATTTTTTTTAAAGGACTTAGAGATCTAGGATCATACATTTGATTGAAAATCACTGGGATTTAGGATTGAAACAGTTTTGAGGGTCCAAGCTGTAAAACAAATGTAGAGCACAACCTTCCAGTGTCCCTGTGAAGCTCCCAGCTCCTTGTTCAGTGCTCAGGCTCATTAGTGGATGGAGGGTGGAGGTTTATGTATGTATTGCAGAAAGTGGCTGAAAAAGGAGCTGCCAATGACAGGGAAGGAAAGGGGTTGAACATTATCATAGCGATCTTGTCGGCAAAAAGTCCTGATGGGTGGTAGTTCCCTGTGCTCAGGCTAGTCAGCTGTGAAACCCCTTGTTTCTTGCTGTCAAAGCTAGATCTGCTGCGGGGATCCCACGCCTTAGTTTCCCGTTGCCGTCATGAGGACCCGGAGGGCAGCGGGCAGAATGGCAAACCGCCTAAGGAAGCGTCTGAGCGAGGTGGGCTGGATGGTCCGACCTGCCCCGGGCTGCAGGCGCTCACCTGGAAACTGCCGACAGGAGTGCTTGGATGAGGAATCTCACCTTGGATCCTCATGGGATCAGTCTGAGGTACTGCAACGACCAACTCGTTAGCTGTCTGGTGGTCTTATGGGGCCTTGCATGTGCCAACCAGCAGGAACAAAAATGCTTGAGGGGTTGTGTAGCAGGGTTTGAGAACAGCAGCGGCACATAAATTTTTTACTCGAGCACTAGAAAACCTAAAAATTCTTGATTTAGACCCAATTCTGAAAAGAGGATTTAAGCATTTTTTAAATGTTCCTCTGTATGTGTTACGTGCTATTTTTCTCTGGCAAGGGAAGCTGTCTGCACTGCATTATGTATTAGGCTCTTGAAAGCAAAACTAGTTATGTAATTATTAGAATTATATTCACATTCACAACTAGGATGTATATAACTAGCATGGTAATGCATGCTAATTAAATACCAATTAATCATTTTAAAAAATGAGGTTTGAATCTATACAGCTATCACAGATGTAGTAAATACTCATTGCTTATGAAGACTAAATCAGGTGTGTTTTAATATGCAACCCTAGTGCTATATAAACACATAGTGCCAATTATTTAGAACAGATTTAGTGTGCTCCTTATTCATATTACACAGCTACTGCTGACTGAGTGACAGTCATTATAATGTATTTGACTACTTTTACATTATTGCACATTAATGCTTCCAGCTGTTCACACCGGGCTGGCTTGTGTTTCAACCATCAGAAAATGTGCAAATTCATTAAGTTTCACTCTGCAAGGTAGAGAGGTTTACTCATGCTTAATCCATCCAGGCAATCCAGATAGGCTGCTGAAAACCAGTCGTCTTTCTTTGTATAGTTTGAAGCTTTATGGCTCTGGCAGGATATCTTACATTGCTTTATCTGCAGGCTTCAGAAACTCTGTGGAAGAGAATCAAAGTCCACATACAGCTGAGAGCATTTGCTGCTTCTGATTTAAGAAACATTCAAAGTTGCTGCTGCCAGAGAGGGAAAGAGGCTTTTGTGCACTCTGTCTCTGGTATAAGTTTCTGCTGCAAGTTTACAGTTGTGTTATAGGCCTGGGGGGACAAGTCTAAGCTAAATTAGCTGAACACGCTGGGTGCTGCCTACTGTAAACTGATAATTAGCACACTGAAAGGCTTGTAGCGTGCAGCCAAGCAGGGCACTGAAGTGAAGGTGGCACTGGTCACCCTCACAGCAGGCAGGCTTGCACAGCAGAGGCTGTGCTCACTGGGGACAGAGGACAGCACGCGTGTCCTCCCATGCCTAAGGACGCCTGGGGTAGCAGAGGGCAGCAGCACAGCGAAGCTGTGGAAGTGGAGAAGCAGAGAGGAGTGTAGCTACAGGTGGAGGTGAGGTGGCTGAGACGGCTCTGCACTTCCCATGAGATCTGGGTTTTGGCTTGTGGGCTTTTTTTTCCAGACTTATGCTACACTGGGTGTTTGCTTTTGGTTGTGTTTTGCCTTAGAAGCTATTTCCTCCGTGAAGAAACAGGCTAATTAAAGAATTGCTTTGGCTGGGCAGGATTCGGCCAGGATACCCTGCGGTGCGGCAGCTGCATCACTGTTCCTGCGCCCGCTCGCTTGCTCTGGGCTCCACCACACCAGACACCTGCGTCAGACACACCAGGAAGGTTTTGCCTGCATCGAGGCTAGGACAGGACTACAGCTGAGACTCCCACCCAGGATGACCCCATCTCGCTCCCTGGGAGCATCTGCGGTGTTGGGCTCTTGGTGCTCCTCTGCCATCCCCAACAGAAAGGAGGGCGAAGCCAGCTGAGGTGCTGGTGACCAGGGCACACGGAGGAAGAGCAGGAGGAACGAGGGAGGTAATTAAGAACTGGCATACTGCGCAGTTAGGAATAGGGTAACAAGGTCTGGGGTAGCATTAGTGCCTACCCCAACAGCTCCCCAAAAGGGTCTGTGACTCCTGAGGCACGTTCACCCCCAGCGTCTGGCTCCTGCCCGGCCAAAGGACTCCAGAGTCCCTGCCTTCGGCACTTGTCCATAAGCAGCTGCAAAACCCTCTGGAGAGGAGCGTCCCTGTTCCCCTTGGCTGGCTGTGAGGATGACAGCTGATGGCTGCCTTCGGAGATGTGGTTAGCCCTGGGCTCCCTGGGCTTCAACCAGAGCTTCCCTGGCTTGGGATAGGAGGGGCTGGGTCCTGCAGACAGCTGGTATCGGGGTCCCTGTGGTGGATTGCCTAATTGTTTCCCTCTCCTTTTTTTTTTTTAAAGTTATGAAATAACATAGCAAAAATCTGTTTTACATGAATTCTGTGAGTTCCCAAGTCAAAAGTGAGGTGGTGACAGAATTAAGGGTTTTCCTGCAGCCTTTGTTGTGTATATGGACTTTTCTTTAATACTTCTTTTATGTAGTTTCAGTTGCATTTGCTGCATTCAGATGCATTTGCTCTCACTAGAAATGTCCCCAAACTCCACACAACACAGGATTGGGCTGAAACTTAGTAGGAATATGTACATTCATGCTTTGCTAAACTATCACCTTTTTAAAGCGCCTGTAACTTCTCTAGGTACTTGTTGCACTATCTAAGGGTTCCAGCATCAGGATAGTTAAGAGTTTTACTTCCCACTCTTGTGCTTACTTTGTTCATCCTCACTTTTAGGAATCAGGCTCACCACTTTTCAGGGTCTTTACCTTTAAGTTCTGGAGCTGGTGATACCTTAAATAGATTATTTCAGCTCATTTGGTTTCATTCAGAAACCAATCAACCCAAATCATCTTCAGTGATAAGTAATGAAACTAAGTTCAAGCACTTCTCAAAGTGTTTTCCTAAGGTGCTTGTCTGAGCTCAAGCCGTGCTGCATTTATAGGACAATTAAGGTCTGAAGCTCACTTGAGACTTCATCAACAAGGTAAGAGAGTGCTAGTAATTATTCTAATTTTTCAAGTCAAGACATTTGTTTAGCAGAATGGCTCTGTGCTTCCTTTAAAGTTACTGCATCTCTCTTTTTTCCTAATAACTAGGAATATGAAGGCTAGATGCTCAGTTTGGTGTTATTTGCTCTCCTGATCATGTTATTTCTCAACACAGAAATACAAATTTGCTCTTCCTAACAGTAAGATTTGTTGCTGTATGTTAACAAGAAAAAAATGCCATTTTACTAAAAGTTCAATTTAGGTCGTCCTGAACAAAGCCCAGTCTGGATGGTAGATTCAGGAGCGGCAACAAGTGTAATGGTCACCTAAGTAATACAAATGTAAAAATGATGGGACTGTTAAAATAGTTGGCCGCTGTAGAAGCCAAACATAATTCTGCATCCTCAGTAGGTTTTTGGCCTAGAGACGTTACGCTGGCTGTTTGCATTCTGCCAGGCTCAGAAAACGTATTGCTGATATAGTAAAAGAGTTATATTTTTACATGCATCAAGCAGGCAGGTCTCTCCCTGACAGCAGTGTCCTTCTCTCTCCCATTGAAGCATAACTCTGGCGTGTGCCTGTATCGGGTTCTGCCAGCTCATAACACATATTAATCACTGCAAATTACTTTAAGGCAGCCTCTGCATGGATATATCAGGAGAATTGACGTGGAGCCTTTAATCTTTGAATCACTTGTTCATTTGTGAACCCAGCTGATGTTAACTCTGAGTTAATTATTGTCCCAGGGCTCTTGGGTGCAAGCTGTTGGGGGATTGCAAACTGATTCCCAGAGAACAACCAAGCACAATATAAAACCACCAAAGTCGAAGCTAATAGAGGCTGGCCTGGGATTAAATTCATCATAGAGAACAAACTTGAAGCAAATTTGTGAGTGAGTAGGGGGAATGTACTTATGCTGTTTCTTTTCAAAAGATAAATGGATGATTTTAAGTGTCATCACAGACTTCTCTCAGTAGGCTAAATTCACTTGAGAGTGCTTTTCTATTCAGAAGATCATCATGTGGAATAGGAAGTACTCAGCCACAAAGCAAGCTATAAAAAGGTTAATGATTTAAAGTCAAAGTTAGATATAAGCACTGATAATGTTACAAGTTGTGTTATTCCATTTTCTGTGGCAATGCACATCTGTTTCTTTGATTTCAATGCAAGTTTTTGTCTCGTAAGAGAGCTCTGAGTTTGGGAGCGGAGTACTTGACTGTGCTTTTCTGCTGGACGTTTAGAGGCCTGCAACCTGGTACTAGCACTTACATATTTGAGCTTTTGCCTTCTAGCTTTGTTTTAGGAATAATAAGCAACTTCACTGATTCCTAGGTGGAATTAATGGGTACTTCTCACAAAAAAAAAAAAAATCTGATTCTGTTCCTTTCAGAGGTCTGGGTTCAAAACAGCTCCTGCTGCCTTTTTAGTCACCGTGTCTCAATGGAGACAATGATAACTTGGACAAGGAGAAGAGTAGGTTGTTACATCAGACTCCAGGCCTGATGAGCTGAAGGGGGAGGGGAAAAAAAAAGAAACAAGAAATTCTGCATTAATTCTGTCTAGCAGCCTCTTTCAAAGGAATTTTTATTATGTGTGGTTTGTATTGAGGGAACTGAGGCAGTAGAAAGACATGTGACTTTGTCACAGTTGTAAGGAAACCCAAGTTCGGGCTGGAGATCAGCCTCTAAATGCAGCTCCTGTCACTGCATATGAAATGAGTCCTGCGCTGAGCATTTTTCATGCTGCCCATTGAAATGAGTTATTTCAGAATAGGTGGTTCCATCAAGACACTGACGCTCGTTCAAGACTCCCAACAAAAGATGGTGCAATGGAGCTGTGGAGTTGGACGATGGATGAGCCAGGACCAAGGCTGGGGCTGCTCTGGTGTTGGTGGCTTTTTCTGGAGTAGGGAGTGCCGTGAGCAGGAAGGAAGAGTTTGCTGAGAATAAATTCGACACAGTGGAACAAAGTGTTCCCCTTAAATGTGTTCTCCAGCCAGAATAGCAGCAGCATTTCTGCCAAGCAAGGGGCCTGCTGCAGGAACAGTTTGGCAAGGGCAAAAATAAAGCCAAATTTGTGCTAAGCAGCCTGACAGTGGGTGGCTGGATTATGCAATCTTTCTGATATTCAAAATTCATTATCTCTTGCAAAATGTCTCTGAATGAAATGAAACGGTAGAGCAGGTAACTCTTTTTATTTTGTTTTCTTTCCCACGACCCCCTTCCAAATGTTGTGCATTTTAACACCTCCATTCAAATTCTTGTAATTTGAGGTGTAAGACTGGGAGGACAGAGCTTGTAATGAAACCCTCATCAGGAACCTGAGGGCAGGGCTAGAAAATGAGCTATTGCAATGTCAGAAATTCTTGGATTTGTTGAAACTTGGTCCTGGAAGGGATGAGCCAGAAAGGAATCCTAAGAAAAGAGGAAAAATATGATATCCTTTCACTTCAGTGTGCTCTTTTGTAATTGTAGTCATTTCTGGGATAAGTATCAAGATTTACAACTATTCTCAACACTGCCATGTGGGATGAATGAGCTCCCATGAATGGAAGAATCATCATGTAGAAATCGGTGTGGTTTTGCCTTGGAAAGAGTGATCATAGTTCAACAGTTGTGCTCGACTGCTTCTACTGTTTCACTGTGTACAAACAAGAATTGTCTTCTAGTTGCCTGGCTTGCAAATTAAGGAAATCTGGCTGATTTTGTTTTCACTGGGAGTAACTTTGACCTCACAAGGCTGAATTTTAATATTAGTTAAGGTGTATTTGAGAATATATCTGTCTTGTCCCTGTTGCGGTCTTATTCTAGGAACAAGGGAGGACTGGGCTTGGATTACAGATGCCACAAAGATGTCAGAGCTGAAAGAAGTTAGAAGCTGAAAGTGCTTGTAACAGTCTCTTGTTGACTTAGCCAGTATGTTCTGGAGCCCATGAGAGGTGATTAAAAGCCCATGGTGACGTTTTGTATTCTAGTGCTTTTCAAAGTACATCCCTACTTTGAAGCAGACCGTTCCCATGAAGAATCTTAGAAATGCAGTCTAACGTGGAGCCAAAGGCTTGACTCTTCATTAACCAAGCCCAATAATGATATTCAGCATAAATGAACTCTCAAAGAAATGAGTAAGAAGAAACAGCATATTAGGTCTGAATATTTACTGTATTTCCACCCCTGAGCATTAAGGAGTTTATGTGGACTAAAGGCTGGTATTGGTGCACTTTGCCCCTTTGTCTTTCTTTTTGGGGTTTAAAACATCTTGAAATTACACTCCCAACTTGCACAAGTAAATGAGTGTTTACAACTGGGGGAACGTGCATGATACCACTACTATGTCAGAGTCTGTGACTACAAGTTTTGATGTGAAAGTGTCCTGCACAGAGTAAGAGAAACCACTTTTGGCTCCAAACCTTTGCTGTTCTAAAGCTGGTTCCTTCTGGTGGCTGTTGTCAGAGGAGGGGAGCCTTCCGGGGTTTTGATCCTCTGACTTACTGTGTAAACTTGGACCAACTGCTTCCACCTTCTGCGCTTCCCAGAGCAGTTCCTAAACAAAGGCATGCTTGCTATACAGTCCTAGTGCCGCTTTGGCAATACAAGTATTGAGTTTTCCGTTTTCCTTCTCTGGATTTTGTTTCCTTTCACCTTTTAAGTTTCTTCCCTTTTCCCCAAAGGAGTGCTTATGTTCTCAGATTAAAAACAGAAGTCTGTTCAGTTTTCTGTGAAGGTTAATTTATTAAAAATATAGTTTTAGTATCCTTTCAAATGGTATTTTCCATATAAAAATATTTATTTTAGTAAAACCACATCTTTCTGATGGAAAAATGTCTGGGCATTAAAAAAAGCCAACCACTGTTTAGTAGCTTCAGTATATAAATGTTTCTATGGTACAACTATGATTTTATGGAGTAAAGAAATTACAGATAACTGGTTAAGTTCTTCATTTTAAGTTAATTAATTATACGATTATTTTTAGCTAAGGTATAACAGCTTCATGCACTAGAGCCTTACTGTGACCTTCTGAATCCTAGAAATGTTAGTGTTTAAACGGTAAACTGTGGGTGTGTTCAATTTTTTTATTGATGTGGTAAAGGAGCAGTGGAAGCTAGGTAAAAGCTTGCTAAGGTTTTGTGACAAACTGCCCCTGGACAGCTAAGCTGTAGTTTGTAGCTGCTCGTTACTAGATAATGCAACTCTGTGGTGGTGTGAATTGGAGAATTTTAGACGTCAGGTCTCAGGAGCCAATCTCTCTGTCATTGCAGGTTTCTAGAGCACTGGCTGCAAACGGGCATGAGAAGCCTGTAGTAAAAGTGCTGAAACCAGCCTGTTGGGTTGTGATGGCCTTTGACAATCAGAATGCTTTGAGAAAGAATTTTGTTAGGAAAGGAAAGGGAAAAAAGATTATTTTGAAATGACTTTTTGTTGTTTTGTGTTGAAGACAAGAGAGGGAGACGTGTTGTTGAGGGGGTACAAAGTCTCACTTCTCTTGAAGTCCATGCTGAAGACCAAATCCAGTCTGAGCTGATAGCAGGTTGTTTTTATTACAGGGCTAGCAGCGTTTTAACCTCCCTCTCCTGGAAGAGCATTTGGAAATTGCCTCTCATCTCTTAAATGAGGCTATTAAATCCCATAATCCTCTCCAACAAGGCTCCTTGTTTCAGGGGTCTATTAGCAAGAGCCAGTCAACCCAGTAACCCTCAGTCTTAAGGAAACATCTCTTCCCTCTTGGTGATCTGGATACAGTCTTACTCTTCCTGCCTGGAATGACTGTCACCCCTTCTGGGGCACTGGTTTGGGGTTGTGCGGTGGGGTTTTGGTGGCAGGGGAGGGGCCGCTGGGCAGCTCCTGTGAGAAGCTGCCAGAAGCTTCCCTGGCTCCGAGTCAGACCCGCCTCTGGCCCAGGCCGAGCCCATCCGTGATGGGGGTAGTGCCTCTGAGAGAACTGATTTAAGAAGGGGAACATGCAGCGAGTAGGGGGATTGGAACGTGAGAGAAACACCTATGGAGACAGCAAAGTCAGTGAAGAAGGAGGGGAGGAGGAGCGGGGGAGGAGGGGCTGCCCCTGCAGCCCCTGGTGAGGCGGCAGGCTGTCTCCCCCCGGCCCACGGAGGGGAGCGGGGGAGCAGATGCCCACCTGCAGCCCGGGAAGAGAGGAGCCCACGCCGACGCAGGGGCAAAGTGAGGAGTCCTCCTCCTGAGGAGGAAGGAGCGGCAGAGCCAAGGTGGGATGAGTGGACCCCAACCCCTGTTCCCTGTCTCCCTGCGCTGCTGGGGGGCGAGGAGGTGGAGAAAATCGGGAGTGGAGATGAGCCTGAGAAGAAGGGGTGGGGTGGGGGTAGGAGTGTTTTAAGATTTGGTTTTACTTCTCATTATCCTTGTTTTGATTTGATTGGTAACAAATGAAATCGATTTTGTTTTTTCCCCAAGCTGAGTCTGTTTTTTGCCCATGACCACAGCGGGTGAGTGATCCCTCCCTGTCCTTGTCTCAACCCACCAGCGTTTCTTTCTACTTTCTCCTGCCCCACGGTGGCCTCATGCTGCTGGGCTCAAACCATGACAGTCCCAAAATCCTTTCTTGAATTACGGGAGTCTGTCGGTCTCTCACATGCCTGTCTCCTTACAGCACTACTGTGAATACAAAGGGGTACCCGCTTCCTGTTTTGCTCCTAGTTTTTTCCCTTACAGCCATTGCTAAACACAAATAATGTATTTATGTGATGCAATGCTCAGTGACAGGCATGCAGGGTGTTCCTGTATGAGTGCAGATCTGCTCCATTTCTGTGTCAAACCCTAGTGTGACCGTGATGGCAGAGAGCTGGTGGGATCTTTCAGAAGATGGGAAGTGATTCTGGAGCTGATTCGGTGGCAGCACATGAAATGACACTCAAGTGCTGCATCCTTTGCATTTTTAAACAGCAGAACAGGTGGCTAAGCCAACGCAGTGCAGCTGATTACAGAATAACTGGTTTATTCCATATATGTAAAAAAAAGCATTGTCCATATTGCTCCTCACCACAATGGCCAGTCTCTGGCAGCTTTGCAAACCCAGCAGAACAAGTACAAGTCTGCAGCTTGCAGAGCTGTCAAAGTGGTGTTATTGTACCCCTGTGCACTGTGTTAAGTAACTGGGGGAGAAAGTGGTTTTAATTAGACTGCATACGGATCTCCAGTGAAGTAGATTTTAACTTTTGAAAATCAATAGGTAGAATCAATCTACAGTAAAGATAAAGTCTTTTACTGATTAAATATCACCTCATCCTTCTTTGAGGACAAAATGTTTACCTCTTTAATGGTTTGAACTCTTAGAGAGACTTCCAGGAGAAAAGAAAAAAGTGTGAAGAAAATCTTCATTTTCTTGGTATTTGAAGGGGTAATCCTATCATACCTCCTGCTCCCAGCTCTGTAGTGTATATTCTGATTAAAAAGCTCAACCTTCCAGATCTTTCCAGATTTGTATAGATCATTAGGAAAAACATTAACTGGTGCTTTTTTTTTTTTAGTGCTTTCTGGGTTGCTGGAGTGACGTTTCCAAGCAGCTGTAGGCGGAGTTGTGGGTTGCATGGCACTGTGAAAAGTCCTTCATTTCAATGCACTGCCTTTTGATATACGAGCATGAATATTTCCTTCTGCAGTGATGTTGTTTGTTTTGCAGAAAACAATACTGAGAGAAAGAGAAAATAGGAGGTTTTCTCCCAGGGCCGTGTTGCCCAAGGCCAGACTAGAGCCTGAAGTGTGGTTACAAAGATACCAGCCTATCTTTAACCTGTTGTCCCTGCCCCGCCGTACAATTTGGAGACCTTGTCACAAACAAGAACCACAAAGTGTTGTGTGATGTACAAAGCTAGAACTGAAGAGCCTCATTTGCACAAATCTGGTGCTCCCTCCTGTAACCCATGCCTAGCAAATTAAAAGCAAGAAAAGCCTCCCAGCAGTACCAAAAGGGAAATAATCTGTTTTAGCACAGCAGAAAGCTTTCCTGGGGGGCTGGTTACAAGCTTCAAACTTGTAGGTGGTGCAAAAAGCTTCATGCCAACCCATTTTTAATTGCAGCCCATGAGGAGTCTCCCAAAACTCAAGGTAGATCTCAAGCCACATGCTGTACCGCTGGCTGGCACCGATGCTGGAGAAGGGACAGCAGAGGAAGGACGAGCATCAGCCACCAGTGAGTGAAAGCTGCTCCTGACCACCGCTCCTTGCAGAGGGCACCTGGGTGTCATGGGAAATGCAGCAGATAATATCTGGAAGTACAAATGCATCTCGAGCATCTCACTGGTGCAGAAACCTGGTCCCTCCTTTCTTTTCAGGAGGAGGTGATCTTGTCCATCCTGACCTTCTCCCTGCTCTCTGTCTGCACGAATTAGACCAGGCTTTGAGGTATCATGCCTTTACATTGGTGATGTTAGCATATAACTTCTAGTAATTCAGCCAATTGTTTTAAAAATTAACCTTTAGTACCGTGAGCTCTTCTTACAGAGAAATGGTGTCGATTCCTCATTAGTGTAGTGAAAAGCTGCTGGCAGCCGTCACTGCAAGTTAGTTCTACCAGGCTGATGAATTTAGGGCATTTTTCTCTGTTGCAATTAAAATACAGGACCTGCTGTATTGTTGCACCAGTGGCAACAGCATGCAAATAACTGTGTTGATGCAGCAGTTCAGCAATCATCCTGAATTTTTTCTGGATTCAGGTTTCTTCTATCTGTCATATATCTTAAAAAGAGAGCGATAAAATGGAATCTGTAAAATCACCATTTTGGATTTTACATTACCTTTCAGTTTGATAAAGCTAAGAACTTTACTCAGGGATATTGCATTGTTCGTGGCTCTTGAAAGCAGAGAATCTGGACTATTTATTTAATTGAAATGTAAGCTATGATACTTCACGTGTTACATTGGTAGACAAGTTGTGGGCTTGGAACAAGGCCATGTGTTTGCACTAGCAGGAAATTAAAACTGCCAACTACAGGCTGATACTATGTGCTGGTGAGTCAAAATGTGATGACAATAGAAGCCGTGTGTTTCAGAAACAAAATGTCAGCACTGATTATGTTTTTCCCTGTCAGCAAAAGAGGGTGCCAGTTGCTGAGAAATGTGATCCATTTTACGTTACAGCTCCTTATGAATTTTTTAAAGAAATATGATACGCATTTTCATGGATAAAAGCATTTTGAAGGTCTTGCAGAGAGCTCCACACTATCGTTGCACGGTGGTGCGCATAGCTAGAGAAGCTAGTACCCTATGTGGTTACCACCACTGATGCATCTGAAAGTGTCGTGATCTTTAATTTGCTTAAAATATATATATATTTTTTTTAATTCTCTGTCCTTGACATGTGTGCAATTGTGTGGGTGCTGTGCTTGGAATTTTGGAAGTGGATATTAGGTGGTATGTTTCTAGACATCAGTGTCAAGAAATGTTATGTGATCATCAAGGTGGGGATTTTGGGGCGGGGGGAGGAGGATGTATTGTGATGGAAGAGGAATACTTGTTTTAATCTTTGCACTCTAGCAGTTATCACAATAATTGGGAGAAACAACAGAGAATTGCTTAGTTTCTCGTCATCCCTTCTTCTCTTTTTATCGTTGTGGAGTAATAAGAGAAACTGCCAGAGAAAGGTCACTGTCAGCAGTGCATCTATAGCAACCTGCAAAGATGGGATTCTCTCTGGCTTTATTTATTGGGGGCAAGAAGGGTTCAAGATGGATATGCTGATGGTAGGGTTGCTCTGGTAGGAAATCTTGAAGGAAGGGGAAAAAGTCATGCCAGGAGCAGGCTAACTTTACTAGGAGTAAAGTTTGTTGGTGTAAGTACGTTTGTTGGGAGCTGGAAGACCACAGGATCTCAATGCCAGCTGAAGGCTAGCAAACCCTCCCTGTGCCCGTGGCTGCAGCGGCAAAAATAATTTTGTGAGCGTGACAGATTTTATTTGGCACCCTGCTATAAGTCATTGCTTACTGCCATATGCTGTCTCTGCAGGAAGAGAGATTGCTGTGTATTTAAAGCAGTAGTAGGAAAGCTTTTCTAATGCAGATGAGGCCAAGAACTAAATTTCAGGCTTTCAGCTGGATTGGGCCAGGTCCTTGGGTCTCCTGAGGACATAAGGTGGCACCCCTATGGAGACCATGGTTGTATATGCTCACCAGTCCTTCACTAGGATGTGCTATAGAGCAACTTTCCTCAGCATGAAATTCACTGCAGGAATAATTGAAATGACACATGTAATTCTCACTGTTTATTTAAAATACTGCTTATTGTAGTGGGAATACTACAAGCATAACATGCTGATATTCTTTTAAATCCAGTTCTCCCTCTGACCTAAATGACCATTTTTGATGGACATGTTCTGTTTTAACAGCTGAAAGAGTCAAAATGACTTCTTGTATTCCCATTTCAGCAGCAAGATTCCTGGGAAATGTGTTAAATTGGCTCTTTACTGATCAGATAGAGGGTGAATGAAGACAGAAATTATGTTGCAACATCATTGCTTTTAATCTGATTTTTTAATAAGTGGCGGAGTAGATTTAACAGTTCTGTTCTTGTGAAAAATCTTATTCAGTTTACTTTTAATTCACACTTCAGACTTGCCTGGATTAGTCTTTTCACTGTGTAGCAGCTTTTAATATAGTGACAGGATCAATAAGGGAAGAAGGTTTGGTATATGCCACTGCTTGTCTGTGTGCATCAACGCCCAAATGTAAAAAAAATTGTCTAGAGATTTTTGCGTTCTTGTTTCTAGGTGGCAAATTTAAAAGATCTTGAAAATCTGTTTGAAAATTCTCTAAAGAATCTGTTTTCTTTGAGGAAATGCTTGCTCAGAAAAATCTAAGTATTTTGCAGGAACACAAATTTGATCTAGTGTGCTAGCAAGAAATCATGATATTAAGACATAAACCATAAATTTCAAAGTAAAACTCTCTTTAGGAAAGTTAAAATGTTGCCCCCCCCCGTCAGTTCAGGAGAACCAGTAGGAGTTGACTAAGCCTGAAAGTCTGTATTTTTGGCTAGTCGAAATTTAAAGGGGCGTCATCAGAAAATATGCAGCACTGACATTTAGAAATTCCTCATTTTAATAGGCATTTCAGATTAGTCATCAAAAACTAAAGGCATATAGTGAGGATTGTCAGCAATACTTAACAGTGAAAGCCAGCTGTTTCCATTGACTACATCATTAGATTGTCACTTAAATATTAGTGGGTGTCTGTGTTGCATTTTGAGGAGCTCCGATAGGATACCATTAAGACAAGATTCTCTGTCTGGCCAGAGAAAGGAACTCTAAATACCAAAGCCAATAAGCACATATTTTTCTGAAACTCTCCTTTTCTGAATGCTTTGAGATTTGTGCAAAGAGCCTGTGGAATTCGCACTGGACCAGCTTTGCTTTTCATACCTGAAGACACTGTGATTGCCTTCATCTGCTGCAGCGTGTAGAGCTGTCTGTTCCCTCGTCCTTTTGGTCCTGCAGACAGTAGGATCTGTGCCATAGGCTCTTTTTCTTTTCTTTAATTTTAAATTCGTCTGCTTTTCTCTCTTCCGCTAGTTTTGGACTCTTGTTTGGGGAAGAAAACATCTTTTAAAAATTACTCTGTTCTGGGGGGATCTTGCAGGGAAGCCAGCAGGAGTTCCCTAGCTCAGTGCTTCACTCCTGCATTAAAATTCACTCTGGAACTGGAGGAAAAGTACTCCATCCCTTTTTCTGTGCAGAAAGCCCAGAATCTCAGTGTGCCGTTGTGATGCCAATACTTTTCCCCTGGAAACCCCAGTCCAGGCTCTGGGTAAAGACTAACAGCCTGGTTTAGGGTAGGACAAAACCAAGCAGGAGCACCGAGGTGTGGGAATAACACCTGCTCAAGCATGTAAAGTGTCCTGCAATCCCTTTGCATATTTCTCATCTAATAAGACATCAGTTTTTGCAGAAATTGCTGATTCCCCTTAACTCCCTCTGTTGCTACTGACACTGATGCATATCATGGATGCTGTGTAAGTGTTCATCTACTCATAATAAATGAGGCAACAAACTCCCATGTTTCCCTGGTGCCCGAGTTGGTTTTAGTATAACTTTTGTTCTTATGATGCTTTAATATGAAAATATCTTACTAGACGGTATGGAGAGGTATCACTAATTTCTTTTGGTTCTTTTAAGTTTGAAGATGGTCTGTCACAGCCTCTGTTTTACTATTGCTGACAGTCCCACTATAACTACAACCTTAAATTTACAGCTGGAATGGAAGGACAGGGGGAAGACTTTTCAGTGAGAAGTGGTGCAAAAATAGAGATTTGTGTATTCTGGAAGAACTTTAGGGATTCTGATTTCTAAAAGAAAAAAAAAAATTAATAAAAAAATTTTTCTGGCAGCAAATGCTCCCAGGCTGCTGGCACAGGCAGGAGGCAGCACACCCAGGACAGATTCCTTGTTATCACAGTTTTCACTTTCTCAGTCTGAAATATCCAGACTTGCAGCCCAGAAGGAAAAGAACCAGAATGTGGAATATCAAAGTGTTCTGATCATTAATTGTGCCTCTCCTCCTTGCAATGACATATCCTCACAACTGCTAGAAAAATGGCACATTTTAGCCTGTTCTCATAAGAAAATGAACCTCTTATGATCATATGCTCTGTGCACATCAGCCTTTCTGACAGTTCCCTCTGTCAGTTTTGAGTGCCTTGGCCAATTTCAGCTCAAGAGAACAAAAATTTCTGAAATGCATGGTTTGTAAAAATAGACAGCAGTCGAGGAAAACCCAGTTAGAGGACACATGGAGGGGAAGAAGCATGAATCCAGGATTTTACTAGGTCTTCAGGAATCTACAAATGATGGAGGTGGTGTGAATCCCCCAGCTGTGGAAAAACTTCAGTATGAGTTTGTTGTAGCAGAAGACACAAAACACTACCTGGGACAAGGCAGGGACTCGCTCCTCTTTGGGTTGTCTGGTGTGTAGTAAGGAGGACCCTGACACAGCAGCTGCAGCATAATTCTGTATAAATGCTCTGAGATATAACTTGCATTGCAAATGAGGTTTTACAACTTCCGGCAATATTGGAAATACTTGTTTACTCTAACAGTATAGATAATTTATTCTCCAAACAGTACTTTTTCTTTTTTTTTTTTTTTTTTTTCTTAGTCTTTTCTCCTCATTTTTGGACTGCATTGCTTCCTTAGCCCTTCACTCATGCTGCTCCCATGCCTGTCCAACTCACTAATTGCTTTTCTTCCCATGCTATTGCTTGGGATCTTCTGTGTCAGCCTGAATCCAAGCTCTAGCAGTCTGAAATCAGAAAAAAGTAAGCACGTACATGTGATTAAAGACTTTCTGTAGCTCCCAATGATATTCAAAAACATTTGTCCACATGCATTCCTACAACTTATAGGATGTGTGTTATAGCTATGCACAGGACACCTTGACAGCTTTTTCTCTGTGATTATGTGAGCTGATTTGAGCCATGCTATCTCTAGCTGTAGTCTTCAGTTTGTGCCTTGACGCTTGTGTGAGAGGAAATTAAAATCACTAACCTGAAACAAATCATGAAGAATGAAAATTGGGAGATCTCATATTAATAAAATTCATGGTGTTCCTGGATTTACTGCTGTCAGATCTTGAGGAAATCATGTCAAGCTGATAATGATCTCCTTGTGTGCAGTTTCAAGAGTGAGAGAGAAAAAAATCACTGCCTACAGTGGTCATCAGAAAGGGGGAGATGTGGACACGGGCAGTGTTGGCTTCTTACTGGCTTTTGGCCACATCATGCTGGGGCAGACTGCTTCCCCAGTTTAATTACACAATTGTTGGTAGAAAGTATTTTCAGGTCTTTGTTTAAAACCTGCTGCCTTGTAGTTTCACTTGATGTCCTCTAGTTCATGCGTTGCAGGAAATGGTGAATAGTTGGGCAAAGGAGTGGTTCGTGGAAAACCGCTTCTCCCATTGACATGAAGTTATCCTATCTATGTCTTTCACCTGTCAGCTTTAAAATGTGAGAGCACACAGTCCTTAATGGAAGAAGTGCTACTCGGCATCTTTTTAGCTCAGAAATGAATGCAAGGTTCAGCTGATACCAGATATCCGACCACCAGCCTGTTCTCTGACAGTATTTTTCAGATTTGGGTGGCTTTAGCCTGCTGTCAGGCTATCAGCAAAGATTTGTTTCTCTCATCACCTACATAGCATCTTCTTCCCCCCAGGTGCTGGGTGGGATGTGAGGGCAGCAGCAGCAGGGGATGGCTTCCTGGCACTTCTACTCAGCACCATATAACAGGATTTTCACAATCCGTTTCCTCTGCGTGCTGCTCTTTAGGGAATATTCTGCCTTCCTGCAGACATGCAGGTTTGTGAGGTGTGGCAAGGGATTATCTCTTCTCAGATGCTGCATTTGCATTCTATAGAAACCATGCTAGTATTCTCTTACTGCATTTGCAAAACACCCGCAAGTCATAAGAAATATGAATTCTATTCTAAATAGGACAGAGGTGATTAGTAAAGTTCATACTGGTGCTGGTTCGCTGCAAGGAGCTCAATTTGCTCAGCTTTTGAAGTCCAGTGAAGTTTCTGTGGTCTTCAGTGGAAAAATTGGGATGTTGAAATGTTGTGGCAACCTCAATAAGTCATTGATTTTCTAATTGAGACCGTAATCAAAGAAAAATGAGGAAGCTTCAATTCACTTCTTGCCCTCACAACAATAAGGATGCTAACTGCCAGAAAAATGTTCTAATGATTGTATCGTGTTGGTCCTCCTAAGAGGCAAATGCTTTAAGTGGAATTATGGTAATGATGTGATCATTGTCTGGGCTGGCTTAATGAGTTTAGCAGCTGTTGCAATATTAAATACTTTGCACTTAAGAAAAATACCTCCTGTTCCATTCCAAAAAGATCAGAAAAAGCTGATCGAGCCTTTGCTATTGTGCTGGATACATCACGTGTAGTTCTATACACTGCCAAAAGAACTGCTGGGTTGGACACTGCAGTCCTCTGGATTTGGCAGCTTTGGTGCTTCAACATAAACACAAGAATAGGCTCTTGGAGGCTGTACTCTGAACTGATTAATAAATTGTATGAAAGTTTGACAAATCCAGGTGGGAAAGTGATTGGAGTGTACATTATATGCATGTATGTGTATTAAAAAAAAAAATAAAAAATTGGAGATTGTTAGGAAAGAGAGGGTTCTGTGGCAGTCTTCCATAATTAATCTGGGCCTTGGGGGTGTGTTGCAAAGATAAAAACAAAGTGCGATGTGTAGGGAAGAGGCAAGGAGGCTCCATATGGAGAACCTGTCCCTGGTCTGGTTCTGTTAAGCCATCTCCAGTTGCTCTGTTAGACGGCAGAGATGGCCCCAAGGACACTTCATCGGTGGTGCTAGTTTGCCTTCTCCTGGCAGTGCTGCCCTGGGGATTGAGAGCTCTGGGAGTAACTTTCTGTGTCTTGGCTGGTATCCTGCATAGGTGAGGGAGAGGCTAATGGCAGGTGGTGATGGAGAAAGCTTGCACGGCTTTGCTGGAGAGCTCTTCTGGACCGCACCGAGTCCAAATGAGCATTACAGGGTCTGCTGAAAATGCCAGGCAAGGGACAGAAAACACATGCATGCAAGGAATTCCAATTTTAATGAAGTTTCTGGTTTGAAAACAAAACAGTTATGTAAGATTGTGGAAATACTCCTTCATTTTGCCTTGAATAGTTTCAAGCTAAAATTGAGGGGGCTCTAAGTTGCATGAGTCATTACTAACTTTGGGGCTCAACTATGTGATATTCTGCAGAATTAAGTATCTCCTGTTGTTGAACTGAACACTCCCATTCAAAACAGGGTACATGTGCCTTATTGCTTGGGACTTCTCTTCAGCACTAATTGTCACTTTAAAAGTGCGTAATGTAAATGCTCCCACCCTCTGTCATTTCAGTGTAAAGAAGCCAGGTCAGGACTGAGAATGGCATCTTTGGGAATTACCATTTTGTACTGGAAATCTGAAATTATTTTCCAGGCTGTTGAAATTTAATTAGTTTTACTGCTTAATAATGATGCTCTGTATCTTCTGTTAATCCCTAACAAAAATTAATTCAAACATCCGTGACTTTTGCTGGGTGATGTGAATAAGAGCTACTTACAATTTCTGGTATGGTGAGAGAAGCAATCATTTTGCCCTCATCACTGGAAACTCATTCACAGTCTCTGAAAATTTTGAATTTTTAAGAGACTTGCCTAGAGCGTTAAAGATATTTGGAGTATTAATACAGTAATATGCTTCATGCTGTGGTTTGCATGACAAAGATATTAAAGTGTTAAGGAGTATGCAAGAAGTCAAAGACATGCAATAGATCATAACTGAGTTTGGAGAGTCCCACGAGTCAAGTGACAGCGGTCTGATTCACAGCATGTGTCTGCCTAGACATGCACTCTTTTCTTCACACCAGAAAAAATGTCAGGTTTCATCAGTACCTGGGTAGAGATCCAGGCATGAAAATTGTAACTACTTTGCAGAGTTTTGGCACACAGGGTTTATTGATTTGTTCAGGTATTTATTCTTATCCTACTGTATATGCCTGGCAATGTGGCAGGAGACATAGAAAAGACATACTTACCTGTTATATGCAGTAAATGTTCTGCCTTTTTCATTTAGTCAATTAAGATGTTGTTTGTAAGTACAAAATGTTTGTTCTAGACAAACTGATATATGAAGTCGAGCTGGGGCTGCATTTTCCAGGAACAAACAGTCCCGTGGAATGCATACTTGCCGTTTGGAGCTGGGAGAAATGTCAAATGCAAGTAGATTTTGTAAAATCTCTCCAGTTTCTCAGTGTGCATATCAATGATGGCGGTTTGTTTTTTCATGATAAACTCACTCAGCTATTAAATTACTGGAAAGAAATACACCACTTCAACAAAGATGCCTGAATGAGTCATGTGCATTTATAAATATAAAGGATGTCATTATGATTGGTTTCTGGCCCTAAAGAAAAAAAAAAAAGCCACTTCACAATTTCCCTGTTGTTTCCATTTAAAAACACACACCACTTTTTTTAACATAATAAATCAATAGCACTGGTATTAAAATTCTGCACACGCAACTCTGGACCTCTGTTGCTTGTCTTTAATATTAAACTCTAAACTTTTTTGTGGGCCTTTTAGTGTATAGAGGTATGTGTATGTATATATATCTGAACATACTAGGACTATGCAAGGTAACTGTGCTTATATTATGTAGGGCAATATCATACATGGTACCTTTTCACATACACACAGTTTTCATAAAACTGTAGAAGCTAAACCCTGTACACAGGCTATTATTTAAAGGCTTGATAGAAATACATGTAAAACTATCTTATTGGGAAGACATCAGGGAAGAAAAAAGTCAGATGGCTTCTGCAGTTCTGGTATGATAAACCCCTAAGGCTGGGAGAGAAATCCTACTTTTTTGCTGGGTTCTTCTCCAGCAGCTGGAAGTGGAGTGTCCCTTCACATGATGGGTTAAAGGAGGACTTCCCTGGCTTGTTCCTGGTCTATTCCTGCTTACCCAGATAGACTGCAGGTTTCCTTCTTCAGATGTACAACTCCAATTAAAACACTCTAACCTCCAACTGCAGAGTTATATCCTAAAGCCGCAGGTGCTCTAGTAGCTCATTTTTGGGCTCTAGCCAGGACATGATTAAAAAAATCCTGACTCTTTTTCCTCTCTCCCATCAGCTTTTTGAAAATCAGTTTTAAATGCTGCTTCTTGAAACTCTCCAGAGGGATGCAAAAAAGAATGCTTAATTGGTATGAATAAAACAACCTTTTCCAAAGGAAAGCAGCTTGCCAAAATGTGTTCTTCAGAGTAGCAAAGAGACGGTTCTTGACAATTTCAAACTAGAGTGACTCCTGGTGAGCTCCCTGGCTTGGGTAACACGGGAGGCCAAAGCAGATGAGCACAACAGCCCCTCGTCCCTTATAATCAGTGAAGGCAGAAGCAGTTTTGGCCCCGTTATGTGACATTTATAAAGCATGACACTATGTCATCTGCTGCTGATCTTGCCTGGAGGGAATTCAAGGGTGAGGTGTCCTGGCTTGAGTGAGACTGATTTGTTTTGGTTTTGGATGAATACCAAATAATTTTTCATCATGACATTTAGCCCTTGGAGATCCTTCCCCAAATGATTGATGTAGGTTTGTAAACACAGAGCTGGTCTGGGCTTGCAGCTGCCACGCAGGCGCTGCCGAACCTGGCCCTTGGACAGTCAAGTGCAGGGGAGATGCATGAGGCAGAGTGAGTGCCCCTTGCTCATCCCTCTTCAGCTGATGGTCAAGACAAGGGCTGCAGATCTGTGTTATTTGGGTAACTTATCTCTATGTAGCATGAGAGTTGTGGGATGTAGAGAGAAAACTGGGTGGAGAAAGGTCAAAGACTGAATAGTTGCAGAGACCAAATACCCTAAGGGCTGACCCCATCGATGTTAAAACTGAGGTTCTTGGCCAGTTATGCAGCTACAACTGTCCTAGTCATGTAAGTAATTTTTACTAGGGTACACTTCATAAGACATGAATTCATTTGAAAGCACATTGTTTCCAAATTCAGTCTAGCATTAACAAGAAGACTTTGTGGGATGTTTTGGTCAGACACTCTGGGAGTGAGCACTGATGTACCGGCAGCCAGGAGCAGTTTGCCTGAGGGGTGCTGCGGGTTTCATCAGCCCGAGGTGCTGCACTAGCTATGCCTTGTGCTTTCTGCTTGTCTGAATAAATGAAATGACAAAACATCAGAGGGTGGTGAGGGGACATCATGTGGCCGTGTGGTTGGCCCTGCAGCAGGTGCTGGATTGCTGCTGTTTTCAGCTCTTAGTATTACTTAACAAAAGAAACTTCGTATATATGACAAAGGTGGCGAACAGGAACATGGCACTTCATTTCTTTTTAATTTTGACAAAGCGATAACATCACATGCCAAAGTGGCATGAAATTACTTTTTGATTTTTTTAAAAATAAAATGCAACAACAGTGCCATGCTAAAATCCCAGGAAACTTTGAAGGTGGTGAAGTGGGGAGTGTAAATATGAAGTGCCATATAGCCCGGAAGTGTATGAAGCATTAAAGCAGCGCCTGGAGCCCTTTAGTGGCATATAAACTGTTCTGTTACATAAGCACGTCTTATTATGGCTTGACTCATGGATATAAATTGCCTTCAGGCTGGTAACAGGACCATGCCTCAGCCTAGAAATGTCTGCTATTTATTTACTTTACAGGTTTGGGGGCAGTGAGAAAGCTTAGCCATGTTTAGCTCTTTCTGGACTTAATGGTTGCTCCATAGCAAAAGTCCCTGTTGTATTGGCCATAAAGCTGTGTTGATGTTTGCTTCCCTACTGAGCCTTTACTCAAATCATATTTGTAGCCTCAAATTGCTGCAGTCCCACTAAGGATTTTTCTACAAATTGTAAAAAATCTGGCACAAAGTTTGTAAGATAGGCTAAGGGTGTCCAGGAATGATCAGCCTAGGTCTGGACCTGACAAAATTGTGGGGATGATGCCAGTGTCTCTGGAGGAAGCAGAGCTGGGAAAGGTTTGTGGCAGCTGGCTGTGCTGCTGAATTTGGGTCAGCCTGGACGGCATCTTCAGCATTTGGTCAGCCTCACTGCCTGAGTGAAATAATCATCCGGGCAGTTGCTACAGCTGGAACCATTTGTGTGAACAGCCTTTTGCCTTGAATGGGCTTAAAGCAGTTTAATCAACGTGATCCCAAGGAAAAAGTAAAGTGATACTTTACAGAGCTTCCTCTGTGCTTCTAGGCGTGAAAGCAGTCTTGGATGGTTCAGAAATGTCTTGAAATAATCTTCGTATCAAGCCAGTTCGCATATTCTGGCACACTCTGGTGATGATGTTGGAGCAACTGAAGCTCAGTGATGCCCAAGAGATGAGTCACTTGTTTGTCAGAGTCTCAGTGTTTCTGCCTCCTCAGTGACACTGGCTGGCAGGACATTACTGATGTGCCTTGGGGTGCTTTGGGTGACTAGTATTTTGGGTTGGCATAAGCTCAGTGTTCTGCACAGCATTGTGTTTACACTGCAAAACAAAGAGCTTTTAATACTTAGAGGGTCTTGTGTGTATATATATATAATTTTTTAAAACGTCCATGTTGCTGTATATTTGCACTGAAAAGAAAGACTGAAGAACAGATGGTTGCCTGTGGAGAAGAAGTTGGTGAAGTTTCTTTGTAGCCACGGACATGCTCTGGACCTCAGACAAGTGTGTGTCCTGCCTAGATGTGGTATGACCCGCTGTGAGGGCCATCTCCAGCCCATCTTTGTCCCACTTTCCTTACCAGTACATCTCTGTGGGGACGCAGCATGTGGCACTTACTCACCTGAATTAGGGCTGTTGACACTTTCTGATGGAATGCTGGATTTTTTTATTTTTAAAAATAAACCATATCCCCAAACCATTCTAGCTTCTTCTCAGACAACTAAGAGCAAGCTGTTCTTGGCCAAATGTGAACTTTTGTAGGGTTTGGCTGAAAAATGTCTATTTTCAGTGCTTTATTTCCGAAAGTAACTTTGGCTGATAGGAACAAGAAAAGTTAGATTTTTTTTTTTATCTATAGCGATGAAATTTTTCATATGAAAAGGATACCTGTTGGATCTAGTATGAACATTTAGAAGTCAGAGTTTGGATAAATACTTGCCCAGTTCTGTGTCTCAATAGGGATGATTCTGAGAGGTGTATTCGTTGTCTTGGTATTATTATTGCACAGGGAAGAACACAGAGGTCTGGCACAAAACTCTCACTCAGTAAAGTTTAAACGCTTGCACTGTCAATATCTGCGTCAATGTGACTGTTCAGATAACTTGCCTTGAAAATGAGGGCAGAAAAAAGGCACTTCTTGGACTTGATTCATCTCATTCTGAATAGGTCTGGTGGAGATGTATGTACTGCAGTTATTTAAAGCTAGCAGAATTGAATGTCATGCGGGGTAACAGAACAATACAAATCTCTCTTTTATTCCTCTTCATTCCCCATGTTTCAATTTTCCTAGTCACCTGTCAGTTATTTGATGTCCTCAGATGATGCAGGGTTGGGCGTGGAGCACTAAAGCAGCTGCTAGGAGATTGGTGCAATTCCTGATTCTGTTACTGGTTTGCTGGATTTTGGGTAAATTGTTTGCTGTGCCTCAGTCTCTCTGCTGTAAACAGATTAAAATGTTTGCCACCATTGTGAAGTGCTTTGATTTCTACAGGTAAAATACTAGGAATAAATTCTTTTTATTATGCCGTTACACAGTATGCCTTTCTTCCCTCTTCAGCACCTGTAGTTCCTATTTTGATGATCTCTTTATTTTCTGCTTGTCCTTTATTTTCGTTTGGATGTGATGCAAGATCCCAAGGTGCAATTTTCAAATAGAATTCAGAAGGGTGGAGGTTAAATTGATACATTGTCAGGACATAAATTGGGCCTCTGAAAGATGGGGTGGGAAAGGAGAGAATTTCCACCTGTGTCCTGGTTGCATGACTCCATGGGGTGCCTGGGCTTTGGATAAAAGCTCTGTTGTGCATCAGGGCTGGTGAGGGAAGAGATCAGGAGATTTGGAAGCATTCCTGCCTCTCTTGTTCTGAAAGCACCTCTTTTTTTTGGTTGTAATCACCTGGCTAAGGTGTAGGTTCCCTGAAATGTTGCTCTATGGGTCTGTCAACCAGCCAGGCGCTATTATTGCAATCCATGGCAGAGGTACCTGCCCCGGCAGGCTGCAACATGGGTAGTGCTTCGGCTCTGTGGAAACTCCCTTCTTTTTTGGATATTTGTCCTTTTTTTTTTTTTTTTTTTTTTTTTAAAGAAACCTCACGGGATACCTGCGCAAGAGCTTTCCAAGCTCGAGCCAGCCATTTGCTGTATTATCTCAGCTAAGCAAGGCCTGAGTAACAAGTTTAACCTCTGACTGACCTTCATTTGCTTTCCGACAGCCTCCCAGGTCTTAGTAAGTAAATACCATATGCACTAATTTTCCCACCAATATGCACATGTAGTTGCCATTAATATTAATAGCAGCTATTATTTGCTACATAGACTTCTTGGTTAACTGTGTATTTATTGCAGGTTGTTTGAATAAAGTCAGAGTGTGATCACTGTTATGTAGCAGCTGCAGGCTTGAGGATGGGGGAAAGAGAAGAAATAATTAGTTGGCAGGTAGCCTATAATTACCTGGATAGCATGGTCTTGCTATGCAATTAAATGCTCAGCACTTGCCATGTAAATAACGTGACCTGCTTGGCTAATATGTCCTATGTAACTGAGGCAGTAGGTTTATGTGCAGTGCATTTCCATCAGCGAATCTTTGTTGAAAGCTGACTTCCTTCCTAAGCTTAATTCCTGACTGGTGTAAATCCTGCACAAGTCTTACAAGGGAAGCTGAGTACCGTGGGCAAAAGTCATACTTTGGGTCCCTTTGCTGGCTTTCCTAGTTGATTAATCTGGCAGGGATTTATGTTAATGTGTTGGAGCTTTGCAAAATTGAGTTCTTTTATTTTGGCAGCTGGAGTCATTTTGAGATGTAATTTAAATGTCTGTTTAATAACCAGAAATATTTTAATTTTTTTTGTCAGTGAATCTGATCAATATTTTATGGGAGGTAGAATCTCCTGTTTCTCTCATGCTTCTTCACACTGGAGCATTTTAATTTATCTTTCTATCATTAGAACGGTAAACAGGAAGGAAAGGCAAGGTTTAAGTATGCTGTTTTCTAGGCTGCTATTCATCTTAAAGAGATGGAACTAATTAGAAAATGCCTTTAGCTCGAAGAAAGGCCCAATGGCTGCGAGGGCATACAATCCGCTTCTCAGTGCTGAACTGTGTTAGTTTATTCCAAGTATGTGCAACCTAGATGAGACTTCTTCAACCCCAGCCATTAATGCCTCTAAAATTCTGTCCTTAAGTGTATTTGAGTGTTTTGTAGGTCTTGTCATGGGCTAGATGGCATGTGGGATGTCCCTGCATGGTGACTCAAGGGTGCTTCATTGCAGGGAGCCCCTGTGCTGGTTCAGTTCCCCTCAAAATTATATTGACTTTTGATGTGATGCTGGGGAAGTGGCTTAAATGATGGCTTTCCCAAATGTTTTCAGTGATATGTTCCTTATTTTGAGTACTCTGATATTCTGGTGTCGTATTTGCTGATGTTCCTTCAGCAGTAGTCCATGGTGGACATTCACAAATGCTCACTCCTTGCAGTCAGGTTAGTCCCTGAGCATACTTGTAGGCAACAGGGAGATGTGGGCATCGCCAGGAGTGTGTTCAGGGTGCCTAAATTATGCTCAGTGGGTGCAGGTCTGAGCATAAAAAAATTCAGAGCACTCAAAGGCAGATCTTATTATAAAGTTAGTATCATAATGTATACATGCTGGGAGCCAAACTTAAATTCTTGCATTTCCTGTCTTTTGAGTGCTTGACTTGGCAGCTGTAATAATGTTTAATAATAAGATATATCTTGTTGATGCTCTCACTGGAATGATGGAAAACACGGTTATGACACAATGATAACAGAAAAACCAAAACCCCGTGTAACATTTAAATGAATTCCCTTTGCAAATAAACAGGATGGAAACCCTTTTCCTTTGTGGTGCGTTAATATTCTAGTCCAAAGAGAAGCGAGCAATCTTAAATGAGCAGAATTGTTATTGTTAGGAGTAAAATACATCATTTAAGATTCTGTCAGCATATGTGTGCACTTAAAATCACACGTGCTTTACATTGTAAAATAATTTGAAAGAATAATTCCTGCTTTTTGTGCATCTGCCTGAGATACAGTCTAGAATTGATACATTGAAAAAAAAAAAAAAAGGTGTCAAACTGTTTCCTGAAAAATAGTAAGCAGAGCACTTTAGGGAAGAGGAGAATTACTATGAGAAACAGATTCTAGGAAATACCTAATGTTACAATGGCTGAAGCATGATATCTAATTAGTTGTTTTTCTTTCAGCACAGGAATGCTGTAAATCAAATGTTTAATTCATTGAAAGAGTAGTATTGTGTCTAGGTCAAAACTGAAAGGCATCATACCAGTGTGATTTGTATTGCTGGAGACATGTATAGGAACCCTTCAAACCTTCTCATTAAATGCTGTTTGGGAATGGACTCAAATTATTCATCACTTATTTGTCCTTGCACAATAGCGTTTTCTTTTGATCCTCTTTCGGTTATCCATCATGCTCCAACTTATCGTAACTGAAGCACAGATAAAAATTCTGTTGTGTCAAGAAAGCAACAGGACAAAGCTCTAGAGGCAGGCTTTCAAGCTGTACTTTATGCTGTGGTTTTGCATCCATCCTTGGAGGTGGGAGAGGATAACAGAACAAAACTTTTACCTTATAAATACCTAACTCTTTGGCTTGTGGTTTGGATTTGTATGTTAGTGTAATTTGCTTTGACTACATGTTCTCTGGATGTGTCTGTTTAATAATTTGATCTAGACCTGCCTTTGCCTCCTTTGGTCTGCTTTTTTTATAGCCTGGATGTGGACTGATGGAAAATATTTCCTAGGTCACTGCACAAATTGGAAAAAAGGCTATGGTTTTCTTTCACCTTTTTCTTAAGCCTTTCCTTCCGTGATCTTCCTGTATAAATTGAGCCCTGTCTTAGGGTCCTGAAACTCATGGAAGACATTTACTGCATGTAATATATAGTGAATATTAACAGTTGGATGCTGTAGCATGAGTATAGACTGCAGGGAATCCTCCTGGCCACTGAGTGTCATTGTTAACTCAGGAGAAATGGGGTGATGAGAAAAATCTCTAATTGGGGAAGAGAGGGAGATGAATCTGTGTGGGGAGCTTGGGAGGGCATTGTGATCACTGTAATGGTTTGTTGAAAGTCACGGTTAGTCTTCGTAAAAAGTGCTGTGTGTTCACAAGCATGCTGGAGGCTAGATGTGGTACAAACTTGCAAAATATGCTACCATGTTTCTATGGGAGAATGGACTCCTTGGCTGAGTTGAGTTTAATACTATGAGTTTCTGGGATCCTGTCATCTGGGCATCTAAGGTTGCTCCATGTTGCCTCTGCTTATCTCCCACTCGACCCAGGTCACAGGCCACTGAGTTTTCCCCAAAACTGCTAGCACTTCTGACATCTCTCTGGGCTCTCTTCTTTGGGGTTTGTGCCCACTGAAGTAATCTCTGTTATGCGGGGTGAAAAACAGCACTTTTGTACCCTGGACTGTTATATAGCTGGTGCAGTGCGTGAGGGAGAAGGGCTGGTGCCTCTTTCAGCTTGCAAAGCCTTGAAATGCAATAGTCTAGAAGAGAGCCATCACCATCAGAGACAAAATTTTTTCCATAGAAGGAAAAATACTTTAAGAGAAGTAGTTCAAATAGTGGTTTGTGCAGCTGTTTTCAAATAGCGAGTGAGTTTTATTACCTGTAAGTATTGTCACTTTTCTTAATGGCCACGTGTGTTATATGAGCGGAGTGCAATTTCCTTGTATCTAAACTTAGGAATTAATACTCTCACTGAATGTATTACTCATAGGATTGATTGGGACCCTTGAAATTCCCATGAGCTACTATGGACTATTTGCTGTGCAGGGTAAACTCACCTTCATCATCATCATCAATACTGGAACTAAAACAGGGACTCTGTTTTCAGGAGTTTGGGCTTAAAATGTGGCCTGCATTAGCCTTCATGTTAATACTATTGACTTCAATGATGGCAAGAGGAAAGGATGTGGCTGGAAGGAATGAGTATGGGGTTGGGAGAAGGAAACTCACAGGTAGGAAGGAATGTGATTGCTGGGGTTGCCAAATGAGTAAGTGTTACTTTAACTCTTCTTCTGAAAACCATCTTATTCTTATGTCTTCGTGCTACCTCTTAAAGAGCAGTTGCTCTGCAGGTTTGCCTTCAACTCTGGAAAAAAACCATGGTCTTTTCTCTGCAGAATGGCAAATCTGTCTTAAAGCCCCTATATTATTGGAAATAAGATACTGGTGTTTTACGGACAAAGCAGGAGAGGAAACCTCTCCAGCTGCCTTCACAACGATTTAACAGCAAGATTGCTATTGCCTAGTAGTTATGTTACCATGAAAACACCACCTTTCTGGCCTTAAAACCTACTTAAACTGGGCGGCTTAGGCTGGAGTGGGGCAGCCAGGAGGAATTCCACAGTCTGCCTGTGTCTCGCTGTCTCAGTTAGTGGAGACTGCCGGCATGGAGGGAGAGGCTGTTGTTTTGCCAGAAACCACCTCCTTCCTTTGCTCTTTCCTTCTGTAGCCCCACAGCTGTGGTTTAGCTCCTTGCAATCCCAAAGTTGTAGTGGTTCTCTCCCGTTCACATTAAATCACTTTCCTTCTGGCAGGCATTGGTTCAAGCAGTGGACGGGCTTTCTGCATTGAGTTTGAGGCCGTTGTTTTCATTCCTGTGTTGTGGGGCTTCTGTGATTTCTGGGGGTCTCTGGTGCAGTTGGGCAGAGTCTGAAGTGCTCTCAAGTGCTAGAGGAGCAGCTGGGAAGTTTTTCTGCCTAAATGGCTTTGCTATTAATATGGGCAGTTTTTGTTTTTGCTCCAAGTCACTTTTCTGCTGTGGGTGAAGATGTAATTCAACTCTGCTTTGATTTGTGACGATTCAGAGCCCTCTGGGAATTCAGGCGTATTTTTGCTCCACTCTCTGAATAGTTGCCTGCCCACTCAATTCAGAACTGCTTATCTCCAATGTCTCCTATGCAGCTTTAGTCAATACAAGCTGTGAAGAGACCTTATCTGTTCTGGGCAAGGGGTAGCGCTAGCATCACACCAGTGTGCCCACATTGCTGCTGGGGGAAGCACCACACAGAGACCAAGTGGAACAGGCATTAGGACAGGAAAGGAAGATAATGCTGAAAAGAATATAGAAGTGATGTATTTTCTCTTTCCTGTCAGTGCTTGTTTTTCCGATTAGCCAATTAAAGTCCTTAATTGCTACTTTTATCCCTGTCGACAACAGCTCTTGATGCCATGCTACTAGTGTCTGCTGACCTGTTAGCTGACCACTTGCACTCAGGGGAAAAAAAAAAAAAATCAAATAGAGCTATTTGGAAAGAGTAAATATAAGTGACATAAAATTACAACACCTGACTCAAAATCAGCATCACTTCCAGGTTTGGATATCTTGTTTCCTATGGAAATAATTCTAAAATGTCTTTAAATGTCCATCTTTCCTAGCAATTTCTGTTTTGAAACAAAAACCACTTGCTCTACAGCAGCTGTATGGTGGAGTGCTTTCAAGAAATGAAATGTTCTTTGGTCCTTTACGTTTTCCCTGAATTTTGGGGGTGGTGATGAGGGATGGTGTTATTATTTACTTTTAAAAAGGCTTCCCTGTCTTTTATAGTTGCTTTGGCATAATACATCTGTCAAATGTAGTAGCGGTCCTTTAATAAGAATGATCCTCTCTATGCTATGTCTACTTTTGGACAGGTACTTTATTAAGAAGGACATGAGCAGGGGAGACTTTATGCTCAGAGTCCTCAGCTAGGTGAGGCATGATCAAGCCTTTCCTCAGACTCTCAGCTTACAAACCGCAGTGATATAAAGTGAGTGTTTCTGGAATACTGGTCACAGCAGGTGCCCTCCCTTTTTTAACTTTGCAGAAGCGTCAGCTTCCTCCTCCTGTGCCCTTGTGGGGCTGGAAGCTCCTGGAAGATGAGAGGTTTCTGGCACACTGCTTTGCTTCTCATTCCATTTGATTCCTGATTGATGGTTAGCGTGGAGCTTTTTAAATAGAATTTGTTTCAACATGCAAAAATGCAAAGTGTCACAATTCATCTGACAAGGCAGTTGGGCCAGTTTATGACTTAGTGGCGCTTTGAAATGAACTGCTGGTTTCTTAGTGAAATTCTTCTTGCATTAGACAAGCCTGAAAGAAGGCTGTAAAATGTGCTTTGGGGTGAGGAGATGTTATCTGTTGATCATTTCTATTGGGTATCTGTCACTAATCTTTAACTTTTCTCATTCTCTTCCCAAAATACTCCAAATGTCCCGATATCAGTGTATCTAATCTAGGGGACAATTATTTGGTTGGCTGCTTTACTCCCTGCCCCAGGAGGGATCAGGGAGGGTTTCCATGGGGTCTTCCATCCCTCATCAGACATGCGTATGGGCAGGACCAGCCTCAAAACTGAGACAGCAAGAATCAGGGATCATTTTTGCAGCCACTGAAATCAGCCATGATTGATTTCTAGGAAAGGTGTCTGTGGACCAGGTGTAAAAGGTGACTTATATTGGGTAAGACCGAATTTGTCATCTCCCCATGCCTTCCAGAGCTGCTGCTGGTTAGTAAGGCTGTCTCCAATGCATAGTCACCAATGTACTGGATAGTAAAGGTTAGACAAAGGCTGTCACTCAGCTATTACTTCTAAATAGAAGTGCATTCCTTAGTAGTAAAAAAGAAAAAAGGCATTAAATGAGAATACTGAAATTACTATACTTAATTAAAAGGACTCATTCTATAGAAAGGCCCCCTTTTAGGCTGATGCATAATGTTTTGAGGGGATCACATTAGTCAATTAACTTTTAAGCAAGGCTTGATGCATCTTCTCTATTTTTATTTGGATTCAATTCTGTCCTGATTCACAAGAAAACCCACAAAACCCTGAAGATAAATACATTCTACCTAATGAAATTAAATATGTCACAGGTTTGGACTTGGCACTTTGCTCTTTCTTTATGAAATAGTGTTGGGTGACCTTTGTGTTCATGAGGCTGAAGGGGGCTCACAGCAGTGACTAAGACTTGGCAAGGCAAGGATCCACTCTGCCAACTTTTTCCCCGGCAGTTCTGCCAGAGACCTGTGGAGAAGCTGCTTTTGCAGACTGCTATCCTTGGACTGTGCCGACGATTATTTGTGGTCTGTGAGTGACCACCTGAGCCACAGGGTGTTCCCTTGGATTGAAACTCTTGATTTTTCTCTGCTTGTTTCTAAAAGCCTTGGGGTTAACGCTTCCAGCACGAAGGTTTATGTGGCAATGTGCTATATTTGCATATATTTCCATCTTTCACTAGCCTTTTTGCAAACAAAAATTGCCATTTGTATGCATGTTTGCAATGACCAGCAGATGATGAGTGTGACCTAACGGAGTGCTTGCAGAGCCTGCCGTAGCAAAGGCGAACTGCTGTGCACGAGGGCGGTACTTTCGGGACGTACGTTGGCATCACCCCAAGCTGGGAAGCAGTCTAAAATAGTGGCATACAGGGGCTCTTTTCTTTTCCAAACTAATATTTCTGAAATCCCATTTCAGCCTCAAAAAATACACCTTTTCAAAATAATGACATGCTTCCAAACTCTGTAGTATTCAGCCTCATAATAATTTTTGCATTTTTCCTGATGGTTTCCCTGTGTAAGAAGGCAGTGGCTTTTTTCCCCATTTTACATTTGGGGAGCAAAGTGGTGAAGTGACTTAGCCAAAGCCTGAGCAGAAGTCACTGCTGCACCAGGTACCAAAACCACGTCTGCATTCCTGGCTTGTGCCTTTCCCCTTGCAGCTTCAGCCATCTCCAGCAGCCATGTGGGTGCTCATGCTCTCTTTGGTATGTTTATTTTTGCATGTACATCTGGCCACAGATCAGTTGTTATTTCACATCCAGGTACCTTTTTGGGTATCCTGACCTGGGTCTCCCCAAAACAAATCTCCCATAGGAGGGGACAGCCCCATGCAGCAGGGGCTTGAGGCAGTAGGTGCTAATTTGGCTTTATGGCTTGATCCTTGACCCTCTCTTATTTAGCAGTACAGGTCTGAAGGCTGCAGCTCCCTTTAACCCACTGGAACTTTTGGCAGGTCTTGGTGCTGTGGTGTTTTTGGAGCGGGCAGCCTGGGGGAAGTACAGGGGAGCAGGGTATTCGGGAGTGGGGGGCTCTCCTGCTCTTACTCCTTGGCTCCGGTGATGTTACATCCATCAGCCTTACACCAACATGCAATGGTCTGGATGGGGGCTGCGATGCACCCAAAATAAACAAATGGTGCAATCAGAAAGAGCGAGCCACAGTTTGCGTGAGGACAGCTGCCCCAGCAGTGAAGGGAATGGGCATGCCACGTCCATCAGCTGCTTTCCTGTCTCATTTTTAAAGCAGGTGGAACAATGTGGGGAAAATTATATTTGTCTGGGTTTTTCGCAGCAAAAACTAAATAAAATAAACTTGTGCTTGCCAGTAGTTCTCACCCCTGCCATCTACCCCTGTGTTTATACTGTTGTTTGCTGCTCCCATGTCAAAATATTTATATTTTGTGAGATAAAGGCAAAGCATCTTTAGCTCTAATGTAGAGCTTAAGTACTCTTCATTTTGACTTGGAAAGATCCTCTGTTGTTGGTAAAACTTCATTTCTGTGCTGTGCTCCCTGGGGGAGCAGGCAGTTAATTGAATAGCGTGTGTGGCGGGATGCAGCCCCACATGTCAGCATTGCTGGCAGCTTTCAGGCAGGCTCGGAGCCTCCTCTGTGTGCTCCGGCTGCATCCCCACAGCATGGCAGGGATGGCTGCTCCTCTGCTTATGTCCTTCTGGCTCAGCCCACTGGAGATACTGTGATCAGCTTTAGTTATTCCAGGGGCAGAGGGAGTTATTTGCTCCCCCTCTCATCTGCATTTACGCAGCATCCCCACGGCAGGACCTTGAGGTCTCTGTCCCCAGTCCTGCGGAGGAGTCCCCAGCGAGTGGCATGGTACAACCCAGTTCCCTAATATTGAAGAGAGGGTGATAACGCACTCCTTATCCGGCATGTGGCCTGGAAAAGTGCTTGTGAGACTAGCCTGAATAATCAGGCTGTGCTACCTGCAAACTGTTTGCTGTCTCAAACAGCATAAGGATGTACCGTCATTACTAGATGTCATTTGCCCTGGTCAAGGACAGAACATTATTTGGTTATTATGGCATTTCACTCGGAAGCAGTAGTATTTCTTTAATGAACAAAAATGAAGAAAAGTTGAAGAAAAGTGTGGTGTGGGTTTTTTGGGGGGTTTTGTTTGTTTGTTTGAGTTTTATTTGTTTGTGTTTAATTGGCTGAGTATTTCTCCTTTCCACTGGAAGGGCTTTCACCATCACAGCTTTGAGCTGTCCTGTAGTCTCCCCTTTGCCTCTGGTCAGTTGGGAAGTTTTTGGTTAAGTCAGACCATTTCTCTGGGCAAGGCTCTGCTCTTGAACTCAAAAGTAACACAAAACCCAGCCAGGGTTGAGCTTAGCAGGAGAGCTAAAAATTCCAGCATGCTGCAATAATGCTGGCACCTGTATGCCTGAGTAACTTGATAACCTGCTGAAAACATGAATTCTTCTCACCAGTCCCCTTCCTTATTCAGGACTTCCCAGATGCAGAACAATAAAGCCCACGGGGAACAGTGTGGCAGTTGCTGCATGGCCAAAAACCAGCAATGCTTGCCTGAAAATGGACCATTAGTGTTGTGGGAAGTCATTCATCCCATTGGCCTAATCTGTCCTTGAGGAACTGAGCTGCTGATGGAGGTTGTTAATGACACACATATATACATGAAATCGCAGTGGGACCAGGGACCCTGCCCCACTTGGTTTCTCTTTCCCGTCAGAAGTTAAATCCATTTCCCACTTGATACTTATGATTGCTTTGCAACACAAATTGAGGACAACACTACTAGCATCCCAAGCTTTGCTGCTAGGTCTTAACTCTGAGATAGAGGTCAATGACCATCTTCATCTGCTAACTTTTCTGCTTACACTGCTGACAAACTACTGATGGGCTCTACTTATAATGGCTCCAAGTTCATAGCTGGCCATTAGAGCTGGGGTGCAACACTGCTTGCTGTATGGAGTGCATTCCTCATAGCGTATTGCCATGGTGCTGCTTGCTAAGAACTTCGTTATGTTTCTCAGAAAAATGTACCCTGTTCCCATGCAGAACTCACAAGCTGTCAGGGCATGAATAGCTCGGGGCCTCCACTTTGCTGAGGAGAGGTAGTTATTAAAACATACAACAGTAATTGCCAGAGGAGATAGGAAGGTTTTTGACAACCTGCTGGAGAGAATAATTAGTCTAAGTTTGGGGACAGTAAAGGATGAAAACATGAATTGGAGAAAACAATGAGCCAGATTTTTGTTTCCTGTAAATTGGCTTTGAAGTCAAAGGAGGTATTCTACACAGAGAATTTGCCTTGCTCTACTTAATTTTTGATTTTTTTTTTTTTTAATTTTAAAATACAGTCCACTTCTAAGGACTGGATGTCTTTGAGTGATAGTCTAGTTTGTTTGTTGCGCTGAAGTCCAGGCTTGAAGTCAGTCTGTGCAGGACTTCAGATTTAGGACCTCCAACTGCTCTTTGAAGAGTGAACCAGAAAGAAAAAGCAACACTGATAATTCAAATTGGCTTCCTTTCCTCTCTTGTTACAGGCTTAAATTTTCATGATTTAAACTCTTTTAAGGGACTAGCATGACTTTATTATTTGAACAGCTTATAGGTAATAAAAAGCTTAAGAGTCTAAAATGGCATATCTCCTTATAAAGTTCCTTAATGTGTTTTTAAAAAGCTTTGCAAAATTCTACTAATAAACTTACTAGTGGCAAGCAGTCAGAATGGTAAAATTTGGGCTGCTCCCTGTCCATGAGTGTTTTGCAGTGCAGCTTTAAAGGGGCTGGAGAAAGGAGCAGGAGCATCCACCATGGATCTCATACCACATCTGGCATCTCCATGTAGAAATGGATCCAGCTGCAGCTTCTGGGCACAGACCAAGTAAGGTGGTGAGGGGCCTGGAGCATAAGTCTTATGAGGAGCGGCTGAGGGAGCTGGGGCTGTTTAGTCTAGAGAAGAGGAGGCTGAGGGGAGACCTTATCGCTCTCTACAACTACCTGAAGGGGGGTTGTAGTGAGGTGGGTGCTGGTCTCTTCTGTCAGGTGGCTGGAGATAGGACAAGAGAAAATGGCCTCAAGTTGCGGCAAGGGAGATTTAGGTTAGATATTATGAAAAATTTCTTTACTGAGAGGGTTGTCAGACATTGGAATAGGCTGCCCAGGGAAGTGGTTGAGTCACCATCCTTGGAGGTATTCAAAAAGCGCATAGACGGGGTACTCCATAACATGGTTTAGTGGGCATGGATGATGGTTGGACTCGATGATCTTGAAGGTCTTTTCCAACCTAAATGATTCTATGATTCTAAGTAAAACTGTGGACTTTTTACTTATATCAGTAACAGAAATAAGAGCAGGTTAACAGGGAGCTGCTGCGCAAGTCTGAGTGATGTGGGGAGTAAGAATTAGAAAATGCAAGTTTGGGAGTAGTGCCTGTCAATGTGAGACAGGAACAAGGAAGGAGAAGTCAGAGAACAGGAATAGACAGAGGAAACATAGAAAAGATTATTTTCATGCATAGAAAAATAAGAGATGTGGCAGAGCAGGAGAGCTTGACTAGTTAGAGGTTGTCTTACCTAGTTACGAAGAGACTGTTTTTGTAAGAGTAGGAAAGGACTCCAAGTACTTTACAAAAAATAGGAGACAAAAACTTTAGGACAGATACATCCCCTTAAATTTAAGATCTCTTCTCTTATGGATACCAACAAACTTTCTAAATGCAGAGAACTATATTTAGCTTTGTTTCAGAAACGAAGGAAACTGAGGCAGGCAGCCCCTTGATCCAAGGCTCTGTAGCCAAAGTCCCGGGTGCTACAGGACACAAGGTCTTCTAGCTGCATCTCTGCTCGCTTGCGAACAGGCAGCCTCACCACTTTACCCGCTGGTCACGTTCCTGTGGAGGCACCCATCATGTAAAACCCTTCTTTTCCTCTACCCTGCTCCTGTGCAGAAGCAGTCAGGTGCCTACAGGCTCCTGTTGCAGCCTGTCAAGAAAAAACTTTAATTTATGACCCTGAATTCCTGTGCTATCTATTTATGGGAAGCCTTTTTGGGAAGGAGTTAATGATCTTTATGTCAGTGAATCACAGGGCTTGGTCAGAATGGCCACTCAGAGAGGTGTTTGAGGAACATTTAGATATTCCTTAAATAATCCTGGGGATTTTTGTTTTTTTCCTCCTGGCCTCTGTAAAGAGCACAGCCTGCATCTATGTAACTAATGAAATTTTCCTGCTGATTGGACCCTAAACAATTACTGCATCTTCTGATTTCTGATAGCTGGACTGTTAAGAACAGAAAAGGTTCTATTAGGAGACAGGGACCCAACTGAGAACATCACAGTTGATGTCAGCTAATGCCATCTCAAGTGTGCACCAGGAGTTCAACCCGCATATGCCTAATTAATCACAGTGTGAGGCACCTGCAGTATTGGGTTGGTGTTAATCAGGCCAGGCTGGGGACCAGCACGCTGCCCTGGGCTGCACATGTTGATGGGAAGCATTTCTCAGCTGCAGAGAGGCGGATGCTCATCTATTTATTAGCAGCAAGTTCATCACTCTGCTCTCCCTTCCCTGTTTCCTGGTGCAGATTAACCAGGAGACAAAAGGTTGCTTCTGACAGCTTTCTGGGCAGCTACTGTGGCCAAAAAAAGTCTCTGTGACAGTGTTTTGTTCCTCCAGAATAAATGATGCAGTGCTTTCTCTTCTTGTAACAACAAAACAAAGCACTGCCAGCAGCCTGGCATTTCTGAGGAGCCCTGCAATAATGAATGGGAAAATGAAGCCCAGCTCTTGCGAGCAATTTTGTGCATTAAATAACCAGAACAGCAAGATGTCAAGGCTACTGGGATGAACACATGTTTCTAATTGGTAAGAGGATCTGGAATAAAAATAGAGAATTGTTACTTTTGCTACATTTAGATACTGATCAGCAAACACCACTACCTCCCCCCCAGCCCAAAGGTGGGCCATGTTTGAATTCTTAACTCAGCTGGTTTTAAGGAGGGAGAATGAAGAAGAGAAGCTCAGCTCACTTCATACAGCTGTTGCTTACCCCAGAGCTCTGCTGAGCGGCTCACCCACACATCTCTCTCATCCCTTCACTGGTTCTTCAGATCCTCTTGAAGCCTCTCCCCAGGTACCGTTCCTCCTCCTGGGTCCGTGGTTCTCTTCGGTTTCAGTCCTGTAGCAACAAAATGGGGCGTGAAGGGCATGAGGAACTGAGCAAAGAGAAAAGAGGCTGTTAGATGGGTATTTGCCTTTGGTCCGTAGTAGCCCAAGTTTGTTAGCATTCAAGACATGGTTTGAAGTTTCTATTTTCTCCGTGTTCTGCAGGGAGGATTAATGTGCAGAACTTGGGTGATATTTCTTATCAGGTTTGTAGTACGATGTTAAGTCACTCTGTCTATCGTAATTTTGTTCAATAGATATATTTCTGGTGGCACAGATATACTCCTGTGCCACCAGATATTGGAATAAGAGTGATGGGAGCCATCTAAGCATATTAGAAAGGAAGTCTGGAGGTGACTTGATACGAATCTGTTGCTGTTGGTTAGATTTCATGTGGGGACTTCCATGAATGGCATAGCTCATTAATCCTTGAAGAGCTTCCAGATTTTTTCAAGGTTGATTAATATTGGGATTTCTGGCATCATCGTTGTATTCCTTCTTGTGCATTGATGCTTAATCTGCAATGAAGCTTTTTTCAGAGTCCTTTTTTCACATATGTTGTAATATTTTCCTAAACCTTTCACTCTTAAATTAACATTAGGGTGTGGAGGACACTTTCTGTTTTTTCTTTTCATTCCTGTGGTAATGTTCTGTTGCATGGCTCTCTTCCGCACATTTCATTAAAGAAAATAACACTTAACCACTTTCTTGCAGGTGAGATTCATCACTGCAAAAACTGATTCTGTTTAATCCCAGAATCAAGTTTCCTTATTCCCCTGATGATGCTAGTTTACAGATGTATCAAGTCCCAGCCTGTGCACTGAGGCTTTGCCACAGTACAGGTTGCTCTGGGCTTTATTTCAGAGATCATCTGGCTCCACAAAGCTGAGTGCTCAAAGGGTCTTGTTGATGTGTATTGAAAGAGTCTTGTCGACTTGAATGGGATGAGGAGCTCCCTTCAGCGATGCTCTGGAAAGAAAGTCAGCTGGGACTGGAAAACAAATGGGGTTTCTTGTAGTTTGTTGCTCTATTGGTTTCCTGTTGTCAAATATTTTTATTTCCTTTATTCCTCTAAAGGCTCAGTTCTGGCTTTGATGAAGCTGTGGGTAAGGTGCATTATCTAATCAGGCTAAAGCTCATGTCCCCAGAAGGAGCATCTAATCCATTAAACCTCTCTGCCATCTAAACACTTCACTTTCCTTATCAAGCCTCCTCCTTAGCTCTTTTTGTTTGTTCTCCTGTCAGGTTAGGTCTTCAGTCTCTTTTCCTTCTCTTTTCTGGATCTCCTCCAACATGTCATTGCATTTTTTTTTTTCCTTTATCTTCAAATATGACTTTAATCTACAATCTGTGGAGAGTCCCTGCTGGGAGAAGAAGAAGAAAGTATTTGAAGTGTTATATTGTTCGTTACCGAGGTTGAATTGTTTGCTAATTAGACAACAGGATTATTGTATGGCTACTGGGGAATAACCATAAAGATGGTGGGTTTTTCTTTCCCCTCCCTTGTTCTGCAGCTCTACATTAGCAACTGCTTTAATTGCCATATGGTTCTTCCTCTTACTTCCCATGATGTGCAGATCTCTCTGCTCCCATTCAGTGCTGGAGGACCTCTGCTGGCCAATCAAAGTACTTTTGTAATAACATGAGGGGTACTTAAATATAATCATATTGCGGTTATGCAATTCCTTATGCTGAAGTATAATCCATCTTCTCTGGCTGGAATGCACATGATTTTTGTCTGGCTTTGTCTGCTCAAATGCTCTCTCTGTGCTCCATGATAAAATGTTAATGGGATAAAATACAGGAAATGTAAATCACATGGAAAAGAAATTAGGCATGAGATGATGATGAAAGACTGCTCTGATTTTGACTGTGCGTTCAAGTAAATTGTGACTTCAGCTTCTGTGGAACAGGACTGGGTCCAACAAAGAGGACCTTTAGGGTATGTTACAGGAAGATGTTGGTAATAATTTATTTACTTTACATAAGTAGCTCTTTTCCTTGCTAAGGACTTGTGCCAGCAGCAGCCTGTGGTTGCCTCTCCAAGTTTGTGTAGGGGAGGAGGGAAAGTGAGGAGAAAGACTGATTTGAAAAGAAAGTACTTTGGTTTTATTGATAGGGAACTGAGATCCATCTGACAGCAAGGGCTTGTGAAGACTTGAGAGTGTGCTATGTAATTTTTGACATCAGCTTCTCCTGCGTAAGTAGGGAACTTTTTCGTTGTCAGTATTCCCTACAGGATGAGAGGGCAAAGAGCAATTACAAATGGGAATCTTTTTAGCAAAGAGATGTTAGGAAGAAAATGTCTGTGGCTTTGAGCTTTGGGAAGACCTATGGCAGCATCTTGTCCAAAGTATAGGTCTGTGCTTGTGTATCTTGTCAAGCACTGGGAAAAGGTCCCTGTAAGACCCAGCTCTTCTTACCTCCCTCTGATGCTTTATCCTGCCTGTTCTCAGCAAGCTTTGGGGTGGGAGGTCTCTGGTGGCTTTAAGGGTAAGGCTTTTTCAGGGTTCCTGGTAAAGATAGTTCCTCAGTGCCAGCAACTCTTGCAGGGCTGTTAATCTTCTGTATGTACTTCAGACAGTCATAAATACATTTCTTAACATTATGGGCTAGTTACCACAATTGAAATTCTCAGTAAAATGTACAGATCTAATGCTTGGCCTAGAAATTTCCAGAGGAAAAAATATATACACACACACACACATATATGTATGTCCACAGATGTGCATATGGACACACATACATACAATTTCTGCTTTTATATTGCTGGAATGCCCTAAATGTATTCGAGTGGTTTCAGTAACCAAATCTAAGACATAAGGGTTATCAATTACACTGGGAGAGAAGCAGTAGTTTTCCAGATTGAAGGTCCCTCTGTGATTATGAATGCTTCTCTTGCACCTGCTTTCCACTGATAAGCGATAGGAGTAATAAATTCTTCTAAGATTGCTTTTCTCTGGCCAGGCAGTCATGTAGATGAAAGACCACAAGCTTCCATCTGTAATGCCACCTGTTGGGACATATATAGGGAGCAGCAACAAGGAAGAGGGAAGAGGAAAATTGAAGCAGAATGATGATTTAAAAAAACCCAACCCAATCTTTCTGTAGAAACGGTCAGATAAATTAGAGAAATATGTTCCTTTCAGCAGCATAAGCTTTAAAAGCTGCGTAACTCTGGTTAAGAGAGAATCCAGACCTGTAGACTGTTTTCCCCTTGCTTGTGTGAAGCCCAGGTGGTGTATGACCGTCAGCACATGCTGCTCCAAACACATTTGGAAATTGATTTTTCTTCTTTTTTTTCTGATGAGTGTCTGGATTATGCCCTATGCTGCTGCTCTGCAACGTTTCCCATAAATTCTGGGTCTGATGGGGAGATAAGGGGGTGTGAGTCACCTCCAAAGGTGGAAAAGTACCTTTTGGTTTTACAAATGTTTAATTTGTGTAAGCATTTCTGCAAATCCTCCTGGGTACCTTTTTGTATGAATATGTCTATTTATTTGGTTGTTTGGCTTGCTTGGATGACTTTAAGAGTGGCTGCTTTACCATAGCACTCTTGTGGTCTGTGTCTGACCTCTCTATCCTCCTTTCTCTTATTCCATGGAAATGGCAATAAAAAGGGCAGGTTAACGCTGCATGCTTTCCTTCTACAGGTTTTTATAAAGCTGTCTTATACAGAAAGCCTGTAATAATGAATGGAAAGTTGTTGATGACTACAGTAGGATAATTAATCTGGCCAAGCTTTAAAGGAATTTTTACTTGGGAATAAGCTACACCCACAGACCCATTTTCTTTGTCCTTTGTATTTTATGTGAGTTTGTTTTCTCTGTCTTTTGTCTACAAGATGCTTTTGGTAAAAGATCAGACTTGCAAAGATGAAATATTTTCCATTCTTAAAAACCCGAAAGTGTAAAGCATTATTGCAAAACTCTTTGAAATGAATTTCTACTGAATAGAAAGACCTATTAAAGAAAAAAGATCATAAAGCAGCAAAAGATACTGGCAACTGACAACTTAGCTGATATAAGAGCAGCTCTGTGAATATAATACCTATTCATGGTATAGCATCAAACTGTGTCTTTATGGAGCACCATAGCTGTGTTGCATGAAACTTTGATTAGGAAGATGGCCCTGATAGGTGATCAAAGAATAACTAACTTTTTGGAGAAACAAAATGATGTTGTTAGTAATTCAGCTGAAATATTTGCTTAGGAGGCTTCTGGTCAATTGCTTAGATATATTCTAATTTTCTGCTGCCAGTAAGTACCAGTGGGTTGATGCAGAATAGTAAGTACCTGCTTCAGAGCAGCTACTGCCCTCGAACACTGCATGTAGTGGGGGTGCAGTGGAGTTGAGTAAGTTCCTTCTCCAAAGAGGAGTTGAAGAATGAAGCAGGGAGTCAGCAGCTAGAGAAGCTTTGGGTAGAGCTGTCTTTGGGCATAAGACTCTGGTATCTGCCCTTTTCTTTCTGCATTCCTTGAGTGCTGTGACTTTGACCCAACCAGGAGCAGTTATGGAGCAGCATTAATAGTACTGGGCACAGGAATGTCTTGGGAGAACTTAACAGGTATAAATTATTGAATATGTTGGTTACTTGGTTATACAGGTGTGGAATGATTGTTGGAGGTGACTTATCGATATGACACCCCCTCCCCCCCAAGGGAAGGTGAACCTCCAGGGAGGAACACTGCACACGTCAAGAATTGGTTCCGTGGTAGCTCCCTAAGCAACGTGACCTGCAACTTTAGACGTCAGCAACACCAGGGGAGCTCGGTACGCTGACTCTGAAAAGGAACACGGAGGGTGGAGCGGAGCCGAGACCCCGTGGCCAGGCTCTGTGATCGCAGGGACAGGGAACTGGAATGACAGGAATGAGAACGGTTGGTCCCTGCATTGAATCCACTGAAGCAAGGAGGTAAAACAATGGGGGTTCTGTTGAGCTAATGGCCTACTTCTGATTTATATCACACGTGCCCAGTTCTGGGGTACTGACACGCAACATCAGGTCCTTTGGGTGAACTTTGCTCATTATAATCTCATTATAATACCAAAACACACCTCCATCCCAAAAGTTACCCACCTCCAAGGTGTGACCACCCCCCCACTGAGCACGCGCTCTGAATTTTCTCTAGCGTATGCCTTTAAAAGCAAAGCGAGAGAACTTTATACCAATCAAAGGAAAGGTATGTGTGACTAGAGTCACTCAAGTTCCACCTAAAAGGAAAAATAGGATAAAAAGACCCCCAAAAGAGGAAGACTATTAGGGAAGATACTATCATAGACAAGTTGAGAGGACATCGCTGACTTCTGGAATCAGTTGACAGGCTGAACGTCTCTTCTCCCCCATAGGGACACCTACTGGGTGAGAGTCGAACACTTGGCTGTAGTGAATGCTTCCCTGGGAAACTTGGAATTCTTTAAGAGCTCTTTTCTTTCGTAATTTAATGTGCTTGTAGTCGACTGTATTATTATTTGCACGTGCTTTGCAGACAGTGTATTTATCACCAGCAATCCAAAAGAACCTGTACTGTTGCTTTAATAATTAATCTAGTCGTGATAGTTCATTAACGCAACCAAACTCCCTAAGTCTGGTAGTTCTCATGCGTTGAACACAGCTAAGCTGAGAGAGCAGTGTGCTGTAAGCGCATCCATCATTGTGATAGTTCAGCATATTGAACGCGACTGGACTTACAGCGCTGAATTGAACATTACTCAGAAACTAGCTGCCCTCAGCCCCTCTGACATCTAAGGATAAGCTGGAACACAAGGGGGTTAATTTTCTGCCAAATTCCTTTACTCTTTAACGTGACAACAGGGAATGATCACACCTCTGCAATGTGGCTTCAAGTATTTGATGAGTTTTGGAGCTGGCTATAATAGGGAGAGAAGCCTGTGGAGTTATAAAAATGCTCTGGACCTCATTACATCTTCTTCTGCCTCTTGTGTGTGCTGCACAGTCACACTTATCCAGGAGAGCAGATGGTCTGGGGGGAGTCTAAACCTTTCACTAGCTTGTCAGTGTGGCTTACCCCTAACAGAAGAGCAGGTGAGATTGTAGGACTCACTGATTGTGGCAGCCTGTGGCACAACACTCAGTTTTCCTGAGCCCAGCCTAATATTACAGACAAATAAACGTTCAGTCTGTAACATCTTGGCAGAGTGTTCTACCCATGATCTGGAAACACCACAAGTGCTCTGATAGCATTGTGCATCCGTTGCATCCTCTGTTTGCAGTATTGTTCCAGGTGTGCTTTCAGTCCATGCATCAGCCGTTCCTGCTCCTGCTGCCCAGTGTACAAAAGACGTGTCTGCCCACGGCTGACAGCTTGTGAGCACCATAGCTGGTGCAGGTCAAGGAACCTCGCCTTGTAAGAGGCTTTTTGAGTAACTTTTCACCACTGCTTGTCAAATGTTCCTGAGGATGACACAATGAAAACTAGGTTGATCAAACCATGAGATGCAGAGAAATACCTAATTATTAATTTCTAGCTGTTTGCTTACAGCCTTTTGTTTTTCTGCTTCATTGCTGTTTGGAAAATGATCTTTTATTTTATTTTTTTCCTGTCTCTTCACCTTTTTTCTGGCAGGAAGTGTTGACTTCTTCCAAAAACCACAATGAGAAACCACAGTTTTTCAGCCAAGTGCAGCAATCTTTGGGGGGGGGGGGGAATATTGACTGGATTCAAATCCAACTTCCTAGCAAAAGGCAGTTTTGCTAAAAAATGCGGGTAGCCTTATTTTCATTGAGATAGATGAAAGTTCTTATATTGAGCCAAAGCCTGGTGTCTAACTCCGGACAGAACTCTCTGAATGTGATGGAAATTTTGACTAAATAAAGGCAGTGACATTTGGACTGTGTAAGGCTCCTTGTTCTGACTCTGCTTTTCAGCATGTAGCTCTAACATTAGCTGTCACCTGCCAAAATTTTTCCAATAAAGAATTCCTTTTCCCCCCTGAAATTATGAAAAGACAGCTGCTTCTTCTCACTTATCACTGATTTAGGTGTGTTTTGTTTATAGCTAGATTTAGACAGAATGAAAGTTTCTATCTAGTTTTGCTTCTTCGCATCCTGGCTCCTGTTTCTAACTTGCAATTTGTCCCCATGTCCCAATGGCCAGTCCATGTGTCCATCGATAGAAGGTGGTGTTACTCTCCATTTTAAAGTCCATGTATCTAGTATGCATGAGAGTTCTTTCGCACATGTTCTTCCCCGAAACCTTATGCATCTTGGGAAAACATGGAAACGTGAGCTTGCAGAACCTCTGGTTTGTTCTTATCCCATTACTGATTAGTTGTGTTGGAGAGACAAAATCTTTCTTCAGGTCAGTGGTTTCAATGGGAGCGGAAGCAATAGAAATGCAGCAAAAATCACAATTAATGACTGTTTAATAACTGAAAGGTAGGGCTTGATTTCTGCTTTTGCGTTATGAGAAATAATCAGGAATATATCAGTGTGAGTTGCCCTGGGGCCTGGGAAGCTTTGATCCGGGGTGGGCAATGGGAGCATTTGACTGTGTGCAAATGTTACTGGAAAATCCACAGGACAAATGCAGCCATTTCATGCGCCATTTCCCAATTTTTATGCTTTTGCCATTTCTGCCTGATTAAGGTTTTCTACAAAATGTGAAAATTGCTGTTGATTTTTTTCGGTTGGAGCTGGTAAATCACTTATTTGAAGCTGGACTGTGTTGCAAAATGTTTGCCTACTTGAGCTTTTTATCTTTTAATGACTTGCTGTGATCCTTATCTTATTTCAGCCACCCTGGCTCAGTGCTGTGTCCACCTTGTTGTGGGAGTCTAGTAATTCCCTGCTCATCTCTGGTACAGCTTTTCAGCATTGTTCCTCAAAGTGAATGTGTCCTTCAAGTTGTTGCTTGAGAGATCAGTCCTGAAGCTTTCAATGCCAACTGAGGGGCTTGGATTCCTTTTGTGTTATAGTATCGCCTGAGCATGGTATCACCTCTTACGGGCCAGGATGACTTTGTACCGAGTAACCTGGAGTATAAAAGAAGGGAATGAGAGTCTAACAGTACCCAGTTTCAGCTTAATAGATGTGCCGGTTCTTTAGATGTCTCTGCAGCGTCATTCTGAAGTTTCAGGGGCATTGACGTAGTACATGTTGGAGCAGGCAGGGTGGACGCACAATATTCAGATGGTTGCACTGCTGGGATTTGCACATGCTGGAGAGCTTTGCTCCTGAAACAAAGGTAGCTCCTGCCACCAGGAACATAAGCTATTGGATTCCCTTCCCTTGTCATAAAACTTGAGCAGGCAGGAGGTGTGGGGTTTCCCAAACTTGTCCTTGCTTGTGGCAATTGGTGCTTCCTACTCATGGCTGGTTAGGATGAACTGTCTGTCCTTCCACCCTGTCATGCAATTCAGAAAGATATCGATACAAGCCAGCTCCTCTTTGGTGAGACTTTCAATGCCACAGGCTCTTTGGAGGGCCACAACAGTGCAGCTGCTCCCCAGAGCCTTTCTCAAATGCTCTGGAGTCTGGAAATGATGCCACCGTGCTGCTATGGTGTCAGATGGCCTCGTCTGGCCTCTTCTATGTGTTGCTTTTATCACAGCTTCCAGCAATGCATTTGGTTCACTACATCTTTCAGATAGCATTGATTTCAGATGAACGTTTCTTATTTCAGATCTTCTCTCCATTTCTATGTGATAAGGAAACCTGTTTTTTTACTTATGAGACTACATAGCATACATTTGTTGGAGGGTAATTTCACTAATTCTCGGTGGGTACACTGACAGCACAATTATCATCTCACTTGACAGCTGTTCACTTGAATTTTAAACATCCAAAACACATCCAAGGGCATTGGATGAAATTGGTGGTATTACTGTCTCTTGCTAAGAGGTGTTTAGCTTTTGGGGAGGAGAAAGTCTATATCTGCAATCCCAGAGAAGTCATAGCATAAACGTGTAGATGTCAGCTACCTCAGGAGAAGGGATTTGGGAAATATTATCGGATTTAAGAATGAAAACTACAACCAGTGAATTACCAGAGACAGCAATTATGATCGAATACTTGAGCAAAGGAGATTGCCACATTTTACCAAATGTATTCTGCCTTTGACCAAGTTTCCTACAGAGTGAATGGGAGGGGCAGCTGCCTGTGATATTTGCTTTGACTTTCCTTCACAGTGCAAGCTGGTTCTGCCATGCATTGCTCTTTTCAAGTACGATGTGGGAAAATGAGCTGAAGTGTAATCAGGTCCTGCTGGTGATCATGTGAGTGTTCCCAGTGACCTTGATGCATGTTGGACTTGAACCCCTGGAGCAAAACTTTCACGTAGAAACAGCAATGTGAGTGAGGAAAATGTCAGTTGGAGATTCCTCATCAGTAAATGAAACCTGATTTTTGACAACCCAAACTCAAACAAGGTATCTTAGAGATATCAGTGTTTGGCATGTGCATTCAGGGGATGAGGCTGAAACCCTGACAGCAGGTAGATGACAAGAGGTGAGACTTCAGCATCTCCAAGGATTTATTTCTCTGTCATCCATCAGTTCTTTTTTCCTCCCTCTTGCTAGGATCCTACTTAGTTTGTTCAGTTGAAAAGGGGGGAAAAAAAGGTCAAAACTTTCAGAAGGAGCCACAGATACAAATCTCATTAAGTTTTACTCATTTGAATGTCCCTGAGATAGGACACATTGAGAACCCTGAATCTCTGATAGTTTTTACAAGTCAAACTACTTAAATAGACTATGTGAGTATTTAAAAATAAAAACTACAGAGAATCATTAAACAGCTATGAAAATCTTGATGCCTTATGGTGAATTGTGCTTTCTGCATTTTTAATGCAGAAAGCATTAATCTCTTCTCACTGTGGGCCAAGATGCTGTGCCAGAGCTTCGGGGAATAAAAGTTTGGGACGACTTCACTGCTTGACATGTTTCCCCATTCAGAATGGACCAGAGGATCTTTTTTTCTGGTGGCTGTAGCATCTTGTGTATTAACTGGTGAAACAGTAAACCAGGAAATAAACGTTAATGAGATAATTTCATTTAACACACTGCTGAGGTCTGCCTCCTCTGTTGCCTTGGAGACAACACAGCTATTATCTGGCAGGAAAGTGAACAGGCCATATAGGATTTGCCTGAAAAGTGCACTTGAGTTTCTGTTCTGCACTGTTCAAGCAGCTCGTGTAGCTTCTGTTTTAGGAACAGAGCAGTGGTTCTCTGTGTCCTTCCTGCATCAGAAATAGAAATATGTTTGTCAATAAATAGGTTTCATTTTCTATTTATATTTGACTAAAAGCTGAGGTCAGAAAGCTAGGCTTTGTGGTACCCTCATAGTAGAAGAGATGGTTTAAGATGGTGAAGCATTTTTAATTGCACTAGTTTCAGATGGGTGCTTAGGGCAGAGCTCACCTCCATGCGGAGCACCTGTACTTAAAACCACAGAGTGACCCTGAACAAACTGGGTGGGATCCTGCAGTCCTCCCTGGGAGGTGTTCAGCAGCTGCAATAATTAACATCTGTGCAGTAGAAATTCTGGTTATTATCTGTGTTGCTGTATGAAGGATCACTCTGTACAATTACAGACTTTGCCTTTTTATGCATTCTGTTGAGCACTTCTGCAGAAAGTGCTGCTGGACAGCCTAAGTATTTAAGGACTAGACAGGACTAATTCATGTGAGCTTTCTAACCAGTATTCACCAAATTTGGCAACAGTTTCCCATCATTACCTAAAATTAATGTAATTTGTTCCTCATTCCTGTTGCCAAGGAATGGGCCTGTGTTCTCATCAGCCCTTCTGACTGCCAGTTGCTTATTTGATTTTTCCCCATTCCTGATAAAGTCAAACAGCTAAGATCCATCACCCTCCATCTTGCCTGATTTAATTACATTACTTTTTCTCTTGAATCTTTGCCCTAGCTTCACCTTTTGCTCCCCAGTACATCTGCAAAGTTCTCCCAGGTCTCCTCTTGTGGACCTTTTTGTCCTCATCTCCTGTAGATGTTTCCATTTCGCCTCTGTCCTCCATTTTCCTCCCAGCAACATCTGTTGCTCCCTCTAAGTCTGCTGCTGCCTCCACAGCACTAGATAAGAATAGTTTCCTAATGGACGCACAGCAATATCTTTCCCTTTAGAACACAATCTTTTTTTGTAATATTACTAACCACGGTGATTGTTCAGGCCTGCATTTGCCATTGTACATGTTGTACTTATTGTGCTTTCAGTCTGTGCAATCAGCAGGATACGGAAGGGATTCTTTGGCACCCTTGCTTAGTGATTAGTAATTGTATAGCACTTTGAAAGCTTAAAGTGCCATAAGAGGGATAAGTAGTACTATTAATAATGACATGCTCTACTATACAGAATGGAGTTTATGCATATTCGTGGTGATAATCCCTAGTCTCCTCTTTTCCAAAGGCTGTTGTCTTTGTGATCTGCCTGTACCTTATCTTCCTCGCACCTATCAGAGTGCTTTTCAAACAGCTTTTCTTCCTCTACTGATTAAAGGCACATGGGGGGAAAAAAAAAAAGATTCCTCTTAACACAGAATTCAGCCTTCAGGTTTCAGTGCTCTTGCCCAGATGTGGTGGTCACTAAACCATATTCGGGGACTTTGATGTAATCAGTTTTCTACTAATCTCTCTGATTATCTATTGCTGGCCTAAGATCTGCCATTCATTAAAACCCATTTGGTTTCAGTAGCATCTAGGGTTTGATCTTCCTGGAGGAGTGCTTTCCTGTGTCCAGGTAATGTTTCATCTGTGCTTTTACAAATTAATTTATTTTTATGTCACTCCCTGTAGCTTCTCCTTGGAAAATCAGCTTTTTGGCTGAGGAGGAAATTAATAAAAGACATGGAGAACATCTGAATCTTTTGTTCTCTTAGTGGCCGAAGCAGAGTTGATGCAAACTTTCCCCCCTCATTTTTCAAGTTGAAAAAGCTGGGTAAATTTTGTGTGTTTACTCCTCAGCTATACATTTCTAAAATGGTGGGTCACTGCCGGGGCTTGGTGCAGGGAGAGCTATGAAGCTCTCGGAGGAACTTGTGTGCTTGGGATTGCCCAGGCTGGCTTGGCCAGACCTTTCTGGCCAGGATGCTCTGTGTTTTGACCTCCTGTTTTTGCACTGGTAAAGCTCTTACTGATGGTTTCCTACACCCTGGAGCTCCAGCCCTGAGGGCAGCCTTCTGCCAAGCACCCTGACCTGGCGTCTCTGGCTCAGGCTTGTAAGAACAGTCTTAAAACCCACCGTGAGCACTTCCGAGCTCTGGTTTTGTGGGTACTCTGCCACAGGAACCTTCAGGATGAGGTGAGATATTACTTTATGCACATGCCAAGAGCTCTCCTTGTTACTGCTCTTAATCTCATCATAAGGTGGTGATACCAGCCTTACAGATCTAAATCCAGATCCCTTCTGGATTTAGTCAAAATTGCCTTTGAAACATTTGGTTTGGGTGACAGCAGGGAGGCTGTCATCAGCAATTCTGTCTCTTCCAGGCTGAATATTATACATCATAGTGTGGCTTCCTTGTGTATTTCTGTGCTTGAATTTTGAGGAGGTTAAGGCAGGATGTCTGGAAGAGATGAGTTTTGATGGAGTCAGAGGAGTTGTACGTTTGCTAAGTGACCATTGCACTCTCTTGGCAGGACCCCTTTCAGCACAAAAATACATGCGTGTTCAGTAGGACATTGGCGTCATCAGCCTTCAAAGAGTGTGCTTTAAAACTTAGAAGAGCCAGCAGCTCTATTCATTGCCAGCCAACTGACCTTGGATATTTTTGCAGGACCCTCTCAGGTTTCCAGTGCTGATAGCAAAATTTTAGTGTAATTGTAACCTTTCTGCCACTTTACCTGGAGACGAGAAAGGTAATAGTATTTCTTTGGGTAAGGGAGGCACAAAATGAATAAGCTGGGTAGCATGGCATCTATATAGAGCTTATCAACGTGAATTAGAGGAAGAGTGAATTCGGAGACAGCTGTGCTCCTGAGGAGCTGTTGAAGGAGGTTTTTTTGCTGAGCTCTTAAGTGCGCTCTCTGGGGAGAACGGGAGGAAAGGAGCTGAAGATAGAAAATGGTGAGCCAAGACTGAATCCCCAGAGACGACATACGTAAGTGCTCTCAAGTGGTGCTGCAAGTATTTTTTATTCCTTATGTGACTAGAACATAATTTGAAGCTGTGAGTTAAAACTTGAAAGTGTACTTCGGTTTTGTCAGCTTTTAAAAATGATAGCTAGGGCATTTAGGCTGTGGAGGTGTCTTTACAACAATTTTGACTGTATTTCTCGGCTCATGTGGTGGGAGAACCAAGGAAAAGCAGGGACCAGTCGCAATGCAGAGCAGCAATTAAGTGACTGGGGCTCCCTTCTCCAACCTGGGTCACCCTATGAACCAGGCCACCAATTTTGATAGGGCAGAGAGTCCTGAGCAGATACCCTGGTAAGCAGAAAGGAGGTGGGTGGCTGTTTTCATGGATAGATCAGAAACCAGAGCCACCAGTCCTCATTGTGGGATGGAGAATCTGGTTGCCTACTTTTAGGCAAATCTTGTTTCTCTGAGTGTCCATGATAAGTATTTTACCCTGATGGCTAGAGTCACCAAGCACTTCTTGTTCTTCTGTGCTTAATTGGAAAGTGAGGATATTCAAGACTTGCAAAAATGGCTTGCCTCCAGTTGGTTGTCCAAAGTGGGAGCACAACAAAAGAGGACCTGGTTCTAGTAGAGGTCCACTTGCCTGCACACTTAGGACTCATGGTGGGAACCAGGTCTCTGAAGAGCCTTGAGAAAGAAAAGGCGAATATTATCAGGGAAATGCTATTTTTACTACCAGTCAGGTATATCTCCTGCTAGGTTAGAGAGTAAGAGGGGAGAAGGGGCTGGTACTTGGGAACTGCAGCCTTTAGAAGAGGCTGGAGTCCTGGGTGTACAGCGGAGACACAGAACTTACTGTGCCTATCAGGCAGGAAGATGCAGAAGAACTGGGGTGCACTGCATCTTTTCTTCTGCCTGGGAAGTGGTGGTAAATCATTCCAACCATGGAGTTTTTCAGGTGGGTCTGTGAAACTGCACAAGTGGCTTGCCAAATTCTGTGCCTCCCTCCCATTCTGGCTTACGTCCTGCAGTGCATGCACCCTGCCTTGGGACCTGCTGCCTGTGGTCTGAAAAGCAGAAAGGCCTTTCCCTCCCTATACGCATGAGACTTTTTGGTGTATCATCTCCTTTTTGACCTGATTCTCTTAGAAATTCCCAGCATCGGTACAGGAAGGGCCACAGAAACATGAAAATAACTTAGTGGAGTGTGCCAAAGGAGAGAATCAGGCCTTCAGAGGAAATTCATTTTTTATTTTTAGAATATGTGATGACCAAAATCAAATTATCAAACCCTTGCCAATAAAAAAATCAACAATATTGAGTTGACGCTTCTCTTTCAATTACCTGCAGCATGTTCAGAGACTTGAGCATAAACAGCAATTCAAAGCTGCCTACTGCATAGAGGCTTTAATTAAGTCTAATGATAATTGCAGAGCATGTGTTGCCATTTTGGGCAACAATTACCCAGCTTATCTGGGGAATCTTGTGTGGGTGAAAAGTGGTGGTGGGGGGAAAAAGCCCTAGTATCTGAATATATATCCTTGTTGCTAGCTCTTAGATTTTGTTAGACAGAGGAATATGCTTTCAGCTCTGAGGGCACTAAAAAATGCATGGTCCTCGCTGCATGTACTCCTCCTGCCATGCAAACTCAGGAGAAGTGGAGCCTGGTTTAGCATTTGGTTTTACTCTGAAAAAGCAGTACTGATCTCTTGGTTTACCTTTCAGCATTTCAAGAATCTTTCTGAATGGGGACAAAAACATCGAGTTTTTCTTCCCTAGAAGTATACATGCTTTGAAAACATCTGAGACTAGAATGGATATATGTTGTAAGAAATCTAGGTTATTTCAAAGGAGCCAATGTTAATAAGGCTGGCACCCATGGGTTTTAGGCTCCAAGCTTCCTTCAGCTGTCTTGAAAAGCCCAGCCTAAATGTAGCCAATTTTGAGAGCACAAACAGCCTCTTTCTGTGAATGTTTTTAGGTAGACCTATCTTTATTAATTTTGGAAGTTATCTTGGATGCAGGTGGGACATATCCTTAGTGAGCAAACATAATTCCACTGACAACCAACCTCAAGTGATCTTAGTAGCTTTCCTTAAATGTATGCTTATTCTTCCTTCTCCTTTTCTATGACTCCATTAGAATTAAAAGTATTGAAGATTTTTGGTATGTTAATCTCACCCTAGAAATGGAGTCTCAACTCCTTGGGGTTCCTGTTATTGTCTGTTGTTGTAGGGAAGTTATCTCACAAGTCACCTGCTCAGAAGCATCACTTCTTAAAAAGTGAGCATTTCATTTTTATTTCAAAAAGTTGGAAACTAACTCACTAGAAAAACTTGCTCAGCGTTCATTTTTGTCTGTGTTTTTTTCTTTCACTGAACATGTTTGATGGGCGTTCTTTCAGAATGTTCTTATTTTTGTAATAAGGACTGTGAAATGATCTGTAAATGTTGCATGCCACATTTATCAACATCTAAAGCATAAAAAAAGTGGATGAAAAGCTGGATTTTTTACTTTTGACTAGAAGAGGTTGAAAGAGAACTAGTGCCATGAAGACACAAAAGAACCTCCCTTACAAAGACTGTTGTGAATGTGAAGCTGTATACGTGGACATTTTGAAAACTAAGCTAATGGCCTTGTTTCAAAAGTCAAAACAACACAGCCAAAATGTTTCTGTTTTTTCTGCTTACCGATGTTACAAAGCATATCAGATGGGCAAAATTTTTTAGAGATAAAAATAAATTTTAGAAAATGCTTTGCTCCAAAGGATCAAATGGGATAGTTGTATTAATTGTTTATAAATCCTAATCTGTACTTCCTGCTTGGAAAGGATGAAAAAGAAACAAATAGAAGATAATCTTTAAAGAACATGTTAGAGGTTCTGTATTTGGTAGAAACATTTCCTTAACCCGAAGAGACCATGAGGTGATTTAGTAAATCTTTTCATATATACACTGTGTCCTGGTCTTAGCTGTAATAAGGTTGATGCAAGCTGAGGGGAGGATTGCTTAATTCATACCTCCCTTACTAGTTTAGCCTTATTATTTCAGCCTTAGGGCTCTTGCAGGGGTGACTTCTAGTTCAACTGGCAGTATCTACCACTGGATCTGATACCATTTTGGGACTTCCCAGTGGGTCATTCCTAATAATTTGTGTGTGAGATGAGGGAGAACCAATAGAGAAAACTCTGAACCAATTACTATGCTACTATAACGATAGTAATTTCTGTCATTTTGAGTTCAAAAGGAGATAAGGACCCTTTTGGACATAGATTGCAGTTGCTGGGTATCATTATAAATATATTTCTTGGTGACTATTTCATGCTGAGATTCCCTGGAGTGTTCAAGCTGATAAAAGGTTGGTGAGTCGTGTTTTGCATCAACTCCAATCAGGCACCAATTCTACAATAAAAGGCCTGGAAATTATTCTGAAAGCATTATACCACCACATGGTATATGCTTGCTGCGTACGTATGTGTGATTATGTGCATTGTCCATTTGAGGGGAAAAAAACGCCCAAACATTTAAAGCTGTGCTTTGTCCTCACTCAATTATGTATTTCCAACAGTGCTTACTTTCCTAGAATTTTGGGGAACTGCTCTTGACTCTTACCATGACATAAAACCATATCTAGTCACCTAAAAGGAGGTAAAGCCTGGAAGATAAAACTAACTTTTAAGTTCTGCTAGTAATGCTGACGGAGGACAGCACTCTGAGAAGTGTGCTTTAAAGTAGCACAGCAAGGTGAGTGTTTCCCAAGGTTATAATATATGTGGGAACTTTGCAATTATTCCTAGCTATTGTATGGTAATCAGAAGTGCAGAATTGCAAATGACTGTGCTACAGCTGTGCTACAGCTATTTTTTCTCTCTCTATTTCTGCCAAGACAAGACCATTAATTAAAGCTTCAACACTCTGGTAACCCGCCACTCCTGTCTCAAAAGTTGTGTTTTCTTCTTCTTTTCTTCTTGGGTTATCTCCCAGAATTTATTAGTTTTCATGATTGTATATTTTGCACCTTGGAGTAGTTCAGACTCCAGTAAGAGTGTGATGCTTTTAGGTCCCCACAGAATGGTATTTCAGGAAAAACCTTTGTTCACATGTCCTGTTGACCTTTAGAGGTAAAATGTTTTCACTACAGTACATTTGCCACTGTAAAATGACTGGGTGAAGCTTGTGTGCATCAATGGAGCCATTACAATAATTGTTTTTGTCCTGCTGAGCCTGGGAAATGATGCTGGCTGTTGGAGGTGTGTTTTGGATCATGTTGCAGTGGGAAGGATGTGTCTTTTGGGGGTTTTGCACATACAAACAGAAACAAGGAATCTGTGGTTTCTCCTGGTTTGCAGGATCAAGGTGCTGGTCTTGACAAAGAATGTGTCAAAATGATGCGATGAGGTTTAGCAGCAAATAAGGAAAAAAAAAAAAAAAAGGAACTGTTGTATTTTTAGTCTTAAAGCAATTGATTCCATTACTGAGATTATTGCACAGAAAAGGTGTATCTGTGTTGTTTATCAGAATGGAATTTCATAAGGTAGCACAGGCAAAGAGTGCAGCTTCCATTAGAGCACTGCAGGTGCCATTTGTTTAGCTGTTGTTTGTGCTTCTGCAAACAAATAGGTTCAGGGCTGATCACTATTGGGACTGGGTAACCCTAGGGGACTGCAGAAACATCAGTACTACCCAGATCACCAGTGCTATGAACAGCCCTAAGTTTAACTTAAGATCCTGATCTTGAATCTATATTCCAGTACATATTGGCACTCCTTTCTTGTAGTCCTAGCATGAGGCTGAACACAATCAGACTAGAAAAGCCCAATGTGCTCCCCAGTCATCTGCTCTCCTGTTACCATCCAAGAGGGCTGGGATCCAGTCAGGAATCAAGCCCATTTCTCTTTCATACTTTCTATCCAGATCTGCAGGTGTTTGTTTTAGTAACACTTCCTTCTTGAGGTCTAATTGATTCTGTCATCGCAATCTTTTCTTTTCCTTTCTTTTCCTTTCTTTTCCTTTCTTTTCCTTTCTTTTCCTTTCTTTTCCTTTCTTTTCCTTTCTTTTCCTTTCTTTTCCACCTCCTGGGTTCAGACTCTGCCTCTTGGAGAGTTTCAGTGTTGCTGATATTGCAGTCAATGTCCTAGTTTCTTCTGGCTTTTTCCTTCTCCCTGAGCAGAGGAGCTTTTGCAGTCCTCATCTGACATCTCTGGCTTCATCTCCCTCCCCAGGTCTCCACAGCCCTGGGCGTGTGCTTGAAAATCAGTGGTATCTACTGATATGCAGGAGCCTCCCATGGAGACAATTTCTTTGCCATGCCAGGTTGGTAGGCATTTGACTTGGAGGCATCATGGTTGTGGCAGGAGGACATTCTCTGCTAGTCTTGTTTTCTGGCTCAGCTTATGCAACCACTGCTCTCAAATGATCCTGATGTTGATTTGGCTCCGTCTCCAATGACAATAGCAATCCTATTCTGGAAGGGGATTCAGGCAGAACATATATTTCGTTTTCTGTTGCTCAGCATTTTTTGTTCGTGCAATAAGTCCTCTTTGGCTTATGAGAAACTCAGTGTCTTGCAATCTGTGGTGTGTTGTACTCAGTTTGCCTCTTTGCCCCCATAGTAGGAAAACTAGATGGATAGCAACAACAGTAGATGTCCCAGAACAAGGTCCTCTGTTTGTGCTAGAAAAATACATAGACTGTGAAAGAAATGAAGGGTAACAGACTGGATGGGGTTTGACTAGAATGCCTTTATTGGTAGCTGTTGATGAGCATAGAGGAGGATGTTAGATCTCTATATAAACTTTCATGAATTAGGCTGCCAAGATATAACTTGTCTTGTCATTTCTTGTGCTAATTGTGAAGTGTGGGGACAGTCAAAGCTACAGGTGACACCGGTACTTTGGACAATTTCATTAAGGTGTATGTAGAAAGAGGAACCTGAAGTCTGCAGTGAACAGAGTGTAAGTGCTGGAATATGGGCTGTTCTGCTGCACCACCCCTGCTTAGCCGTCCTTGCTCACAGCTCTGCTGTACAGCATTTCCCAACTTGCTCTTGCTTACAGGTCTTTGAGGGTGTTAAATTGATGCTTCTGTCAGAGCCTAGCAAACAGGTTAACCAAAGCCTTTGTATTACTCAGACTGGCTGTTGCTTGAGCTTGTCTAAACTGCTGTTTATGGTCACAATGGACTCCCAAGTGTAAGCTATTGATTGCATTGACAATAAGTGGCTTCTGAGAAGTCTCGCATCACTGCTCTGCAAGAAGGTTGTGTGATGCTAATTGCTCTGACTCAAGGGCAAAGCAAACTTTAATTTAGAAATTCATTATTGCACTGTAGCTATGGCCTTTATTGACTTCTCACAAGTAATTGTATTGCTGGAAACTCCTCTGATCAGGAACAAAATTATTTATAAGATTTAACAGCAACAAGTTTTAAAGAAATGGGGATCATTGTCAAAACCAGTGGACCAAAATCTGCACACGTTGGTTAAGTGGAATAATTCATACAAACTCCAGAAATACTAATCTATTGGCACAGTATCCTGTAACAGCAATAACAGATGCAGCTATGGGTCCAGAGAGAAACAGATCAGATGCACACCTGGAAATAGGAAATAATGTCCTTTTGGGCAGAAGCTTCCTAGCTCTATTGTGAACAGAGACCCACCCCCATTTAGAGGAATCTACCTGCAGATGTTCCAGACGTGCAAGGTTCACCCCTCTTTGCTAGTTCTCTGGTTGGAGCTTGGACCACTGAAACATTTCTGTATTGGAACATATGGAGACCTCAATAACTTGATGAGTGTATCAGAACAATTGAGCAGCCTGGGTTGCCATTGCAAAGTACAGTTGCACAGTTACGCTGCCACAGATGGCCAGCCAAGTTCTCTGGAGTTTTAAATAGGACGTGGTTGAGCTACCTGGGCTACGCTGACACAGAAATAACAATAGCAAAGAGTTTCTGGTTCAGAGAGAGAAATACAGAATTTTGTTCTCCTTCAAAGTCTTCAGCTGGCCTTATTTGTAAGATTTTAGGAATGTTTATTTAAGCACTTGTGCTCCAGTTGTGCACAGTGCCACAGCTCCTTTACAGCTGACTTGAGGGGCTTAAGGAACCAGAAGGACACCATTTCCTTCTGAAAATTTTGTCTGACATAACTTCTGAAAGAATTGCACTTTCCCATGGAAAGCACTTTCATATCCTTTTGACTAGCATTAGTTTTATGATTATATTGTGTGAAAGGCACATCTAGAGCCCCTAATTAGGATTTAGGATCCCATTAGTCAAGCTGATCTAATGACAATGAGACGTCTGATAATGATGAGATAGTGGAAAGGAAGCATTTCTTATTAAATAGCTCATTTATGTTTTCCAAATGGTCAACAAACATTAATGAATAAGTCCTTTCTGGGCCTCCTTTGAGAAAAATAACTATGGGTTAAGTGCTGGGTGTTATTATTTGGCCATTTCTTTTCATAAGCACTAGAACTAACAGGTTGGCATTGCAGTATGTGGTGCATGACACTTGGAACTTTTGCTGTGGTACTTGTGGAGAGACTTTACATGGAAATCTTTAATATTACAAGCAAAAAAAATGCAGGAAGTCCATCATGGCTAACAGCTTCTATGTCCTGGAGACAGTCAGCCTTATTGGAGAAAGGAAGTTTTTAGGTTTTTGGATAACACCTTGTGGGAGCTGCAAGGGGAGTAAGCCGAGGCACCAAGCTGGGGCTCCGAGGCTCTTCAGTCAGGGGAGGAGAGCACACATGGGAGTGTTTCCTTGTTGTTGGTTGGGTTGGAAAGAATGAGTCTTACAGAGAAGTGATGGGGAAATGGATTTGGGAGAAACAAAGTGCGCTGCTAGCCTCTGTCGTGTAATATACAGCAGACAATTAGCAGTGAGCTCGCTAACCAAGTGCCAGATGAGGATGGATCTGGGTGAGGGCTGTGAATTCACTGCTAATTCTTGTGCTCATTATTCTCCTGGGGAAGGAGTGAGAACTGAGGCTGTGCTCTGATGTCCATGCTGGTCATGCCTCTTTCTGGCAGAGGGATTTTATTTTTCTCTCTTGTGAATATTCTTAAAAGATACAGCTTGAGGTGAGGGAGGAGACTTATTTTTTCCCAGGGAGCTGCTGCCTGTCCTTTCTGCCAAAGGTCTGTTGTGGTACCTTCATGAATTGCTGCATCTTTTCCCATCCACTGGACCTGAACTGCTGTCTAAGCATCGCTTCATTGCAGCTGGGGGATGAGCAACAGCCCTGGCAAGAGAAGGTACCAGGTCAGTGCTGCCCAGACAGACCTGGGGAAAGTGCTAGAAATCAGAGGTGGAGAAATTGTGCTGTTCTTGTCACAGGAATAAGCAACTGCATGGCAATCCATAAAAACAGCAATTGTAGGGAAATGGCACAGTTGTCCCAAGGGGCTGGGGGACATGAACCCTAAGCTGTGAATCAAATCTAATATCTCTCAGTATGTGGGAAATTGAGAATTGCCTTAAATATTCCTTTCTTGGAGGAATGTAGAGCTTTTCAGGATCTTTGGAAATTGACATCCAGAACGAAACTGAACTCCAGGAATCACAGTTTGAGCATATTTTGGTTAGAAAACAAATCACAGATGATGCAAGCTCCCTTTAATAGTGGCAGTAATAGTCCGTAGTAGCCTATGGCCTCTTTCGAGTTAGGGTCAGCTTGAATCTTGGCTCATCCCATTCTTGCTTTGAACCGTGAAGATCAGCTCTTTGCCCTTTAAACTAAGATCCAACTTGGTCTGCAACAAATATATTAGTTACCTGGGGAAATGCTGGCAATTCTTAATTTTTTCACAGCCATTAATGAATCTGCCTTTCCAAATAAACAGAAGCAAATTTCCTTTCCTTCTGTAATGAATCCCTGGAGGGAAGTGTGGATTCTGCATGTAAATGTGCTTTGCTTAGATTACCCTTTTTTAACTATTGTTTATTTCTCCCTCTCACTTATTGCTCAGTTCAGCAGCATAAACACTATGCCTACTTCCCAAGTCCGAACTCTTCTGTAGCCAGTCTCTCTCTCTGTGAAATTACCAGCCAAGCACAGGATGCCCCCAGGCATTTAAAAGCTGAGCAAATAGCCCAGTTAAAAGCAGTCGGCTAGTGTCTGGGCAGAGATCAACCCTGTGCCTTGCTTGTCTGAGGATCCCAGCTACAATAAGTCTTGCAGTTGGCTTTCACTGTGGGAATGGGCATATCTGCTCCCACCAAGGTCACTAACCCATGTTCAGCTTTATTCAGCTCCCGTCTCATTTTTAACTTGCAGGTATCCCCGGGGTGTAAGATGGGGGCAAACCACATAGCGACTTCAGTTGTCTCCTTGTCCCTTATGGAAAGCAGCACTGGCTGGTGAGTCAGCATGCTAAGGAAGATTGTGAGGAGTACCTTGTGCGGCGACTTGAGCAGTTTCTGATGTGGTTGTGTTTGAGATGTGGGAGGAAGTTTCTTCTGTCTGCCCTTTGCTCAGGTGGTCCTTGCAAGAGGTCCAGGCATGACACTGTCCTTTCTCTGCCCACACCCCCTTACCTACAGTGAAACCCAGGGATGGAGAAGGGGTTGCAGAGAGGGTCTCCATGCTGGTGTCTGGGCAGTGTTGGTGAGGTCTGGAGAAAATCAGCAGGAAGGATCACTTTTTTTGGTGTGTGTTCCCAGAAACAGCTGTGTGTCTTTACCCTTGCTTGTCTTGTGGCTATGTTCTGCTGTGGTTTCGGGGACTTGAGATCAGTGGAATGAGATTGGCACAGGACTGATGATACTACTCTGTAGGAGAAATATAGAGTTTGATCCTTATGTGGTTTTTTTTTATATGTAACTCCTCTAATTTATGCCATAGCTTTCTATTGCTTACTAAATGAGGTTTTCAAACTGGAGGCTTTTAGGTGATTTATGATCTTTCAAAAAAAAAAACCCAGCGAAAACTGAAACAAGTTTAGTCAAATTTTGTGAACATACTGGAGTTTGTTCTTTCTGGGAACAATAAGGTATTGGAGGTGATGTTACATGGGAAAGAGCAGTAAAAAGAACATGCTGCAAGCTGGTTTAAGCCCATTGCTTAAACCTGAATGTCCATCAATGATCACTGAAGTGAACTGTGATGCTCTTCCTGGGATCAGCTTTGGGTTGATGTTAGGAGTTCACTGTCACCACTTAATGTGAAAGTTCATACATTTGCTACTGGAAACGTGGGTCTGAGGATAGAATGAATAGGTATTGCCTGATGTTTTTAAAAACAGTCATCAGGGCCATATTCTTGTCTTGGCTAAACTGATATACTTCTAGGGCAAATCTACTAACCTCACTACAGTTGCTCCACATTTCCATTTTAAAATACATATGATAAATATTAAACTAGATATTGACACTTTTAAGGCAAGTTGCTCTGGGGTTTTGTGATAAAATCACACATTCTCTCTCAGATCCAGAAGTCGTTTGCTGTGCACTTAAGGGGTAACTTCCCTCAAAGTAGATAGCGGTTTTATTAGATAAATCGGTCTTTTATGATTATATATGCTCTTATAAGATACTAATCAGATGATTGCATGTAAAATTACAAGCCAGAAATACTAGCCATGGGGGTTTTTTTTATTGCTTGCAGTCATTACTAAACAATGAGAGAACTACAGCATGTCAGATGCTGAGCAGTGGCCAGGTTATTTGTTGGGTACCTTGTGTGTGCACACTGATACGTGTTATCCACCGTGAGGAGCAAACTTGGTGGCAATATGTGCTATTAACTCTGGGACAGTGATTCAAGTTCACCTCCAGTTATGTGTCAAGGTACTGAGATCTGGATCTGATGTTGGCATCTACCCTCTTCAGTAATTTGAAAAGCTGCATCCTCAAACATACATTCACAAATATATTTTAGGCTGTTGGATCCCAGGCTCTGATCTCTTATTACAGGAGTGAGCTATTTCTTTCACTTGGGTCCAATGGAAATGCTGAATTTCCTAGCTTTCATTTATGCCATTAATGAGGCACAATTTTTTACTAATAGGCACCAACAGGCACTTGATCACACAGATTAAGATCATTAAGGTCTAATATATATAATTGCCAAATAATTCAGTTCTTGACAGCGATGGAGGGAGGGAAGCAGAAACACTGTGTCCCCTTCCAGTCCCAAAGTGTTCTTCCTGAGGGAGAGAGCAGCAGCCCAGGAATGGTTGTGCTCTCCCTGCCCCGAGCCTCTGAGAAGTTTGAAACTGGACCTCACATCTGACCTAGTTTTGTAATGGGGGAAACAAAAGCCCAATTGTGGATAGTCCCAGGCTCGGGAAGATACCGGACTATAGCCAAGTCATGTTTCTTGACTAATCTTTCTGAAATGCAGCAGTACCTTCTGGCTTCAGCTTCTTTTCATTATGTTTTGTTGAAAGTCCGTCCTTTGCTTGAGGATGGAACCCCCTAGAGAAAACTTGGCGATATCTTCATTTAGTTAAATGTTGAAGAATCATTCCTTATTGTAAAAATTGATGATTATTGCCAAGGAGTCCCAGCAAATGTTGCACAACTTTATAAGAAACATCCCATTTTCTTGAGTTCAACAGCTTCTGTATGACCAAGCCCTCATGGATGGCCTGCTACTTCATTAGCACAGTATGAATCATTCCAGCAGCACCTTCCCCACACCATATGGTTCCCTAATGCACTGGCCCTCATAACGTGCCGACAAACAGCAGGTGCCACTGGATGGAAAGTGAGAGATTGGCAAAGCTTTCCTCCCACCAGCTGGACACACATACATTTGAGTCATTAAATGGCTTTTGCAGTGTGGTTTTCTGAACTGCAGAGTGGTTCGGATGGTAGTTTGTGGGACCATCTGGGGTAAGAGATGGGTAGATTTTTGTTTTCTTTCATTTGAGCTTGAGTCCCTCCTAATCCTTTACTTAGAAATAATTGGGGATTGCAGTGGCAATTCAGACTATGCAAAAATGCAACTCTTCTGTGGTCCCAGATGATAGTGATCCCTCACTTGGGGACTGCCACCACTTGGGATGAGTAGTTGTTTCAGAAAAAGTAGCATCTCATTTGTCATCTGCTATAACAGAGTCAAAGGTTCTGAAGTGCTTCATCCTGATTCCTACATTTCTGCTGTCTGACCTAGGTTAGCAAATGCTGAAGATATGGTCCAGTTTTACACAAACAACACAACCAGCCCCCTTGAGAGATGAAGATTGTTCATACACTACTCGGAACCAGCTGAGCTATAATCCTTCAAAATGCTGGAGGTTATGTGGGTATGGAAAACATTCAGCCATCGTTGATGCTTAGTTGCTGAAAGTTGCCCAAAGGTGCATGCACAGGAGGGAAATACATGTTGCAGGTGTGCATGTAAGCCCGGTCACTAGAAGGAAAGTAAGATATAGCAAAGAATTCAATCTGATGATAATATTTGGTGAATGTGTCTTGAATATATCTAACCCCACAATATCGTGATGATTGGCACATCAGACAGAGACAAGCATGCATGGGAAGGTGGGCTGGTGTTGAGGCTGGAGTTTTATTGATTTCTTCTTTAAATGAAATTATGTTGGGCTCTATGTAAGGTACTGTTATGACGGTTAGTTAGCCAAGCAAGGCACAGGCATTAAAGTCATTCACTGCCCTTTCTATCCAAACAGAGGAGGACTATTGTGCTGATAATGGCTGTGGCTGAGCTGTAGTGGCTTGTTTCCTTCTTAGTCATTTATGGTGCTCATCCATCAACCCAGCTAAGGTGAAATTAAAGAATAGAGTTTATAAGCCATTTAATTCAGAAAGAGTCAGGAAGTGCATTAATGAGCCTATCATAATGAATGCTTTTATAATGCAGACAAAACATGGTTTAATATTAATCACAAGAGTAAAGAAATCAAAGGCCAGATAGCAACAGTTTTGATTGTACAAATAAGAAATCTTCCAAGTAAGCCTATGTGAGCTCCATAGCCCATGAGCCTGCAGGGAGGGCTGGGGAGGACATGTTTTATCTCAGGGTGGCACCTTGTGAAGGGGTTTGCCTTGGTGGAGAAGAGCTTGGGATACATCTACAGATAAGGAAGAAAATCAGTGAAATTTAGTGGCTCTTTGGTTTGCATGAGAAACTCACTGCTCAGAGGGAAAACCTGGCTGCTTGGTTTGAAGGAGCATTTGAGGCCAGTATTTAAAAGAAGTAGAGGGATTTGTGGATTACACTTTCATAATATGTAATAGGCAGGAATAGAAGGTAGATGTTGTTTCTTTTTAGTCATTCAAATCCTTCCTAGTCCTTTTAAGAGCTATGAGATTAAAAATGCATTGGATAATGTTATTGTCAAGATTTACGCATTGTTGAAATGTTGGGTCTGATATAGGAAGTGGCAGTTGTGCCAGACAACTCTTTCTCCTGTGTGGAAAAACTGCAGCTATTTGTCAGTGATGCTGCTAGAAATTTATTCCTCATGGAAGGAATTGTCTATTAGGAATGAGCCCAAATAACTGAGATAACTGGAAGAGGAGACAGCCATAGGAGCTTCTAGAAAAAGTATCTTTAGATGGGCAGAAATTTTGACTCTATATTAAATTGATCAAAATATGGAATCTGAAATTTAAGCAAACATTTTTATTTCTGTTCTCTCTCTGCTTTTTCTGGATGATAGTTTTCCTATATTATGAGGTATCGCTACCTTTGCTGGGCAGTGTGTCCTCAGCTATCCAAACAAGCACTACTGTCCAGGTTTGGGATACTAGGGAAGCATTAGCTGGGCAGGCAAGACAGTATTATTGCACCTCATTGGCATTTAAGAAATCACTGACAACTGTTGTGGGAAACCTGAGCTTGCCAGGTACGTGGTGTAACCTCATGTAACATCCTCTGATCTCAATGCATTTGAGATGCTGCTGGCTTCTCTTGCCTTTCTGTGTGCTGCTAAGGAGTTCAGATAATGGGGGCCTGAGGGGGAAGCCCTGCAGCAGTCCAATGTCTCTGACTGTAGGATGTGTTGCACAAGTTGGAGTCTGTGAAATCCTCTACTTGGGACTTCTTTTTCATGGCCAAGTTGATGTTCTTATGTATATACATACACAGACAAAATGTGAATCTCCCTCTCTTGGTACTTGACTTTGAGCCTTCTGTCCTTTGAACTCTTTTCACTTATCTACCTTTTACATACGCAGCAATTCAGTGCATTTCTGTCAGGACGTGTGGCACCATCTCGCTTTGTGTGTGATGCTGTTAATATATAGCTGGGAAGAAATCACATAATAAAAGACCTTGGACTTGAGCAGCAAGTCAGTGTTGCTGGAGATCTGCCTGCAGCAAAAAGCAGAGAAATGTTTTACATGGTGCTTAGAGTCTGCAGCACCCAGGGATGTTAAATTATAATGTCAAGTGTTTTATGTGTTGTGTTGTGGTGTTTTTTGGTGTTTTGTTTGGTTGGATTTTTTGGTTTTGTTGTTATAGTTTTTTGGGGTTGGGTTTTTTTGTGGGTTTTTTGAGATAATTTTAAGCTGGGCATCATCAGCAGAAAGACAGAAGTGCTGGCCTGAGCTGGATATCCTCCCCCCACACCCTCCTGTGCATTAGAGCTATGAACCAGCCCAAACAGAAATAATGGAAGAAAGGGAGATTGTTGCTGAATTTTGGATTGGATCTACTTTCAGAAAAGACCTTTGGCATCGGGCATTTCATCTGAGAGCTTGAGGTTGCTGGTCTGGGATGAGTTTAATAACTCACCTCTGCCATATAACTTAACACAGTTTTATCTCCAGCTTCTGCTGTGGGCTTGTGCCCGTTCATAACTGGTTACATCAAAATTCAGTAAACTGAACTGGCATAAAATCCTGTGTCCAGAGAGTTGGGCCAGTTTGACCAGGCTGACATCATATCACATCTCCATATGCCCTTCAAGGAGATGTGTGTATGGACATCTCTGTATGTGCATAAAGAACAGTGTGTGTGTCCCCAGATTGCATGCACATGGTCTCTGTCCTGTCATCCTTGGCAGTGGGAGGTGGCACTTCAGCCCTGCTCCCAGACCTTTCTCAAACCCTTGCTGGGCAGGAGGCCTTCTGGCATCTCTAGATCTCTGTTTCTGCAGTCCTTGCCTGTCACCAGCTCGATTGGTCTCTGGCTTACTTACTGTCCTCTGCAGTTGGCTTTTTGCTAATTTGTTTGGTTATCTCTTGGAATATAATAAATGAGAAAGATGAAGGTGACTTGGCATAATTATTCTCTGGTGGGTTAATGGGGCCCTTCAACAAGCACAGAGTGATTATAAACATTAAGTCCAATTAGGAACATGGATAAGAGTTCTGAGGAGAGATACACTTCTATACTTTCTGAACTGTGATGGATTTCCTCCCTTGCAGAGCTCAGTGTGTTTAGCTTTTCTGTATTCGTGCACCTCCTAGGAGGGAAAAAAGCCCATAAATAGTGGGAAATGTCCCTAATACTGTACGAAAAAGGGTGTGTTTTGACTTCTTTGACCACTAGCCTTGTGGATTGCAGTAGGATCCTCCAGGAGGAGGGAGAGGAATATATCAACCTCTAGGGAAGCGAAATGGAAAAAATAAAATAAAAAGAATGAGGGATACAGGAATTTGCAAGGCCAAAAAAAGCAAAGGCATTAATAATGAAGGGCTCTGGAGGGGAATGTTTAACAAGCAGCTGATTCATGAGTGCAGGAGGCTGAAACTTACTCTGAAGTGACTGAGGTCAGGCCTAGCAGATCAAGGACGAGATGGTAGCATGGGTTTTGACTGGGGAGGTTTTGGAGAAGCCACGCACAATACATGAAGAAGAGGGTCAGAATTTTCTTTTAAAGGCTGATATAGCATTACAGGTTTTAATAGTTACCTAGACTGCAGGAATTGCATGGGATCTGAGCCATATAATCTATATGGATTTACTGGGGAGCTCTAGAGCAAGGACACTGGGGAGTCACCATAGAAAGCCACACTGTGCACAGAGGTGAGGGCAGAAGGTGGCTCCAGCTGTGTTCCTGTGGTAGCAGACTGGAGTGCTTTGCTTTATAGTCTAGTTATTGTAGCATTTAATAGCAAACCTCTTAATGCAGCATGCAGAAGACTGGACTTTTTCAGACTCTGAAAATCTGCAAGTCACTTTGCCTCTTTTTGTTTTATTGGCCCCAACCATAAAATCATGCTGACTACTATGTATTGCTGGCTTATAAAGTGCTTGGACATCTATGGGCAAAAAACACTAGATGGGAATAGACTGAAAAATTTTCTCTGTACTTTATTTGCTGTGCTTACAAAGAAATGGTCTATGAAAGTGATTAAGTACTTCAGCTGATGGAGCCTGTTATTGATGAAAAGGATACACTGTCAGACATAAAATATGGCAAAAAGTATAAATCTAAGTACCATGTGAGTCTTGGATGTAAATGAGATGAAAAGGGCAGGAATGGGAAATGCACAAGGTCATATTTTGATAGTTTTGCACAAAGCAGATGCTGCTGACAGTAAGTGAGGCAAGACAGCTGTAAGGTGGCAACTGACTTGCCTGCTAGGTATTTGCTACCAAGAAAAATACTCTTTTCTATGCCAGGCTGACTGTGCTGAGGACATGGCTGCAGTTACTTGGTTAAATACTCCCCTGCATAGCTGGCTCCTGTCATTTGTGCAGCAAGGAGTGATAAAGTGCTGGGAGCTGTGATGAGTCTGCTCAAGGTCATGATCATAAAATTTGCTAAGTAAACTGTTAAAGTTAACAGTGTGTGTGAAGAGAGGTCCCAAGTTGGGCTTTGGGAGGTGAACCAACGGACAGTGGGTCATTTGGGCAGGGAAAATGCCAAGCTCTTAAATAGTCTGCTAGAAATATACTCATGGGGTAAGGACTCTTGCAAAAATAAGCCTGGGCTCCAAAGAAAATGGCTGCGTGGTAGTGCGCCTAAAGAAAAAGGCTGAGGCTGGGATCTGCCTGCCGGCTGCCTGCGGGGAGAAGGCATGAGGCAAGGTGAAGGCTCAAGCCAAAGCCCTTTCGGGTTTTCTTGGGAGGGGTGGACATGCTTACTGTGTTGTTGCAAAGAAGGGGCTGAATCCTGAGTAGGAAAGGGAAAGAGGAGAGAGTCTGTAGATCTAGGGGAGCTGGTGTGGACAGGCTGTAGTCCATACTCTAGGCTGGAGGTGAGCTGCCAAATGCAGTTCCAAGGTGGATGAGCATTGTAAGGTTGTGCTGCTCTAAGACCACCCCTCTGCAGCACAGTTTTAAAGGTCAAAGACATACAAAGATGGAAGGTGTCCCCAGGGTACGTGAGGAAGGGGTACAGGCTCTCGGCTTTCATGCTGAGAATTTAATAGCAGTGTAAGTCTCTGTGGTCAGGGCTCTTCTGTCTGCCATGGCATTGACTTAGAGCAGTGATGCAGGAAGCTATTGCAGAGCAGAAACAACCTAGTTAAATCCGAGTTACGATTTGGAGCAAAACAAACACCTGAAAAGTCACTTAAAGACGAAGGAAGAGCAAGGCAAGGAGCAGAAAGCAGAAAGGGTAGAAAGCCGTAGGTAGAAGATGGGGATTAAAGTAAAATACCCAAGAAATGTTTCTTGTCAGGCTCTGTCCCTGTAAGGTATCTTTGCGTAGCTTGCTCTCTGAAACCTTACTGCTACAGTGAAAATAAAATTCCAACTCCATCAGTTCCTCTTGTAATTAAACAATTTGAAAGATTCCACAAACCACTTTGTTGTACTCTGCCTGCTCTCCTCCTGGACTGGTAATGTGTCAGAAGGGTTCCGGGAGTTGGCTGGCTTTGCCATGAGTTGTCTCTGATTCATATTTAATCAGAACTTGGATGGAAAACACTGCGTCTGAGCCCAAACCACTAGCACTCAGTTGAAGATTATGGTTCAGAAGGCTGTGCTTAATTGGAGCTTGGGTACAGGTGGCTATATTTTTGCCAGTCTCCAGAATCATTATCTTTTATTAGTTGTCTTTGGTCTCAATGCCCTGTACCTAGCTGCAGGAATGCAAATATGGTTTAGTTTGGCTCAAGCTCTCTTCTCCCCCTGAAATGTTTTGCGTTAATGCAAGTCACTCCTGTTTTCCTTTTAATTTCCTGGATTACTTTGCAGCTCTGATGCCCTGATTGATGCCTATGCTGCTGCGTCTATCTCGGCCGAGGAATGGCACACGTAGGCTAAAACTGCTCTGCCCGTGTCCTGGCTGTGGAAGTGGAGTGTCCTGCAGTGGAGGGAATCAACTGGGTCTGCACAGGCTCCTCCAGCAGCATAACCCTCCATACCTCTGGGCAGCGGCTGGACCATTTCCATAGGGACAGCCATTTAACTCCATGTCCACACAGGGTGTCTACAAACTAATAGGCTGAAATGAAGAGCTCTGTCTGTGTCCTGTTTTTGAATCCTTGTGTGGTACAGGAAAGGGAGGAGGCTTTTATTCCCTGGGGAAAACCTATTAACTAATTTCAGATGTGATTCTTTTTCTAGTGTGATAAATATTCTATAGGATTTATACTGTAATCACAGAGCTGAGAAGATACCTGGGATCTGGTCCAATATCACATTTTGTCTTTGCATACTATCTCCGTGTTGTCTGGGAACACTCACTCTAGGAGCTATTTTGAGAGAGAGAGAGAGAGAGACTGTAGCTGCCAGCACCCGAGGCTGTGCAATGCTGTGCTCGGCCGAAGGGCTGGCGTGCACAGGCTGCTGCTTTCCCAGCACCTCCAGCCTGTGTCACATCATGGTTTGTTAGAGACGAGGTTTAATTTGAGCTTGTGGTGAGCTAATTATGTACTGTCTGGAGTTTTGGTTATGAGTTATGACACTGTCGTCGTCCCCCCACCCCCTCAAAGTGCCACCAAAGTGTTTTTCATCCTTTCCTATTCTTCATCTGGCAAGTCTTAAATTGGTATGTTTTTTTAGTGCACACCACTTCCCAAGCTGGTTTGATTCCTTGGATCTTGGTGATGTTGCATCAGGGCACAGAATAGAAACTGTATTCACAGTAACCAAAATAAAAGTGACACAGGCTGTTAATCAAGAGAAGTCAATTGGGGTCAGAGAAGAGTTTCCAGCCATTTTGCATAAGCAAGATACAAGGTTTAAATCTTGCTGCTAAACAAGATTAAACGTGCCTGTGGCCTCTTCTACCATTCCTGTGTGAAAATGTCAAATGTTTGTTTTCTTACCTTAACCTTGTGATGTGTGGTGCCAAAGTCATCAGCCTGAAAGTGCTTGTTTCATTTTAGCCAGGGTCCAAACACAAATGGCAGCCTGGACTTATCCCATGTAGTTTCAGCATCTCAAACTCGTGCTTCATATCTAGTCAAGGAAGGGAGAGACAAGCACTTCCAGAGGACACTTCAATCACCCTAAGACTTATTTTATCCCTGGTCAGACCTGTCTTTCTTGAGGTGAGTCCCAGTGACTGTGGTCCAAAGCTACGTGCTGTAGCTTGGATCTTGGAGCTGAGCAGGATGAATGCAGACCTATCTATGCTGCTCAGCAGCCCCTTCACAGCACACAGGTGGAAACCAGAACTGAGGTGTATTAGCCAAAAGAGTAGATTAAGATATTTTAGCTGGTCTAGAACTGGAGCTTCAGCCTGGGATATCATGTCACTTAAGGCAGAAAGTCAAGAGGAAAAATATTGAAAGAAATGGAAAAGAACATACGGATTTTTAAAATGTTACACATCATTGTCTCATGCAGTCAAAAATGTGAGTTTGTCATGTGCATTCACCCAGTTGAAGGTGAAAGCTCTATAGGCTCTCTGACATTGCAAGTTGGATTTTGAAAGTGGGCAGTTATGTCTGCCTGGGGTTGTGCCTTGGTGGCAAAATACCAACAGCATCTGTGCAGTGATATGGTCCTGTGCTGTGTGTGAGAGTGTGTGGCTATGTGTAAAACATACAGGAGAATTAAGTGCTTTCCTTGATGATGTTACAGAGAAGTGTCAAAGGAACAGAGCTGGTAAGAAATGCTGTTAGTCTTTACATGGAGGCGAGGGAAAAAGATGTCAATGGGAAACAAATATCAGTGCAATTTCCTGACTCAGCTATAGAGCTCATGGGAGAGTATCGTTCTCTAAAATATATATATATACACATATTTTTTTAGACAAGCTCTGCTGAGTAATGGCTACAGAGGCTTTGGTGTGTTCCTTCAGTGCAGGGCGAGACTGGTTTTCCCATCACTGCTTTTTTTGGGGTAGCAAGGAAAGAGGAGGCAGGCTGTACTGCAGGAAGCCCCACCAAGGGATGACCAGCCAGAATGGCTTAGGGAAAACAGCAAAAGCAATGAAACTTCCCAAGCCTATGTCTTCTGGAGTCACAGTGATAAACCACTGCTTTGGGCTGCAGTGACTGTCAGAAGTATGTGGGTCACATGCCCCAAACTGTCATGTTTCTTCCTAGAGGGGTATATTGCAATGTGGTGCTTAGAGCCATTGGACCCGACCGGGGTAGAAGTTCTCTCTGGATGTGTCTTTGTATCTCCCTCCAGTGCTACCAAAGTAGCACACGTCAGCCCATGTTTTTCAGCAGAGCCCTTTTGAATCTCTCTCCCCTCCTGCAGCACGTCCCTCTGCACTTCTGCTACTGATCACAGCTCTTTCTTGTTTGACCAAGTCGTTCCTTGTCTGCTTTCTTTAGCTCTCTTCTCTTAGCCAAGTCATAAATCTGGATTTGTAGCTGATATTGTTCCCCGGGAAGCAGACGGGGAAAGTGCAGACAGGGGGTTATGACTTCCCTGAGGGATGCAGTTGAGACGAAGAATTGGCCTATCAAGTGGAATAGATGCAAAGTAGTAGTCTGAAAATAATGGACAAGTGAACCGATTTGGAAGGAAATCACCCCTGTTTTGAGTACTGTTTTCATGGGAAAGCCTTTTAATCTCTGCATTTCCCCCCTCTGAGAGCTCAGGCTGTTTTGGGGATTTGAATCATGTCAGCTGTTTCATCATTTTTATTGTTTGGGGGTTTTTTTTGGGAGATCTTTTTCTTTTACTAAGCTGTTTATGAGACTGAATTACAAAAAGTGATTCCCCAGGGACTGTCCCCACCTGGGAGCTAAGTGGCTGCACAAACAGGTCAGAGTGCTTTCAGAAATCCCACAGAGCCAGTGCAACAGCTTGCAAAAAACAAAAGCAAGCAGCATGAATTTCTCATACACCATCTGGGTCTGGCTTGTTTGGGATCAGGGGTCCTATTTAGCTCCCGTTTGCTGTGGTGTTGGTGAGGAGTTGGTTCGGGGTTAATGGGGCAGCATCGCTATTTCCAACTGCTGCAATCTGCTCCAGGGTTATCCCTGCCACTCTGGGTGTTTGTTTCAGATGAAGGTTAGGTAAGGCACTCCGGAGGGGAAATAAGGGTGTTCAATCACAGTAAGAGGCTATTTGTATGCTTTTTAACAGTGAAGAAAGCTTCCAATGTAGCTTATTGCAAGGTAGTAATTCCATGTTGCATTTGGCTTTTCATTTGCATGTATGAATATTGTATTCTATAGCAAAGGATCTCTAGGCATCTGGAGTATCTTGGTCAGTCATTACAAGGGAGCATGGGAGAGCTTCATCTCTCACCTTGCCACAAGTGTCCTTTGCCACCACGAGCAAGTCGCAGTCCTGCCCTTCCCCACCTGGGCACGCACCGGGCTCTTTCTCCTCCTCTCCAATTATGAATTCTCTTAGGGCAGCCGCTGTCACCATCTCAGTCTAAGTGAGCAGTGCCTGAACACAATGATGCCTCACGACTCTATTGTTATACAAATGCCGATAATAAATGCTTTTATGCACATTGTTTGACTCCTATCATCTGTTTGGGGTAGATAAACTGTAGATCAGTGAGACCGTCTTTAGCTAAGATCATACATTGCACCTGCAGTAAAGCCATGATTAGCATGGACTGGTTCTGCTGTGTAGCCCTGTGCAGTAACTACTGTATCTTCCACTGCAGGAATAAAGTAGCTGGAGGAAGAGGATGGTTAAATCCGCTTGATGAATCCTTCAAAATCGTTGGGCTTGATGCTATTTACTAAAAGGATCTTTTGACGCTTCTTGCAGCTGTGGAAACATTTATGCGCTGTACGGGGGCTGCGCTGTCAGCAGCAGAGCGGTCTGACTCTACGAAATGAAACCTGGCAGCAACTTTAAAGACTGTTTAGCATTCAGGATCACAGGGAACAGCCATTGCAAACAGCCTCCGAGCTAGTGTCCCAAAGGAGCAGAGAGAGGAGTCCCAGACCTCTCTTCTGGGGAGTGGGCCTTGAATCTTTCCTCCCTGCACATGGTGTGCATGTGCTAAAGGAGTCTATGCTGCAGCTTGATGAAGAATTTAACAGATTTTATGTATAGACTAGAATTACCACAGACAAACAAATCCATCTCCTTTAGCTCCAGTTGCACGGAGTGATGTCTTTGTCCCTTTTCCTTTAAATAAATGTGAATCATGATTCATGGTCCTCAAGCAGCAAGCTGGGCTCTGGTGTGGCTGCAGGGATTCATTCCATTGCCTCTCCACAGTAGGTGACAGTCTCTTACCTGGAAAAGCCCTGCAAGCCCTGTTTCCTTAAAACTCTAGAGCCTCAGAAATGTTGGAGGTGGGAATTTGTTACGCTTCAGCAGCTGGGAAGTTGAAGGAGTTTCTGGGTATATGCAAAAAGCAATGAATGCAAATTCAGAAATCTGAGTTGGCAAACTCTTATGGAGTTGCAGATCAAACCCATTACCGGAGGGCTGTTTATTAGCTATCACATTTTGATAATTGTTATAATTATTTATTAAAGCCTTTGGTTAATTCCAATCCCTCCCCCCCTCCCCCCCCCAATTAGGAAAACTTGGCGCATTAAGGTCTGATCTAGTGGCAAACAACAGCTGTACAGAATTTAGATGGAAAATGGGTCCATGTTAGGCAAAGTGCTTGCATAGGCTAGGAGCCCTAGGGACAGAGGAGAGTCAGCAACCCCTCGTACCCTGCAGTGGGGACGAGCACCAAACTTTGTTATCAGCCACTGCAAACTACTGGCTGCTCATCTCACCTTGCTTTCAAGGAGGAAAAGCTTTTCTGGTACAAACAAGTGGTTTCCAAACTGTAGTCTCTGACATCCCAGTAAGAAGACTGCAAATCTGCCTGGTGCTTACAGCACATAGTGATCTGTGACAAGTTCAGTGGGTAGCTCTCAGGTCAAAAGTATTTGGGAATTCATTGCTCCCCATGTTTATATAAGAGGTTTGCACTGATGTAGCCACAACCAATGCAGTATTATGGGTGAGGCTGGGCCTAATCCAGAGTGCAAATTTGCCCCATATCTGGTAGTTTCATGACTTATGGTATGTTTGCACACCCATGGGAGCAATTAACTTTTGCCCAAAAATTTGTGTGATGAGTTTTGCTTCATTGTAGTGAATTATCTGTGAGCAATTTAAAATCTGATGACACTTGTATATAATTTAAAGTAGTTTTGACACTTGTATGTAATTTAAAGTAGTTCAAAATAATTTCTGGTTTGTAAATTGGAGCGAACAGTGCAGGAGCACATATGCAAAACCTGAGCTTGGATCCCCATTGGTTAGAGCTGGCTGGCAGTGCAGAGACAGTCTGCTCTTTGTGCAAATTGGAGTGCTACCAGTTCAAGCTTTTCACAGCAAAAAGAGTTTTCTAGAGCAGCTTTAAAATGAATGTCAAAAGATCCTTAGCTGATATGCAAATAAAGGAATTATCTCTAATAGGAAAGACCTCTATTTTTCCTACTGAAGAACTGAAACTTGTTTTGCTGCTTAGAACAGTCCCATCTCCAAAAACTGCATGTGTTATTTGGCAAGTGCTGTCCAAATCTGATAATCTTGGCAATCTGTTGCTTTGAAATTCTCTGTTTTATAAGATGGTGTTTGCAGAGCTGCTGTTGAAATCCCAGCTGAAGGAAGTAACAGTCTCATCATTCCACTGCCCAATAAAACATATCAATGAAAGGAGGAAAACAGCTGGCAGACTGAGTTGAAATCTGCTTACGGCAAGGCTCCTGAGCCCGTCCTCCCTGCCTCCTAAGAAGCTTTTCAAAGTATGAGGGATTTTGAATGGGGTTAGCTGGGAAATGGGAACATGATCTTTGGATCTGCCTAGTAAACCCTTTCATGGCAACTTTTTCCTGGCTGGCAGGGACATCTGTGTGATGGTAGTGGCCATGCAAGCTTCAGTGTGTTATATGTGGAGCTGTAGGACCAGAGCATCAGCAGAGTCTGCATAGTCAGCAGCCTCAGCTAAGGCTGGCCTTTACTGCCTCTTCTCCAGCACTGGAGTCCTTTGAGAGCCTGTGGTAGAGGAGAGTGGGACAGCGTCATGCTGCAGAAAGTTGGTGTACGTTTCTGAGCAGTTTGTCTCTGGACTTGTTTGTGGCTCTCCTGCTCTTCACAGCCATATGATATGAGCCATATCTGCTCTGCTGAGAGCTGGGGTGAGATTCACGCCATTTGATCCAGCTGTGTGAAGCTAGATTGGCAGGTAAATGGGACAGCTGGGGCTCCTCTGGAGCCAGTGAAGAGAGGTTGGTGCTCTCCCTCTCTGGATATCCAGCTCAGGGTTGGATGACTCACCTTATACACTGCAGGACCAGTGTAGACTGGACTCTCATTCTGAGGTGGCAGAAAAAAATGCTAAAAATTATACCTTATAAATGTGGTCATTGCCTCAGAGCTGTTTGGTATATTAGTAGCTAACACTCTTGAAAGACCACCAGACATCAGCACTGAGACCACTGTCTCCTGTTCTTGCTGCCCCCAGTAAATACTCTTCTAGTGACCAAGTGATGTGCCCTGATTAACATGAACTTGCTCTTTTCGGGCTTTATTTCTTTATAGACCAGGTAAAGACTCAAGCCCCTGGGTTTGTATTTGGATTGAACACTGGACCCAGCACAGGTGAACCTTGGTACCAGGCTCTCATCCAAAGGCTCCCCCTGCACACAGCAGTGTTTGTGTAGAAGCAGACTTAAGCACTGTGACACCTCGCTGGCTTTTGTGGTTCACTCTCCTGTTTGGTCCCTTGTGTTGGTTCTGCAACCCCATAATGAAAAACAGCCCCCTAAAGTCCCCCATTGCATGGTGCAAGTCTTCATGGTGATGGAGAACCATTTGTGGGGGAGTGTAGGTCTGTGCTGGGGAAGATTTCACCACCATTTACAATAATCCAAAACCTGCTATCAGCTGTAGAAGAAACTATTGGTGAAGAAATTCTCCAGGCACCCTCTGCTTACGTTACTCTTGCCTGCTGTGTCCCACTGCTCTGACTGTGGCTGCTTAAACTCTGCATCAGTGGAAACCCTGACTCCATTGTATCTGCCTGCTGCTGCTGCATGGCTGTTTATGTCCCCATGGCTGTTACTGAGGTTTAAGAACTTGGTTTGTTTAGTCCCTGAGTCTTCCCTCAACTATGATGATGTCAAGGATTTTTCTGCAGTTTGTAAAATTGCCCATTCATATAAATGCATCTGAATTGTTTCCATGGGAACAGGGCACTCAGCTTGCTCCATACTGGGGAATATGATTTGCATTTGTGAATAAATATGAAACTTTGCTACCTCGGAGAGCCTGGGCTGGAAAAGGAGAGACTGCTGGCTAAGAAATAGCATGTGAGGGGCAAGTACAAGACCTGTGTTGGCGCAGACAGCAGAAAGGCCAATGTTTGGGCAAGAAGAGGCTCAGACCTGAGCTTGGTCTGAGCCCTCAGGTGTAGCATGCTCAGAGCAGGACTTCTGACGATTTGAGAAGATTTGGGACTTTTCATTTTCTGTCCATGAGATTCAGAAATGTGTCACAGGTCTTCCTCTCACCAGTGTTAACTGGTGTTATCTGTTGTAAGAGGCTGGTCTTCCATGTAGAGGGCACAAGGGTCTGAGGTGAAGACTTTTCAGTTATCTGGCAGTCCATAAAATGAGCCTGTGACTCAAGAGAAAGCATGCTTTTGCAGCAGGTCTGGAGGTGGAGGGGAAAAAGGGCATGACGTCCTTTTAGTATGGAGCGAGGCAGGTGAGGAGCTTCCCTTGGAGCTAGAGCCCATGGTGGCAATAGGAGCAATTTTTAAAGTATTTTGCTTAAGCTTTATGTTAGAGAGAATTAAACGTAGCAGTGAATCCTTCAGGGAGGTCTTGTTTTTTCTTTAGAGGATAGTGTCCATAGGAGGGTACAGAAGCACTTAAATTCAGGTGTCTTCATCCACACATCAACCAGGCAGCTTGACCAGCTGGCTCCTGGTCCCCTTTGCAGCCAACTGCATCGGTGACCTGGGGTAGTTGCAACTACTTGGCTAATCTTGTCATGAAGACAAGCTGAGAGATGAACTTTGTCAACTCATTTTAGCTTGCAAGTGTTTAACCATAACCTTAATGGATCACAAAGCAGTCAGTAAGAATGGGATTAACCCTGGGGTTTTTTTGTTTGTTTGGGTGGGGGTTTTTTGGTTAAACTGAGTGTTACTATGTCCCAGAGACTTAGCTCAGTTAAGACTGGCAGGTAGGAGTTGTTCCTGTGTGGAGCTCTGCAGTGGGAAGTTTAATATACAGCTTAGCTGTGATCTATAAAGTTGCCTTGGTATTAGTGGAATTAGAAAGATAGGCATAAATATAAATTAAAAGGTAGCTGTAAATGTACAGGACCAACTCTATTCCTGCTGTATCTCTGGGGTTTGATGGAGACACAACAGGGATTAGCTTTCCCTTTCTAGCTTATTTCTGCACTCTCAGAGGATGGGCCTGAGAAACTGCATTAACTGGAAAGCTCACACCTTTTCACTGACAGTTCGCGTGGTTTTATCTTCCTAGCAGATGACACACTCCTACAGTTAAAAGTTTTAGTAGCTCTAGGGCACCCTGTTCTGTAAGCCAGGGAGAGTTGCAACCCCTTTGTGGCTGTGCTGCAGCTGCCTTGGAAAAATGCCTTGAAGAGTATTATTGGCCACCGGGCACGGGACCCTTATTTTATGGTAACTTTTTAGGACACAACCTTCCTCATGTTGTTAACAATGTCCTCAGCCTCCTTCTCTGACTGTCTTCTGTTTTCTCCATTTTACTCTTGCTCTTTTTCTCTCTCAACTCAAAATCATTTTTGTACCATAGCTCTGTCTCAGCCTCACCGCTTGCCCTGCCACTGGGTCTGTCTGAGCCTGCGTCGGACCCATGGTGCTTGACAACATCTAAGACAAGCCAGCTATCCCTACTCCCAGTTCTCAATCAGACATAAGTGCAGTGATATTTTTCTGGCTTTATTAATTTTAGGGAGTGTTAAACTCAGAGCTGAGGAGTAAAGCACACGATAGTACCTTTGTTACCTAGCTTCCATATTAAAACAGGAGAAATGGTTGCATACTATAACTGTTTGCTGCTTTTAATGAAATCTCTGATTTTCCAAAGTGGATGCTCATTTAAGCGGGAGACACATGTAGAGAAGTACACCATGGTACATTTAAGCAGTAGAGGCCAGCAGAGGGATCCCCTGGTCTGCTGCTTCCCTCCTTTAGGTTATTCTTGCTTTGTTGAGAAGTTCCAGGTATGACAGAAGTAAAAATGCGAAGTGATGGGGCAGCATCCATTGTCTGCTGCTGCATCTAGGCTATTGGAAGCAGTCTGTGGATGATGCTCCCTGTTTGCTCCAACCACTACCCCCTTTGTGCTCGGTATGTTTGTGCCTGCTGACTTTTACTAGCAGGTCAAGCTGGAATTGATTTACCAGGAGGAGGGAAAGGCTTTCAAAGTCAGAGTGTCTGTATCCTTGAGCCCGTTAGAACTGGTGTGGTGCCCACATGCCATGGATACTGTGCAAGTACAGAGAGTGAGGATCATTTCAGGAAAATGGAGTTTTATTTTCCATCTCTTCTCAACACAGAAGAATTACAGTAACATGAGTCCTTCCGAGTGACAGCATAGCTCTCTTACGTGCTCGTGGGCTGGGTACCAAGTTCCTACTCTGGAGCTGTGTAAGGGCTGGAAATAGTGGGTGAAGGCACGAACTGTTCCCTCAGCTCTTCGTTTGCATCACAATTTTTGCAAAGGTCAGTACAGTGGTACCAACCCAATTCCCGTTCTCTCAGCTGTGATCATTGCTGATGGCTTAGGGGGTGAAGCAGCACTAAGGCTCCCCAGAGCCACCGGCTCGTATCCTAGCAGGGTTGACTCACCGGTATTATTTGAAGCTGGATCCTGCTGTTTTCCTTTGAATTCTTTCAGATGAGAACTCAGTCATGCTCCTTTCCAGTCGTCTGTTGTTACAGAACAACCAAGCGTGTTGCACGCTGTGCACTGGTGGGGTCATGCTTGCACACGTGGTGACACATGAGCACTGCCCGTGTACCATGTGTCACACTTGGGTGTTGGCTTTCCTGTTGTGGGCCACCCCAAGTGTACTGCAGTTTTACACTCACAAGGGTAAAGGGTTTGCTTTGGTGTAAGGGGTGCCTTGAGGACCAGTTGAAGGTCACCGCTCTGTGATGTTTAAATCCCGCTGTGAGGAGGTCTCCACTGTGATCCTCAGTGCCACGTGCCCCTGAGTCCTGACCCTGACACCACCTCACTTCTCTGCCTTTCTTGCCCTAGGAGTTGGCTGTCAGCTCAGAGATGCTGAATTTTTAATCCCAGGATGCTATTTTCCACCAATTTTCATAGTTTTTCCTCCCTCTTTCTTTTTTTTCTGTGTTTCCTCCTGATCTCCCTTGTCCCCATAAGGAGAGGTCTGGGCAGCAGCTGCCAAAGCCAGTGCTGCTGAAGCCAACTTCTGCTGCACGCAGCCTTGCATTTGTCCTCTTTGTCTTTGAGGTGTAACAGCTCTGAATGTTTTACATTGCTTACACCCTTTTCAAGACAGCCATCTTGGAGAGAGTTTTGTAAAATGGCTCCACAAATCATGATCACTATTAACCAAACGCTGTTTTCTTTTTGCAGCAGCATGGCTGTTTCAGGAATGGCATGCAAACCCCTGAAAAATTCCCTTGAAAAGCCATCATCAAACAGTCTGTCTCACCCTGACATCCTGAAGACCACAGGGTGCTTAACATTTGATGCATTTTGGCACCCCGACTAGATTGTGGCCATTTTTTGGTGTGTTAAGATGCGTTTTGGCAACGTGACTAGTTTGTGGCTGTTTTTTTTGTGTGTTATTTGAACTTGCATGAAAATGCATGTGATCTACTACCAGCAAACCCCAGAGACAGAACAATAGCACAATTTATTATCTCCTAGAACTAGAAAACAGCTTCTGTCCCTGTAAAGGCTTATCTCCCATCCAATATCTTTAATTCTTCCATCTAATAATAATTCAACATATCTTTGAGAGCATCTTTTCTTTTATCTTAAAACTTGTGGGTTTTAAGCCCTGGAGGATAGTTTAGTACTTAAAGCAAAAGCTGCACAGCTCTAAAACCACCAGGTCTGTGTTGCTCAGAAGAGGTAATTTTTAAATATTAGGGCATGTTTTCGGGTTTCTCTGTGATAGAGGCACATTCATTTGGGAGCAGAGAATTGCCTAGCCATCTAAATTATTTTTTAATTAATCTATTTAAGGTAAAAAGATAATCTGGGCCATCACTAGATTAGGAGGCACTTAAAATCTTGTAGGACCGGCTAAAGTGCATGTAACTACAGACAGTAAATGATTTGACATGGGTCTTTGCAGCAGCTTCTTGAGATTTCAGAACAGCTGAGGTTTTACTTCATTTTTCTTTTGTAGCTACACAGAGGCTTTGAGTGACTTTATCAATGACTGTTGCAGTAATCTGCTCTTGGTAGCGTGAAAAAAAAAAAAAGCCACAGTGGAATTTCTTAGCTGCTTTTAAAACTGCAGGCCGAATTTTCAAAGGCAAATGCTTTTGTGCTTGCTGAACAGGGGAAAGGCAGGCGGGTTGGCAGGGATGCAGCCCTGTGAGGGGTGCTCTACAGCAGGCCAGGGTGTGGCCCTGACACTGTATTTTGGGGGAATTTGGCCTATTTTCCTCTGCTCTGCTGGTGAAGTGCTTTCCTGACTATAGGAGTGTTTCTGTTGAGCAATGCAGAGCTGCTGCTAGTGTGAATAATTCATAATCAGCCACGGCAGAAAAACTTTCAACACTCAATCAGATTTTTATTTTTTTTTTTTTAAATTCAGGCTATCGCTGACCTAATTTGTCTAGAGGATGAACTTAGCTGGTCTGGACAGACAGGGATTATTAATATTAGAAACTGCAGGGAATGATGTGATCATGAAATATTAAATCCTTTTACTGCTTGATGCTGCTTCCCTTCCCAGCGAGGGTGCGTCCTGTGCTAGCTGTCCCCACCAGCCCTCTGGCACTGGGTCGAACACGTGGCTTAGTACCTGGAGTGTTGGACCAGGACTTGGGGCTTTGGATCGTGTTTCAGCTTTGCCACTGCCCTGTTGAGTGAATTTGGAAAAGTTGCTTCACTTTTTTGTGCTGATGCCGCCGACCACTGTGGATTGCTTTGATGGGTGGAAAACACGACAGCAAAGGTTTGCTCTGCAAGCGCGTGCAGAGACCTCTGCAGTGAGGTTATGCTCATGTGCTCCAGTTGTGGAGATGTCTTTGGTGTCAGCAGTGTGACACGGCCTTCATTTGAGAAAATATTTATGGTGGTTTTATTATTCTTTGTGCCGCTGCTGGGGTTTTCAGGTATTTGGATTTGTTTTCTGCCCCGGGTAGACTAGAATATGGCAAAGTGCAGCCTGGTTTTGGGGTGGGAAGAAGGCTCTGAGGAATGAGCATCACGTCAAAGATGACCACGAAAACCTGTGGCCCAGGACAAGAAACCCTGTCCTGTGACAGCCAAGGGAGCCTCACTTTTTCTGATTATTTTCTGCATTTCCTTCAGTGTAACTTTCACTATGCACTATATGATTAATAACTTTAATATCAGAGTCATATTTTGTTTAATTCCTAAATTGCTTCTTAATAAAACTACCTTTTATAAGACATAAAAGAAGACAACATGTATGACTTGAGGGGCTGCTGGACCTTCTCATACTCTAGACAGACTCCTAAGACCATGGAAGGATCAAGCACCAGCAATGAGCACAACAAGCCATGAGAATGGCACAGTCCCCTTTGCTTTCTGGAGCAGTATCAAGCTTTGCCCTTGTTTGTGGCAGGGTGTTAGCCTGGCTGCTGCATGCAGTTTACTTTGAAAATAAACATGTTATTTTGAAGAAATTAGAAGAAGCAGAATTACTGAAAAATTTCTTTTATCATACAATTACAACAAGGGTTGAGATAAAATCCCCTGTAGCTGGTAGTGCAATGTCTGCTAAGTATGCTGGTTATTTTTTGATCTCAAATGTTAGTGCTTCTACTGATTGACTCTATCTGTTTGCTCTGGGGGTTTCTCTACATGACTTTCAGCCAGTATTGATACTGCCTCTAGCCACTGCTGGTATACATTCTCATTTCGTACTTTATCTGAAGGTACTGTGTGTTTTCTTGCCTACTGCAGATCTGTGCTCTGGCATATCCTCTTACCTCCTGTGATCACTCAGGAGGCTGTACTGGATGTGGGAATAGCTTCACTGCCACATCCACTCAAAGCAAAGTGGTTTGTGCGTGTCCTGCAGGTCAGAGATATTCCTCCTCAAAGCCCACAGTGGGTACCATAAGCTTTATGGACAGCCAAAACTTTTGCAGGCTGGCACTAGTTTTTTTTTCCAGCCCCAGCAGCAGACCCCAGGGTACCCTGAGTGCTGCCCTACTGCAGCAGCCCCCCTGTGCTTCCCATTGACCTGTTCTCTGAGATGGTGCTCAACAAACTCAGCTCTTCTGCCTCAATTCGTAAGGAATTCCAAAATGCAAGATGCAGCTCACAAAAGAACAAGTGAAGATTTTACTAACATTAAAGGATGAAGAACTTGAGGCTTTCACTGTATACCTGGAAACAATTACAAGTACAATCAATCCTAGATAATTGGGTTTTTCAGTTGTTTTTGTATGTCCTCTCTAATTCAAGGCCTTGCTGAGTTGCACTGTGGGCTGGAGGGGGTTTTGCATGCTGCTTACCCTTGGTGTAGTGCCTGGGAGCCGAGGCATTTTTTTCCCTCCAGTGCTGTGTCTCCTATTAAGGAGAATGGAGTTCACATCTCCTGCTTGTAATTCTCTTCTAAATTGCTTCTGCCCTGCTTTGGCTGAGATGGCTTAATATGTGTTCCTGGGCTCTTACTAGAATAACAGTCGATTTTGCATCATACAGAAGGAAAAAAAAGAGGTTAATTATAAATGCCTTCTGTGAAGCTTGTGAAACGCAATGTGTTAATTACCAATGCTCTATGAAGAGCGCCAAGGACACCTTTCAGTACATTATTAACACAGTTAACAAGGTGCTTTGCCTGGATATGTCTGTAAGAGCAAACATAGCCATCCTAGAGCTTATGCTAGGATCTTGAGTGCCTGCCACTATGTCCCAAATCAGGCAAGAACAGGTGTAAAACCTGAGACGGTGTGTGATGAAGAGTTTGCCTTGGCTGGGGACACAAGGGCTGAGGGATGGCTGGTGTGGCTGTGTCAGGGGAGATGCAGAAGGGAAGACCAGGCGGAGGTGACCCGGGAAGCCCAGTTAGCCCTCCTGGGAAGCCTGGTTAGCCTGCTTTGAGTAGATGGCTGTGAGAAAGCTTCCACTGGGTGAGGGAAGCAGAGATAGCAGATAGGACAGTGAAAAGCAGGAATAGGATGTTCATCCCTACTGAGCTCGGGGACAGGACTGTCTGAGCTGTGCACATTACCAGGACTTCTTCCTGGAAGTATGATCCCACAAGAAGTTATTTTTACAATGGGAACAGTGTACAAAGGGTCACAGGACATTATATCCACCCTCACTAAGCCAGTCTTGGTCTAATGATAGCAGTCATTGGACGACTTCTAAAATCATCATCATCATCACAGGGGAATCCCTCACCCCAGACTAACCTTCACAGACCTTTACTTCCAAGGACAAGTGAAACTTAAGGGCCAGGTGAAACTTCTTGCCTTGCTACAGTACCTGCTGTACCCTTAGGGAGTTATCCAAAAGACTGCTATGACATCTAGCTGCCCTGGAGGATGAGGGGCTGGGACAGAAGTTCTGGCCACTCTGGCTTAGCATGGTCCTATCTGCAGAGTGAGACTGGCCATCTGCCTGGAGCTATCACCCAGCAAGGTGAGAGATGGGAGAGGCCCAGGCTGTCCTGGACAGGGACCCTGCTCACATGGGCAGTGATGAGGAGTTGCAGCCCTGGGTCCTGTTGTGCTGATTCTCCTCCATGGGGTGGTCCATGGCATAGGGGCATGGTGAGTGATGAGTAGATGTGGAAAACTCTTGAGCCACCTCATCTGTATAATGAATTTGTTTGAGAGTCCTTTTCCAATTAGAAACCAGAACTAACGGAACAGAAAATTTGACTTATGCCATCTCTCATCCTCATGTCAGAGGAGGAGGAAGATAAATAAATGTGAGAAGATGCCTTGAGCTTTCATTTAAAGTGACTTTGACTGTTCCATTGAGCTAACATCCCACACTCTGATGCATTTCTACACTTGCGCATTTGAGTCACGTCATGGTAGTTAATCAAAACTACCTCTGGTACTACTGCTATTCCCCTGAACAGGCTGATAAAATCTAGGAAAAGCTATAAGGCCGCTTAGTTTGCAATGCAAAGTGTAACTGAGCTCAGCTTTTCTGACCTGTGCTGTAATCCTGCTTTATTTTTGTGCTTCTTGCTGCTCAGTGCAACTCAGCTGCCAATTGTACAAGTATGCCCCAAATCATAAGAATCTAACATCAGTATGCTTACAGACAAGTAGGCTGGCTGGATTCTTGGTGTGGAGGATCTGCTGAGAGCAAGCCTGAGCCGTGAGTTTGAAGGTCTGTGTACTGCTCCATGAGGAGCTTGCGCTCACCCTGGGTTGCACAGCTGGACTGGCTCTGGTACCTCTGCGAGCTCAAGTGTCTCAGCATTGCATTGCAGCCTGCTGGTGCCCAGCAGGCTCTGCACAGCACTTCACGCTTGCTTTGGGTTCACCATGAATATTCATGTCACTGCGTGTTTTATGTTGATGGTAAATGAGGTCAGCTGTAGGTTCTGGGGGAAAGGGTAAACTTGGCTTTATTCCCTTTGGAGAAATTTTTGGCATTTCTTGTAACTCCTAAATTTCTGTGTGTGGCCTAGGTCCTACTCAGCTTTAAGTTGTGTTGTTAGGGTACTAGCCATGCTGTCCCAAAACTTTCTGAAACCAAACTAATCAGCAACCTTCTCTCTTGGCTTTCAGTGATGCTGCTACAGTCACATCTGTTCCCACACCTTCAACCCAAGCTCTTTCACGTTGCAGTTTGCAGCTGAGGGCAGTCCAAAGACCAGTAGAATGTGGGGAGAGAAACACTGAGCACATGCTCAAAAACACCATTACATTTTGTAATTCCTCCTTCTTATTGAAAAGGTTTGGGGATATGTTCAGAGTTATGGCCACTCTGAAGTTCTCCTTCGTAGTATGTAGCTGAGCACTTCTGCTTTACAGAAGAGCTCAAGTCTGTCCACAGCTTAATGTAAGACTTTGTTTTTCATGCAGGTGTTACAGGCCAGGCTATGGAGCTGGTTTCAGTGCTCTGGGGCTTTATTTCAATGGGGGCTAATAAAAATTAATTCCAGCAGCATCCTGGGAGTGGTAGCTGATGTCTTTTGGAGTGACCATAGCCCAGATAAGACACTGCAGAATCTAAATAAGGGTGTCCCTATATGTGCCAGGTAATTCCTGTAGGTGTTCCTTAGGTTTCTAGAGGGCATCCACAAGGCTGGTGGCATCCTTTGTCTACCAAACTTCGGCTAATGACCTTATCTGGCACTGCTGTACCTTTTTTTTAAAAAAATTTTTTTAAAGCATTAGACACCAGAGCCTTGTGAATTGAACAACTTCCTGTATGATCTGGCCTAGAAATCTCATCATTTCTTCTGTACCTTCTTATCTTTGTTACAGATCTGTGCATAGATCAATGCAATTATTTATATAGAGGAGATCAAGCTATTATTGCAATTTCCTACAAACAGCTCTGAGCAACTCCTGTGATCTTCTGGTCAGTCAAAAACTTTCTAGCTGAAATCCATGTTTGGTCATATCATTAAAGTCCCTTTTAGTGGGTTACAAACTCCAGCTCAGCTGGAGGCAATTATTATCTGATATGTACCCTGAGTAGAACATAATTATACTTGTCACTAAGTGGCACTGTGTAAATTACTCTTTAATTGCTACACATCAAATCAGCAGCTACCCGGTCATTTTTCTGTGAAGATAAAGAGTCCAGTATTAGCTTTGTCACTCTGGCATCTGCCTTCACCCAGTTTCTCATTTGTTCTCTTTAGTGCTTAAGATGTAATTTTATGTGATGAAACCTTTTTAATGTATTTGGCATTTGTCCTGTAAACCCTCTGTTGGCCTTAAATATGGTGGTAGGGAGCTTAATGTTAAAAACATAGGGAGTAATGTAGAAGATATGTCCTTCAAGTACTGCTGTCAAGATAATTATTGCATATCATCCGGGGCTGAAGCCTCTTTTCTGGCTGGTATATTGATAAAACAGGGGCCATCACAGGAGCTGAGGAATGCAACCCTTTATCATGATTTAGTTGGGCTGTGCTTTTTTTTTTTTTTGCCTTAGTATGGGGTAGATAACTGCATTTGAACACTATTAATGTGGATGCACTTTAGCCCTCTTAACCCTTGGTAAGTTAGGAGTGAGCAGAGGGGAGGAAAAATCTGATCGCTGTGGTGCAAAGCTGTTTGTCTTATCTGGGAACATCTGGAGGCCAGGCCTTGGACCAGACTGCTTCATTTGGCTGCATTCCTATGCACTGGCCACGTTTGGGATAGACTGACATGTATCCTGCTTGTCCCTGCCACCGAGGCTGGGGCAGGTACGCTCGTGGTCCACCCACTGCCCTGCTCTCAGCTCCTGGGGAGCCTTCCCCAAACACGCTCTGCAGCAGCAGCTCTGAGCATTTCTCACCCAAAATAGTCTTGCACGCTTTCCACCTTGACGCTGACGGATCGAGAAGCCATTTCAAGAGACTCAGTTGTATGGCGTTGTGGCAAAATCTAGATGTGGAGTGGAAACGTGAGGAAAGCATATATTACAGAAGAATTGCTTATTTTGCCCAAAAGGGGGGCTCTGTCTGCCCCTCTTTTGTGGCACAAAGCAGACAGTCCTGGTCAGTAGCATGGATGGCTGCTGGAGCGGGGCGTCTGCTTTTTTTTTATGCTTCTGCACCTTTCTATTGCCGACACAAGATACCCTTTGGCAAAGGGGCTGCAAGAAGCAGCCAGGGCTAGCAGCCAGCCTGCCCCAGTTTTACATTCCAGGGCTGTTATTTCTAAAGCAGTTTATGCCGTGAAGTATGGACAGACTGTTCAGAATAGCAGAAGGAACATTTCCAGTTAGAGAAAACCTCAGCAGTGTGCTTACGTGAAGCCTTTTCAGTCTCCTGCCTCAGGGAGCAAGGCCCACAGCTGGAGCAAACCTTGCTATCCAGGGAAGGTGCCGCTGCCCTGGCCCAGAGCTCAGGCATTAAATTCAAAGTGCGTGTGTACCTATATGTTATAATCAACATGTAAGTGCAGTTGAAAGCCAACTTTTCAAATTCCTTGCAGTTTGCGAGCCTCCCATCACAGGGTTTTGATTTGAGTCCTTTCTGGTGGTACTTTCTCCAAGAATGTGCTATCTTACTGAGGAGACGTTGCGTCGGAAAGACCCAAAATGGCCTTTTTAGTTTGCTCTTTTTCATTACCTTGTTTCTTTTATCCTGCCCTCATCTTTGGTACAAGGCTTTCTCAAGATTTATGTGCTGAGCCAGGGGTCGAGGGCAGGCAGGGTGCTGGGGAGCAGGAGAATTAGCCTTGAGCTGAGCCAGAAGTCTGGCCTGGGACTGGCTTAGGTATCACAAGATGGTATGAAAAAATAGATCTGGGTTTCATTTTGTCATGTTTATGAGCTAATGTGTGCAACCTGAGGGGCAAGAAACATAATGGTTTGGGTTTTTTTTAAAGAAAGATGCGATTTTCCAACAGTCCAGGGATTTCAGGAACTAGAGCATTTAAAAAAATCACTCTACTTCTGAGGCTTGGTAGAAAACTGTGGGAGTTGGTGGCACAATGTCCTGTTGTAATCCTGATAGGGGAATGACAGATCTGGTTTTAGAAGTCCTTGATTTACATCTCTATGGATTCATTATTTCTGTCCTGTGTATACCCTAAATAACATAGATGGACTTTGGCATTTGTTTTCCATATATTTGATTCATTGAAATCTCAGTTGGGGTGCTATTTAAATGATGTAATTAAATGTTATACAACACTGGGGAAATTCAGGGCTGTGGCTAGGACTCTTGTGGTTTATAGCTGTAGACATTTCCTCCAGACACCCTACCCCTAAGTGAGACCTCAACACACTGTCTTTAATACATTCAAACCATGAAAATCATTGCAGACTAAATGTGCATAAATGTGCACTGTTAATGAGAAGTCTTGGCAAACTCAGTGTCAATAAGCTGCTTCTATCTGCCCTATGGAAATAAAATAAAATGTCACTACTTCCCAGCTCTGATGGCTTTTTCTGCACACCAGGGTGATTTGCCATGCAGAGGTTCTTCCCGCAGTCTCTACCTCCTCCAAGGGAGGGGTTGCTTTATTCTCACCTAACCAAACATTGATGCTGGTCACTTTATTTACCTTGTGGGTATGATCATACAGTCTCCATCCAAAGATGACATTACATTTTTCTTCTCTTGACTCCTCTGTGCCGAGAGCTTGAGGATAGCAGCGAACCTCTTGGAAATGTAAGAGACATAAATCTCTATAATTACATAAACCAATTTTCTCAGAGTACCCTTCGAAAGGTTTCTCACTGTCATTAGTGACACGTACAAATCTGTGAGCTCCCTCAGATGGGTGCCTTTCAAGACGTGCCACATTTTGCCTTCAGACTGCTGCCAGGGACTTACTGATGAGTTGACACTTACTCAACATGGACTTCTGTAACCTACAGCTGGTAAAATTGGTCCTTAAATTCTGCCTGGGAGCTTGACGGGCTTTTGGTGGCTGGTTGCATGAGCTAGGTTTTACTCAAGGTAAATTTTCTGCCCCCCCCCCCCCCCCCCCCAAAATACTGACGATTTCCTTTCATTCAGGCTTTCTAAATTAGACATGGATGCAAGGAGCATAATTACTGTGGGATGGCTGCTACGGAGGCTGGTTGCCATTTTTTGGTAAATATTTGTCAAATTAAATGTTGCATTTGCTTCAGCTGTTTTTTGTGACCTTCTTTGTGGTCAAATCCCCAAATACTTGAGCTAACGCTTTTGCTGGCAGGAATGCCTTTGGGAAAATCTATTGTGAGTGATTATTTGCAGGAAGCAAATGCATCGATTTGCAAGTGTGAAAATTTTCATCGGAAATCCAGGTCTGTGAGTGTGTTTCATCCAGTTGGGGACCAGTGGCAATCCCATCTGACGCTGGTGTCCAGGCCAAACTGAGCGACAAAAATCAGAGCATACTTTAAAGGAATACCTGCTTGAAATGAATCCAGCTGAGAAAATGATAACTGGGTCTTTGTAAATCGTGAAAGGAGAAGGAGGAAAACACATGGAAAGAATTATTGTCTTTGCTTCACTCTGAGACCTGGCTATGGCCACCTTGCATTTGCTGATTATAGTTATTTTACACTAGTTTGATGCCCACATATCTCTTCTGGATGCAAAAGAGCCATGTCACAGGATGGAGAATTGGGTTCAGGATCCACTTAATAGCATCATGATGGATGCTTTCACAGTCTGTTTTATTACAGCAAATGAGGACTGTCTCCATTGCATTAATTCTTGGAACTTGTCACTTCTCATACACTGTTAATACATCAGTTGCCCAGAGCATGAAGGTGACTGCTATCTCCGTAGTGGTGCCAGTGAACTGTTCCCATACCTGTCCTTTTTTCTCACCCATACTCATTAACTGAGGGGCAAAAAGGGTTGTGGGGCAAATACATTACGCTGGTAGTTTAATGAGTTTGTTGACTTCTGTTTGATAGTGCAGATTAATTGATTTAGGGAGGGAAAAGTGTGCCTGGTGGCTTTAGTGCTTCAGTGTAAGGTACAATTTCTTTCTTTTCAAGGGAAGTTAATCCTACAGCCAGCCAGCTAAGTTTATGGAAACACAGGTTATGATTTCTCTTTATGTTTTGATCATCTCAAAAGTTACTCATTCCTGTGCAACCATTTGATCTGTTTCAACTGGGAGTAGCAAAAGAAAAGCTGATCTTCAATAAATACTGGATAAAAGAATATAGATGCCACTGGTTGTATTTGTGTACCATAGCTTGGGGGTGTGTGTGTGTGTGTATGTCTGTCTGCCCCTTGTATTTAAAGCTGATATGAGATGCTTATGATAGCTGTGGTATCAGAAGTACTGGCACAGCCATATAGTACAATAGCATCTTTCTTCCACTCATCTGATACTTCAGGCTGTATCTGTTGGTGTCTCAGCTCTTCCCTTCTCTGCTGTCATTAATGCTAAGTAGTGCTTACTTTCCAAGTCCTTCACATACAGGAAGCAAAGCACAGGGAATTAACTTTAGGATGACCAGATGTCTGGGTTTTGCTGGGGTAGCTACAGAATATGAGTCCCTGTCTTCCTGCCAAAGGTTTCTCCAGGATACACTCATTCATAATTTTGGTCTTGGCCACAGGATTTTCCCCGTTTCCACTTTAGCAATTTACCTATTCCCAACCTGTGGCACTAGACCAGGAGACCAGTGACGTACACTATTAGAAAACCTGGTATGAGGTGTGTGCCTGTTGAATATCCTGTGCCAGGTCGCACGCAGAATGCATGCTTGGTACAGAGCCCTTTGTTCCAGGTTTAATTTGCTACATCATCTTAATGATGGGGAAGCTGAGCTGGCAAGGCTTAGGGTGGAATGCACTGCTGTACCTAGATCCGTTTTAAAGCCTCTGCACTGCTTAAATGCCTGTGCCCAAACCAATGGTCAGACATTTGTTGGCACCTCATGATGTTTAAGGCTGAAGAGAGTTTTGTGTTGCTGCTGGGGTGCTGGAACTCTTTGCTGAGTGGTGGCACTTGCATCCTGCACTGGCTGCTGGGAGGGCCTGGAGAGGAGAGCGTGTGCTGGAGTGGGAGAAGCAGAGGTGGTGGAAGGGCAGGGAAAGGAAAGCGCAGGTAGCAAAGCCTCCCTTTTCTTCTGTTCATGTTGAACTGGCAGGAACTGATGGGCTGTGGCATTGTGTTCAGCCCCTTGGAAGCTCTTGGCCAGGCTGGGGACCTTGCCTAGGTTCCCTCAGGGCTTTCAGGATGTAGCAAAAAGAGACCCTTGTGAACAGGGGGAGCGCTGCGGCTTTCGTTTGCTCTTGTGATGCAGCTTTAATTACTTTCCCATTGTGTCCCCCACTGCTGCATGCAGCCAAGCAGCGCTGGGCTCTGGAGAAGACCCATTCCATCACTTGCTGGGTAGTTAGAAGAAGTTGTGCTTGCTGGATGAGTAAAAGGGATGGGAGCAACTGGCTGTCCCCAGCCCAGAGGCAGAAGGCTCCTTTCTGATCTTGAATGATCAGCTTCAAAGTTACTTGTATATTCTTAAATTCAGGGCAGGCTCTGCTTTTCATTTTTCAAACACAAAGGCACTGGATTTCTTAGAATTGCACCTAAGTAGTCTGGACTGTGCTGCTTTTTCAGTTCTAGAGTTTGAATTTTTTTAAAGAAATACAAAATGACAACATGTATTATGCACCACCACCCCCACCCCCCCAACAACCTGTATCAGGGAGCAATGAGTGAGCAAAAGTGTAGGTATCTGGAGAGATGTCCCAGACCACCAGAAAAGACAGTACTGATAGGAAAGCTAAAGCCACTGGGAGCTCATTCCTCTGAACAGCTCCTGCTTTGTCACTCATAATCAAGCATTCCTCTGTAAATTTGCCAAATCATCTAGGACCTGATTCAAAGTGTCCCACTGGCTTCAAAATGGGCTTAGGATAAGGCCAGGAAGCTGGTGATTCTCAGTCCACCATGCGAGCAGACTGTGCTTTTTGACTACCACTGTGACAATTGCTGGAAAGCTCCTGTACAGAAAACAGTAATGGCCAAATAACAAGCCATATGAGATAACTGATGGAAGAAAAAATTATGAATAATTTTTTTATGAATGTGTATCTCAGCATCTGGAAACAGAGAATTTTTGAATGCGAAGTCTATCAGGTAAATAATTAGCCGTAAGTTATTTGATCCTCTTTTACTGGATGGTGCAGAAGCAGGACATTGTTCAGATGTCTTTTGCCTGCTGTCAGCACAGGTTGAGTTTTACCTGCTGAGAATAACTTGGTTAATACACTGGTAAAGCTGTGGAATAACAGGAGTAGGAGTGCTCTCACTTACCCTGTAGGATATTTTCTCCCAGCATCCCCAGCCCTGCCAGTGGTCCCACTTCATCCTGAAAGTATGCGTGTTCTCTTTGAGGCAAAGGAGCTAATTAAAACCAGCTCTTGTGGTGGAGAAAACCAATGCCAGCCTCTGCAGCATGCCATTGTGCTGGCATCAGAAATGCTGGCAGTGGCTCATGCAAGTGCAGCGTGGTGCCTATGTGCCCACCGAGTGTGAGCAGCTCTCCCCACCACTGCTCGTTGCTGCGTCGAGGGACCTGCTACTGCAAACCAGCCCTTCCCACCGCGAGAGCGTTGGGGCTCTCTCTGCCCAGATAGCTCTTGCCCAGCTGCACCGGTCATTGCATGGGCTGGGGCCAGGGCACAGCACTGGAGGAGGGCGCATGAGAGATGCAATCGGGTCCCTGCTGCCCCAGGGGAACCTGGCTCCATCCCCAATCTCTGCAGCATATCCCTATTTCTGCTGGGGTGGGGTCTGACATATGGAAGATAAAAAGGGGACAGCATCTCCTAGTGTCACTTGCTTCTGCCTTTTCATAGTTTTCCTTTCTGCTAAGCCTATAGTGTATCCCTGCCCTTTACTTGCAAGCTCAGGCTTGCCAGTGGACCATGGCCCTGCAGAGGGAGCAAGGAGGGAGCCTGAGTGAGACGTCCCTCTGCAGAGACACAAGGGGGTCCCATTCAGTGTTACCCCATGAAGTCCGGCTCCTTGATTCAGGTGACCTCCTGAGGAGGGGGATTTTCACATCTGAGCCAGTAAAGATGATCCTTAAATTGCCGTAAAACAGTTGGACACCGAAAGTCCAGGAGACTTCAACCCATCCTGTCCCTGCAGCATGAGATACAAACCAGTTTGTTCCACTTCTTGGGCACATAGAGACCAGAATTCCTGAGTACAAATTGTGCTGGAGTGCTTTGGATAGCTGCTGCTTCTGGGAGTAAATGATACCAAGACACTAAATTCTTTCAAATGTCTATTCAGCGTGACATCAGTGCTGGCACTAGGAAGTCTGTGTTGTTTCTCCCACCACTGTCTGCTTTTTCACTGCTTTTTGCAGTCCAAAAGCCACTAGTGTTGCTGCTGATTGGAATAAAACAAAATGTGGAGTCCTGTCAGAGACTTAGGATCATTTGGGGGGTGTGGGGGAAGAGAAGGAAAACAAAAACCTGGAATAAATTTCACTGCTCGGGGGAGATGAAACCAAGAGCCCTCTCCAGAGCAGGCGCTGTGTGAGTATGGGTTTCTCCTTAGTCTCGCTGCTGGGCCAAGCCCTCCTCCTCATATTCCACTTGGATTTCAGTCCATGCTCTGTCTTGGATGAAGGGAGAAATTAAAAAGGCTGGTGACTTCATAAGGTGGAAAAGTGTTCATTAGTGAGAAAGTTAAAACTACCAAATCCTTCTGAAAAGGCCCATAGTGAATGCCAAGGTAATGTTTCCATAAAAAGTGACATTCCAGGATGACTCCTAGCTAAAAAAACCAGTAATGATAACATCCATTCCTCTAGGGAAGGATTCAGATTCCTTTCTTGCCTGATGTATGCAGTCTTGGTTTCTAGACATCTGTCTACTTAATCTGTTCTCATTGCCGTAGTAGCACCAACAGCCAAAGCGTTTGATATCTGTCTCTTGACACCATGCCTTGAAATGGTAATTTGTTCCTCAGGCCTCAAAAAAAGGCCGGACCTGGATGCTTTCCTCTTCCTAGTGTCCTGGGGCCAGCTTGTGCTGCTGGCAGTGGAGAGGACTTTATCCCCCATGCTTCTGGCCCAGCGCTGCTGGTAAATATCTGAGCCCAATGCAACAGCCCCAGCTTTGCGGGATGGTTGTCCTCAAAGTGCTTACAGGGATTGGACTGATCAGGGACAGTTTTGAAGGTTATTCTTCATATAAATGTGGCTGCCCAAGTAAACAGAAAACACCCCCCTTCCTTTTTCTGTGGGCCATGCTGAAAAAGCTTGGAGTTATTTTACAGGTTGTAAAATTAGAGCTTGATCTACATCAGTTTTTGAATTGCTACAATATGCTTCCCTGACTCTGGTTGAGCTTCCACATCTTAAGCATGTGGAAAATCTTTTTGCTAGCCTCCTGAGGCAATCTTGTGCAGCTAAATACTTTGGTTTGATGAGAAGAGCAAGGGGCCAGGAATTAGGCAGATAAGTGAATGTGTGTGAGACTGCAAAAAAAGGAGCACACTTTTGAGGATATAACCGGCATTTTTGCTCAAACCGCAGTGCTGAGGAAGAGGGAGGACAAAGGAGGAGTTGAGTGTGTAATTGGAGAAACAGCTCTCTGTGTTTTCTAAGTGCTTTGAGGGTGAATGAGAATCTTCAGAGAAATGCATTTTGCACCCAGCATGGCTATGAGATAAAGCACATATTTCTGTTGTGCCTGTGTGAGCAGAATAGGCACTGTCAGTCCTTCCAGCTGATAATATGCCATTATCTAAGTAGCTTCAGATACAACATCGTTATCTAATAATTAATTTTAAAGTGCTTATTTTAAAGCTTACCCACCCATGCACACCTGCTGTTTCTCCGTAGTAGATTCTTAATTTCTGATGTATTGAATGCCAAGGGGATTGTCACAGAAAAAACTAGTAGTCAAGTGGAAAAAAAAAAAAAAAAAAAGATTTGCTCCCTCTGTGTATTGTCTCCTGCTTTCCCTGTCTATATCTCTGCCAAAATGGGCAGCATTCATTTCACACCCAAGTGAGCTGGGGCTCTGTGAGATGTACCCATGCGCTGCAAAACGTGGGCAAGGACTCGAGACAGCGGGAATGCACAGTCCTACAGGGTCTGACCCAAAGCCTGCTAAGGTCAGCGGGATGCTCTTCACTGTCTGCAGTGGCCTTTGAACTGGTGCCATATTTATTGTGCTTCAAATAATAGTGATTTGCTGTAGGGCTCCAGTGCACTGAGCTATATCAAGCTCTTTTATTGTGGCTTGGTCCAGCAAGGTACAATTTCCTGTAGAATAACCACATACTGTACGATGCCAATTATGCTGATTTTCTGTTGCTGTCAAGTACTGACTAATAGTATTCAGGCTCCGCTAGTTACACAGGGTGCACGCTGTTCCTGCGATACTGGTCTTCAGCACCAGCCACGTTTTCTGTAACTCCTGTGCTATCTACAGAATTATGAATCAAATTGAAGGATCAGACACGTTGATGCTGTGACTCTGGTGTGATGGACATCTATCCCAGAGCTATGTGTGGAGAGCCCCCATTAGGTCTAGCCCCTACAGAGAGGCAAGTCCCTCCCGGGATGGAGAAGAGGCATGGGGTGCACTAACAACATAGGCTGTAGGAGGGCATGGACATTGAGGTCACCTGCTTGAAGCTGGGATGGGGTGTCACCCCCATGCCTCTGGCTGTTAATAGACTGAGCTTCTGGGCCATGCTGGATCTGGGCAGTCTTCACATCCATTTGTACATTCCCATAATTATAGGTGTAGCAAGGTGCTTGCAAGTGATGCTTTCCCCACCCTTTGCATGCAGAGCTGGGCCCTTGTTCTCTGCTTGCTCTGTACCGTGCGTTGAGCTGGGTTTGCCAGTTGTTACAGTGCTTCTGATATACTGCTGCTGTTGACGTTTTTCCAATGTGATGGATGCAGAGAACATAGAAGTTACTATAGTCCAGTGTAGCTTTCTGTTACGGGAATGATAAAGGACAAATTATTCCTCCCTGTGGGGGGTTTAGGTGCTGTTATTGCAAGGTTCTTGTATTCCTCTGGTTTTGCTAAGCTGGTTTGGCATCTTGCAGCAGGAGATGCTTGGAGACTGTGGGGGTGATGCTAAGCAGATGTGATGCAGATCTCTGGGAAAGTCTTGGAAAATTCCTTGGATGAAAATCATTGCAAGTGGCTCTTCACTGTCTGGCCTGACCCTTTACCCAAAGCATACACTTGCTCATTCCAGGACTGAAAGATGGCTCTGTTATCTTTGCTCCTGATCCACCAGGAATGTTAACAAAGCTGCCTCAGAGCCAGTTAGGAGGAATGTGGTGCTTTTGCTCATGTGCACAGCCATATGCGTGCACTGAACGCTGCACTCGTCTGCTTCTGTGATGCACAAAAAGACTCAGTCGCTCTCCCAAACACTTTCACACCAACACAACCACATGCATACGCCCACTGATATGCATCCATTCTCCTACATGGTTATTCTGCTGTCCGAAGACAATTTTTGGTTCCCCTGTCAGTGGGCATCACAAGTCCCTTCCACCCTCTGCCACGCAGGCTCTGCACAGCCCTGAAAGAGAGCTACAAATTCACAAGAACTACATAAATAAATAAAATGGAGACAGAGAAACACGCAGAAGAGTGCCGCCTTGGATGGTGCCAGAGCAATCCTGTTCTGCATCCCCTGCCAAACTTCAGTCTTAAAGAAACATCTGCCATTTAATTCAGCTTGGGTATATTTTTCTTTCATTTAAAAGAGCGCCCTTATAAACATCACTTCAGCTCGGGGGAGACATGCCAAAGATAATTCAGTGTTGTCCTGCCTCTGTGTGAGCGGCGGCATGCTGAGAGGTGTTTACATTTCAGCTTGCCGCCCAGGAGGGCAGGCTTTTCCTTAAGTTCACCCAGGTCCTGCAGTGAGGAGATGCTAAATCTCTTGGGGCTAAAGCTGTCTTGCACCATGCCAGGTAGATGGTTTTGGCTCAGCGTGGCTTTGGGCAGAGCTTTCAGGTCTCCCTGCTTGTACCCCAACATTACTTGCTCCCTTTCCCAACCAACCTGGCAGATCCTCTCTGTTGAAAATTATTTCACTCAGATATAAAGAAAACATAGAACTGTGTGTTAGTTTATGCTAAAGAGAAGATCCAAGAGGTCTACAGTGAACTGTTGTTTCATGCATTGATCTCAAAAGACTTCAGTAAGGCAAGCAAATGTGAGTTTTTCTTTATTGACAGGGATGCAGTGGTACTTGTCCAAGGTCTAGACGTGGGACGGGAGCTCACCTTCCTGCAGGAGAGGCAGACGCACTGTTAGTCCTGTTCAGAGCTAAGCAGTTTGAGATATGTGCTTTTCTGGAGGAGTTTGCTAACCCCCAGGAGACAGATGTCCACAGCCCTTCTCCATCCCTGTCTGTCAGACTGTTACCTAAAGCTGCAAAAGTCCTTCCCTCCATGCACACCCTCTCATCTCTCTGTTTCACAGCTGTGCAGGGACGTTTGCTCTGGTCTGTGTTCCCAGCTCCTCCCCCAGAGGAGAACTTCTGCAGTTTGCTGAGCTGCAGTGCGGAGTAACACATACAGATGCTTGCAGGCTTGTGCAAAGAAGCCCCATAAAAGCCAGTTTCTACAGTTTCTAAACTCTTCAAAGCCGATTTTCAGGTGTAGCTTGTAGGCTCGGATTGGCTGTGGGCAGCTGCAGTGGGTGTTAGTGCAGCACTGGGTAGTGCTGTGGATACTTCAGGCTCCCAAAGCTGCAAAATTCAGCTTGCCTCTCTAAGGAGAAACAACTGCATTTAACTAATACTAGGGTCATCTGACATTAGCCGGCTTTCCTTAGCCAAGATATGCAAAGTGATAGCTAATCCATTTGGGCAGCATTTTTACATGTCAGTGATGGATTTACCTGACCAGTCAGAGAAGCTCCAAATATGCCAGTGCAGCTCTTCCATAAGCACATATCCAGAGATATACATTTTTTCACAGCAGGGTAGAAAGGCTGCTTTATTATTCATTGGGGAGGAAAAAAAAAGAGGGTTATTTACCTCAATGACTCTGGAGGCAGCTGTATAACCTGGCTGGGGCAGGGCAGAGCCATCCCATGGGGCTGCTAGGAAGCGGCATGCACAGAGCGAGGTCTTTTTTTCCTGCTGCAGAGACATCTCCTGCCCCTTCCTCACTTAGGAACACAGATGATGTGTGCTATCTATGTATGAACATCTGACACAGCGGCACCAGCTTTGTGCAGGATTAGAGCCTCTCTGTAGTAAATACCTTTGCTTTTAACTTTAGCAGCTGAAATTTGTTGTTTGTATTGCAGCTGCTTTTGAAGTCATCGGTCACCTTTGTGGCCCCGCTGTACTGAACATCTATACAGGCTTTGCAAGAGGTATTCAGTGTCCTGGGGAATTTATGTCCTAAATAGGCAAGAGGGACAAAAGTTAGGGGAAAGAAAGGGCAAGTTAGTGACAAGAATCTTAAAGACAGAAAAATTAATTGACTAGCCTGGGTTCACATGAAACCCAGTGTTGGAGACAGTTTAACTAAAATTTCTTCAATTTCAGCCAAGTGTCTTCAGTACATCCCCATTGCTCCCCTCTGTTCTTTGGGGACACACTGATTTCCTGGTGTGGGGAGGGTACAGGAACCATCTCCTGTCCCTGGGAAGGATATTTTGTTGTTCAGGTGTGGCAATATAGGCTGAGCTTTTACTTTTCACCACCAAGGCTCTGAGGAGGTTTTTTCCTCCAATGAAAATGTCTAAAGCAGGTATTTGTGATTCTTAAAACATCCAACATAATCCTCAAGCACTCCAAACCCAGGTATTGAAGCCTATGGGCTTCTCTTTTCAGTCAAGGATTGTAATAGTCTAGTGTTTCCGTAGAATGGGAGAATGATAGCTTTTAAGTCTCTGGTGGCCGAGTACAGCTACTTCATGCTTTACAGTCAAACTTTTTCCTTTAACCTGGACAGAGAGTCTTAGGGTGGCAGCTGTATGGATGGGATGGAGCCCTCTCCCAGCTGGGCATAGGCATACCCCTTACCTCCCAGCCCAACCTCCCTGGGCAAGGGCAACCATAAAGAGCAACTACAATGGGGTCTGCATGAACACTGAGTGTCCAAAATCCCACAGCTGGTCCTGCTGCATGGTGCTTTGGTGCTGGTTGTTTTTTCTTAAAGGTTATTTAGGTTTTAGCTCCATCCATTGATCAGGAATAGCATAAATTAAAGCTCTTCTCTTGCTGCGGTGCAGAAGTGTGGCAGTATTAGATGTGTGCTTCAGGGTATGTTCTGTTGCAGGTTGGGCCAAAAGCCGATCTTTTCAGGCATAGCTTTCAAATCAAGGAAGAACTTTTAGACAGCAGAAAGCAAATCAAGGCCCAGCAGCTTACAAAGATGTTTTCTTCTTTGATTAGCTAAATTAAAATGTAATCAACCCACCAGCTAGCACCAATTAATGAGGGATTGCTGAATGGAAAACTACTCTTACTATTTTTGGTCCATCAAAAAAAAGCTGAGGATACAATGATGTTTTAATGAAGCCAGATGGCCAAAGCTGCTGTACTGAAATCCAGGCATGAAGGAGAAGGCTGGAACAGCACAGGAAGTTTCAGCACAGGCTGCCCTTAAAGAGAGGAAACATACCATTTTCTGATACTCCAAGGACTAGAAAGCTTTGGACGTTCCACCTTGTGTTATATTGTTTTGCACTGTTTCTAGCGTGACTTGGGGTAGACCTCACATTTGAATACTGCAAGTCCTAGTAAATGGATTACTTTACCATTCACGAGATCATTTGATATCTTGACTGTTATTAATGTGGACTACTGAAATTCTTGTTTAGTGGAGTGAAAGGGTCAAAAATGTTTTGGGTGGTTTTTGGTTTTGCTTGTTTGTTGGCATAAATTGGTACAACTGCATTGGCTCCAGTGGAAATCAACCTATTTTTATTGTTTAGAGGCTTGGCCCTGTAGTTTTTCCTTGGTAAGCACACTTTGCATGAACTGAGAGATTCATAGCCTCAGTTGAAAACATAGGATAGGCAGACTTTGTGGAAAATTGAACATGTATTTCTTCCAGAGATCTCAACCTGAACCGTAATATATGTCTGTGTCAGTCCTGGGCTCCCTGCGTGGTTTAGCCCATACCCTTCATAGTCAGACTTTCTTTTCCACAGGCTACCTGCACACTTCAGCCAACACCAGGTGGGACCCACCTGCTGCTCCACTCCTGCCTTACTCCTCTCCAGGTTTTGCTAAATGTTGCCAAACTACCTGAATATTTTGGCAATACACAAGACAAGTATGAAATCCACAAAATTCTTGTCCTCCCTTGATTTCAATGGAGTCACTTCTCTTATTTGAAGTCAGGTTCAGCATCTCCAAAGTGGACTCCCTGGAGTGCTCCCCTGATACACCTCTGACCCCCCCAGAGGTTGTCCTGCGAGGGAGGGCAGCTGGGTCGGTGGCTGCTGGAGCTACTGGGGCTCATGGCATGCTGTGCCTTGCTGCTGTAGCCTGCTTGTCCTCGGTACTGAGCTCTCTCCAGTCCCTGTTCTGGACCTAGAACAGAAATTTGCCTCCAAGGATATCAGAGAGTACTAGTGACTCACCAACTCACATAGACATTTTGGATGCAACAATTCTGTTTGTAAAATGCTTGTACTTAATGAATTAATTATGTTACACTCTCCTTCGAGCAGTAAACTGTAAACTAAACAAATAATCAGCAGGAGGCTGGCTGGGTGTGTTTCCCTTAGTGTTTTGAATAAACACAAACACAGGACAAGCCGGAGCGCACTGTTGCTGCCTACTGTGCTGAGATTTGTGCACCAGATTCAATAATTGAAAGCAATTGAGATTTGTTGGAAAAGAAAACCTTGGAAGGAGTGTTGCTATATTGGTTCCCAAAGCATGTGGGTACCTGCTGTCACTGTATTATGGATGAAACCTCCCTCCTTTTTTTTTTTTTTTTTTCTTTTTGAGGCATAGTGATTAAGAGTTAGAAATCTGGAGTTTGATCTGGGGAAGGAGTAATGGCTGAGTGAGGGTCTCAGGATTTGATCATGCATTTTGAGAAGAAGGAGAAAAAAAACAACTAGTCTGAGTGTGTGCTGCTGTAGCAGGTCCTCTGGGTGCTGCATGGGGGGAGGCTCAGGCATGGCTGGGGCAGATAATTTCAGTGGAGCATCCCAGTGTGGCAGTCACGGCAGGTGCAAGTGGGACAGCACTGGCAAGAGGAATGTTTTTTTCTAGGCAGCTCTGCAAGGTGCAGATTTGCTCTCCAAGATCTGTTCAACCTTTGGCCTCTCCTTTAATGCCCTTAAGCAAACACTAAAATGAGAGGGTTCCTAGGAAGAACCCCAGAGAAATGGAAGAAGATCACCTGCCAATCTGGAAATCCCAGCCCTCACAACCTGGCCATGTGCAGAACTGGTGACCTAGAGCTAAAGAGCTAACCCACCTAGTCCTTGCCCATCTTGCAGCTCTAAGTGAAACAAAACTGTGCATGTTGATTTATTGCCCAGATCCTCTTCTGGGAGCATGTGCCAAGTTTTTCTGTCTGGTTAGAGGTAGGCTGAAGAATTGCTGGCCTGATTATCTCCCAGGGAGCAAGGTGGGATACCTGCACAGGTTAAAAGAGTGGCCCAAAGCAGCTTCATCTTGTGCCCTTGCAATTGCTGGCTTGCAGGAACAAGGAGGGGGCTCAGACTGGACGTGGGCTGTCGATCAGCTTGAATCAGGCTCCATCAGTGGTCGAGGAGGAGGGTTTGTGCCTATTATTGCTGCGACTCTGTGAGTGGGAATTGGGCAGAGGGTGGGTGCTGCACCACTCTCCACTGTGGCTGCCCACCCCCTCCAGGCAGGTTTTGAACAGAGGGATGCACAGCGCGGTGAGCAGCTGCTCTCTCCTTTGCTACTTGAACTGCGGGACTTTTTGTAAGAGTCCTGTGGTTTGAACAAAATGGACAGAGGACTTTTAAAAGTAAGTGTAAGCAAACAGATGAATGAAACTTCATTTTGAAGTGAGAAATTGTGTTGTTTTGCCTCCTAAAGGCTGAAATGAGGCAATTCAGTGTTGGGGAAAAAAAAAAAAAAAGAATTTCCAGAAAGATTCTTAAATTTCTGGGTGGATTTGCAAATAGTTTGGGTAAACACAAACGTCAGCCTTTTCTGGCAAAGACACTATCCAACTGAAAACATTGCCTGGCCTGAGCTGTAGTTTGCTGCCTGTTTCAGCCACCAGAGAGGGTACCTGGCCTTCCTAGCTGGTAGGAGCACCGCAGCATCTCTGTTGTGGCCCTTTTTGGACACCCTGCCATGGTGCATTTACAGCTATACTTTCTTTGAATCTTGAGGCATTGCTAAATGCTCCCTGGCTTAAATTAGCAAAAAATTGGAGTTTTGACTTCTGCTACCTGGCATTCAGCTGGTGAAATCCAGTCTGTGGGGCACCGAATGCCCCAGAGATGAGGGGAATTAAGACTTCAGGATGATGAAAGAGCTCCTAGTGTCACCCCACAGAGAATAAAGATCCAGCAAATAGAGTGCAGGTGTAGGGGCATGGTCTGAGGTGTGAAAGAACACGGTCACATGTACACACACCCCCTTTCACACTGATTTCAAATTTTGTTTGTGCAAAAATCGACTCTTGGATCTTTGACTGATGATAGGTTTCTGCAAGGAGGAATAAATAGGATGCAATAATTATTTTATAGCTATCATTAACTAAGCAATTAATCTGTCTTGGAGGAGGCAGTTCCTTCTTTGGACCTCACTGACTGCTCTGGCTCCCCCATTCAATATTCAGCAGGCTCTCGTGGTTGAGTTGCTGTTTGGTTTCAGGAAGAGGACAGCTGTGTAATGTTTGGTGTTTGAGTGTGGCTGATGCCCCGTAAAGTTAGTTGGGGATGCAGAGCTGGGGCACACGCTGCTTGTGAACTGCTCAGAGCCTTGCTTTCACCTGTAGACTTGGGATAATATTCCCTTATTTTTGCCTGTGCTGAGTGGTGATGGATGTGAGTGTTTGAAGGAGCAAAAAACTGCCAGCCTGGAGTGGAAGTTGAAAGGCTTGAATGAAACGTCTCATCATTCAAAGATGACCCAGTATTGACAGAAGTGTCACCGGCAACCATTCCCTGTTCCCTGACTTGTGGATGTCGTCTTTTCTTTTGGCTTTGTTGTGCTGATTTGACAAACACTCTGCAAGCCCCTGCTGAGAGCACAGCACAAGCTTCAAACCAGAAAGGAGAGTGTGCAGCCCAGGGCTAAGGCTGGTGTCCTCCTGGGGAGGCAGGGAACCCCAGCGCCCTGCATTGAGCCCGGCTCACCTCCCAGGGCATGGCAGGACCTCTAGCATGGCCTCACTTCCACAGCATGTTGCTCATGCTGCTTTCAGGGTGCTTGTCGCACCTACAGAACCATGGCAAGCTTTTTGCAAATATTTTCTGTGAGATGCGTTGGTTGTGGTGGGCTTGGAGAAGTTAATCAGAGCACTGGGGATAAAGGGGTTAGACTGATTAACTCTGGAGACAGATCTGCTCCCATGTATTTTGGTAACTCTTTTGTCCTGTCTGCATTGGTGTGTAAAGCCTGGATTTACAAACTGCCCTCTCATTTTGAGTCTCTGATTTTAGGAGAGATGGACTGTGCTTTCTAAAGGCTGAACCTGTAGTAGCTCTCCTTCACAACCGTGGGAACTGCTCGTGCTGAGCTTGTCTTGAGCTTGTCTGGCTATTTCTGAGCAAGCAGAAGTTAAAATTGCAATTACCAAAAAAAGGAAGCCAAACTTTACCTTCTGACCTGTGATTAACACCTGACTATGTAAGTGGAAAATGGGTTCATGAATATAGTAAGCTTCTTCACCTCCTATCCATGGGCTCCCTTTTCCTTACAGTGGGGTGAATGATGCTTTACTCTCTCTAACAGGCTTTGACTAGTGTGTCTCCAGCCTGAGGAGGGTCTGAAAACTAACAAGTACTGTCAGTGTAGGAAATAGCCAAATATAACGGTATTTCTGCCCCTCTGAAATCAGGAAGGGGCTAATCCTGAAGCAGGACTTGCCAGTCAGTGTGCTGCCCTGCAAGCAGGGTGCAGGTAAGGTGCCCTGACCCGTAGGACCACTGCTTATCATGTGTGTGGAGCCAGTTGGGAACACAAAGTGAGGGGCTTCCAGTTTCTGCAACAGTTCAACGTTAAAACTGCACACACGAAAGAGAGTCCTCTTTCAAGACATCTGCAGTCTTCCCCATACATAAAAAACTTTAAGCCTATGCATGAGAGAGGCAATTTCTTTTCCAAGCATATCACCCAGGGAGGCTGGATGCAGAGCTTTCACTGTCCCCATGAACAATGACCATTTAAATGACTTGAAGGGGAATAGATGGTTAAAACCTAAATTAAGTTTCTGTATAAGCAAATGGAGTTCACTGCCAAATGGTGTATCACACTGCAGTTCTGAATTTACTCCTAAGCATTAATTTGCTTCTAATTCTGTAACTTGGTTAGAGTTGTGTTGGCATTGTATTGTTGTATGCTTGCTAATGAGGTAACGGGGCTAATGCAAGCAGAGGACTCCTATACAGATGCTGGCAGCATCCCAGAGAAGGTACTTTTAGACTCATTGGAGAAGTGCCAGACATCATGGAAGATATATTTATACTAATGATGCGTTATCATCAGTGAAAGCCAGGACAGCCAAAGTGTTTTTGGTGTAGGCAGGTCTATATTAATTTTTTGTAGCTGTAAAGCAAAATCATCTCCTGGGAAGGGAACAAGGGATCTCACTAATAGGGAGCTACTGCTTTTATAATTGAGAATATTAGGGACTTCAGATAGCATAGCTTTGCCCGTTGGAAATCAGATCTCCTCCCCCCCCCCCCCCCCCCCCCCTCCTTTCCTCCTGGACTTGGTGATGTAAGTCTGGTCCTTCAGGCTGGATGTTGCAGTTTGTCTATGGATGCCCTGAGAATAACAACATCAGAAGTTCCCAATTCCTCCTTGGAGGAGGACAGAGGGCAGATACACTCGTCCAGGACAGATGATGCTCCCTGACATGGGTGCTTATATGTTTGGGGTCAGTGCATTAGGGGATGCTGAGTGTTCCCTGACTGTGGTACTGTCACAGGAAGCCTGTCTTGCTAACACAAACTGTGGTGTAACTCCACTACAGACACCTGTGTGAATGGAGAATCGAGCCTGGTGCATACATGTGAGTGTAGAATAAATGTGAATACGACCAAAACCAGGACAAACACCCTTTATACCTCATCCATGTTGTCCAGTCCTACCCCAAATTCAAACTGGATTGCATGTCACAAACATGAGCTGCTTTGTCTTTATTTCATTGTTTTCAGTCCTCTTACAACTACAAATTTAGCATTACTGCTCAAGAAAAGAAAGAGCAAACTACAACCATTCACGGGATAACAATTTTAAACTCTGTGAGACAGCTGATACTATTAAAAAACATGGCCTTATTATAGGCTTTCATTATTGATGGCTACTTGAGGAGACATACACTATAAAATATAAAGATAAAAAGCAAAAGGCTATTTAGATAGATGTCAGCTGAATGTTGCTAGCATCAAATCAGTGGCACTGAAGAAAATGAGAACAGACATACGGCACAGCCTCTGGACTAAATGTGTGCACATTATGGATCTGCTAAGGCTTTGCCTTTACAATGTACACTTTAAATCAAAGCAACATTGAAGTCAATATTGATTGTTCTTGGAGATATATTTTACCTTCAGGCACTGCTGTTTCCCAAAGGAGCGTGAGCAAGAACGTATGTCTCTGTGCAGTGCTGACTGCTTGTGGACAGGGATCTCCCTGAAATCCTCTGAAACCGGTTCCTCCTTTGGAAGTACCCACTGCTGCTGCTAAGGGACCGCTGTCTGTTCTTCAGGTACTCCCTGTAGTTTTTGGTGAGCAGGGTATAGAGGAAGGGGTTGATACAGCTGTTGCTGTAGGTCAGACAAGTTGTTAGGTAATTAATGTTCTTCATCACCTTGGGAGATAAAGGGAAGGATTCATAATACTGGAAGAGAAGCTGCCATATCCAGAAAGGTAAGAAGCAAGCCCAGAACACCAGCACTATTGTGAAGATTAAATAGAGCACCTTCTGATTTGGGAGCCGCTTGGTCTGCTTGAAGGATGCTGTTTGTGACACCCAGTAAATCTTAGCTAATCGGATGTAAAGGTAGCCAATGATTACCCCTGGACCCACAATGCTGGTACCAAAAAGGATGGTGAGATAGACTTTGTAGGACAGCTTGCTCCAAGTAGGCAGGCAGATGCTTTTGTTGTCCCGTTGCACCAGCTGGATCATGATGAGCATTGGGAGAGTGAGCAACAGTGACACCAGCCAGATAACAACAGCAATGGCCTTTCGGTAACTCTTGGACCTCTTCACTGTGTCCAGGGGCTTCAGCACAGCAAAGTAGCGCTCTGTACTCATGACCGTGAGGGTGAAGATGCTGGCGTGCATAGTGAGGAAGTCCAGACTGAACAGGACGCGACAGCCAATGTCCCCAAAGTACCATTTCTGAATGAAGTAGGTCCCGACAATGAAGGGGATGGTGAGAAGGTAGAGCAGGTCTGCCAGCGCAAGGTTGATGATGTAAATATACATGGAAGCAGATGATCGCAAGTAATGGCACATCACTAGCAAGGTGTAGACATTGCCTGTCACCCCAATGACACACATGAGGGAGAGGATTGTCCCAATGGTGCAGATAGCGATCATGTCCTCCACGGAACCGGTGGCTGATGTGCCGTCCCCGGTGGCATTGGCGGAGGCGTTGGGTCTGATTCTGAACAGGCTGCCCTCGCTTGTGTCTGTCACCATGTAGGGGGTTGCAGAAAAGTGGCTCTCCAGCTCGTCAGTTAGGGACATCCTCCCACGTTTAAATGCCAGAGGCTTTGTTCATGCCACAGGGGTCTGAAGAGCTGTTCTTTCTGCTCTGAGAAATGCAACTGCTGGGAGATGGTGAACCATTTCTTAGTGGGGTCTCATCCGAGGAAGATCTGCATTCTCCACTAGAGGAAAGACATCAGAAACCAACATATTAGAAATCTGCTAGAGCAACACAAATTATCATTTAGAAGTTACCTGCCCCTAAGTATGTATCTGCGCTGTCTGCACGTACCAAAGGTCTTGTGCACTGAGGCCACTCGTGTGAGGTTCATGCTATCATTACAAGAGCACAGCTTTGAGGAGTGACATGTCGTAGTGCATCCATGGTAACGAGACAAGAGAGATTGTGTGGATCATTGGAACCGTGTGCTGCAATCCTTAAAGTTAGTATGAAGTTGGAGGAAGAAAGTGTCCTTCCTAAATTCATGAAGGACACTTACAGACCTAGCAGCATGATTGGTTAAACCTCTTTGCTAAGCTCTTAACTCTGAAGACATTAAAAAAACCCAAAAAGGGAAAACAAAATTTGGATTTACCATTTGCAGCTGATTTGTCTATTCTATGTGATACACTCAAAGTCCTGTCTAGCATTTCTGCAGTGTTTTCACAGAGCAACTTCCCTTGGATGAGAAGCTCCTGCTATGTTCTGACTTGCAGTTTCAAATTGTATTTGAGTGAGGGAGAAAAAAGGCATTTTATATCTATAAAGCAAGGTGTAGGTTTTACTGTGGGTTTTATGTGTCTGTAAACCCAGGTTTTTTTATGCTCTCTGTCAAGTGTGATCCCACAGATTTTCATGTGTCCATGCATAGATATATTTCAGACAGACCTGTCTGTGAGCCTGTCTAAACAGCCTTATGCAGTGAGGTGTGAGATTGCTCTGCAGCATGTTAGACAGGTAGTCACTCTTTGTACATGGGAGCTTTTGGTTAGCTCAAGCTCAACGCTATACAAATCATGACTGTGTTGCTTTGAATTTATACTGGCTCTAGGTGTAGGCAAAGGGAGTTCAAACCTACCTGAGAGAAACACTGAAGAAGCAGCTAAAATGCTGAAATTTTAAGCCATACCAAAAGCCTGTGCCAACCTAAAGGTCACGGCACACAGAAGTGTGTTTGCACTATGAATTTTATGGAGCTCAGATTGTCTCTTTGTTTGGAAAACGCTGTGAGAAGAGGTGCTGGACCGCCTTGTCCTTGCAGGGCTCAGCAGGCAAAGACTTCCCTCTGCCTCGTTCCACTGGACAGGTTGGGTTTGTTTTATCCTGGGAATCTGCAGCTTTTCCCAGTGAGTTCAGTGTCCCTTTGTCTCCACACCAGCTCTGACTCCTTTGCCTCTTTCCTCCCACTAGCTCCTTGGCAGCAGGATTACAGCACCAGGCTCTCCTCCACTGCCCTTGTGTCAAAGACCCTGCCAGTGACTTCTGTAGCACTTCAGGATGAACAATGTTCATCCTCTTCATGACTTGCCCTCACCTTCTCTTCTTCCCGTTACCACCTTCTGCGGGTGATGGGTGCTGCGGAGATATCATGCAAAAACTCTGTATAAAAGAGGGCAATCCAGTATAGAGGAAGATTCTTCCTCATTTAACAATTGGGATAGAGGTGCAAAAAAAAGAGAAAAAACACAGTATGCAGAGCCCATCTCCCGCCCAAGTCCCTTGGGTAGAGACATCCGAGGGGGAGAAGTGAAGCATGGTTCTGCAGTGCTCCTTCAGGACATTGCTCCTCTGGACTGGTCTCCAGAAGCTTCATCAGCATCTTGGCTTTCCTGGACCTTGCAAACCCAAGTCTGCCTCCTCCCTCCCCTGCCATGCTGTGCGATCCCCTCCTGCTTGGCTTTGGGCATGTGTAGCCTGCCTGTCCATGCACCGACTTGCTCCCTCATCATCCACTTTGTTGATGTTCATGTACGAGCTGTGCCGGCAGCAAAAGCGTCATGCATGAAGGAGACATGGATGCTCAGGGAGGTCTGCCTGCTCCTCTGCCACACTATCGCCGGCACACTTGGTTGGAAACGAATGGCTCTGCATGGGATGCTCCAGCTAAGCCTGGAGCTGGTCACACATGCAACTATCAAGCTCAGTTGGATTTGTGATCGCTCATTTTCAGGAGCATGTTTCCATGGCTCAGGTGCTGTCTTCTTGCAGCTGCCTCACTTTGTGTTCTGGGCACTTGTAGCAGCAGATCCGTGCTGTGCCCGTGCAAGTCTGTGCGGTTCCCTGGTGTGACAGCTCCTGCCAGAGAGAGCTCAACACACCGCATCTCCCCGCTCTGCTCCTCTTCCACTGAACCTGCGTTTTGCTTCATTCATAAAATTACTACAGCACTAATTCAATTCAGACACTTCACCTGTCTCCAGACAGAGCCCACAGCTAGGCAAGTTCTCACTCCTAGAGAAGTAAAATTAAGCAAACTGGGGAAACCTTGCATAATTTTAAAGTTACTGTCATTGCTGCACTCGTACATAAATGCACACACTCACACACATGCACACACACACAATAGAGAGCTTGTTATTCCAAGCAGCCATTCAAGTATCTTACGATCTAAGCAATTTTCTGAGCCAATCCTGCCTTCCCCTCTACATTATCATCATACAGGAGTACCATGCACATTCAGTAGCTGCAAACATAAATGAATTTCTCCTGCTCAAACCTTGCCTTTAAATCCAGCAGATGAAGTTTCCTACAAGAAATAAAATATAAATGAATCTAGTAGTATTAAAGCTGAAACTTTTAAAAGGAAAAAAAGGGGAAAAAAGAAAAAAGAGAATCCTCCTTCACGGGCAGACAGCGAGAGATCCCCGTGCTCCGTTGCATCTGGAAAGGCAGCGGCAGGAAGGCAGCGTGCTACCTAGCCAAGTATGTTTGAAATCTGTGCGCTGTTAATACTCTCATTCTCTTCCCTTCACTCATGCCTGCTATTTCTGTTACTCGGTGACGTTAGGCATAGCGTGGTTTTGACTGCAGCCAGTGAAGAGCCTTTTTAAAGAAGCAGCATTTTGATAGCTGTGGCTTGTTTAGCTGGCTCCCCCCTGCCTGGCCGTGAGCCAGCTGGGGATGCGAGATGTCAAGGCTGTTTGCATCCCAGGACCGGTGATACAAAAAGCCATCCTGCCCCTCCTTACATCGCACTGAAGAGCGCAAATGCCTAACGTTGCCTGAGCAAAACCATTGTGTCGTGGAGAGCAGTCAGGCCAGGGAGGGTTAAATTCCTGCGGGAGGGTCGGCTGCCCAGGGAAACGGCAGAGCTCCTCGATTCAGAGATCAATGCCAAAGTGAAGCCAAAGTTTATTTGGGTTGGATGGCATATTAACAGAAGAATCTGTGCGGTGGTATCACGCACCACAGCATCTGAGACATTTCAGACTGGCGGTAACAAAATGTTATCCAGGTTGTTTGGGGTTCAGCTGGTTGCCTTTCCCCAGCGATACTCAAGGAGGGTAAAGACAGAGCGAGATCAACCAGGCGCCTAGAAAAAAACGCAGTGTGAGGAAGGGGCTGGTGCTGAGAAATGCCAAAGCTAAACTCAGTATTATTTTGATAGCAGCTGAATATTGTGTTGGTTGCTTGCACATGACAGGGTTGCTCTTCCTCCGAGTTCCCTGCTTTAGCTCTGTGGACTACAGGGAATTGCTTCTGATTTATGCCAGTAGGAAGCGAGAAGCACCCATCTCTCCTGGGGTGTCTCCTGCTGGACATGGGTGTGTGGGAGATGCCTGTCAGGCCCATTGCTTGCTTCAGCGGTTTGCATTTGGGCAACCACTGCAATTAGGTGATGCTTCCCAGCTTCCCGGCTCATCCATCCTGCATCGCTGGTATTAATCAAGAGCTGTTTCCTCCTCTAACTCCTTCCCTGGATACTTACGTAGTTTCTTCTTTGTTCTCAACTTTTACGTTCTGCTATCTAGGTGCTTTCAGATGCATCTTGTATCTAATCCTGCTGTGTGAACCCAGTTTTGCTTGAGCCACATGGGGTGACTGTAATAGCGCGTGGAAAGATTGGTGAGCACCAGCTGTGGCTGTCCCTGTAACAGGGCAGTGGGTGTGCAAAGCAAGGGCCCCCTGAGATATGTGCTTTTGAGTGTGGTGAGGACTCGGGTTAGGAGCAAATCCTCATGTGGAGGCTTAATTTTGCAATGAAGATAGACTTTATCTTAGCAGCTCTAACAAGGGCTGGCTGAGCTCTAAAACCCCAACCCAAGCACCCTCAAATATATGTATTTTGCTCTAAAGATTGCTCTAAATCTGCGTTTTGTGGCTGGCCCCTAGACATCTTTGGAAAAGTGTGTTCTGGAAGCTGTTTCTCCTGCTGCTCTCTGGGTGAGATGGAGGTGCCCGTTGACTGTGTGACTCCAGCGAGTGCCAGTGGTCCCCTGGTGAGCACTGATGGTGAAGCTGTTGGCAAAGTGCTGTATTTGTGGGTGGCCCACAGGGAGCAAGAATGTCATTCATGTGGCAGTCTCCACATACAGAGCAGGGACAACCCGCTGGTATCCTTGAATCCGCTTGCTACTCTCTGCATGCAACTCAAAGGGCACATTGGCACAAGCCCTGTGCGAATGCAGTGATGCTGACTGGGGACGTGGGTGCTTCTGCTGGGCATGGCTCGGCCGTGGTGTTTCAATCTCCAGCATTTGGTAGGTGTGTGCAGGTCTCTCTCCAGGCATCTATGCTGGAACTGTCACACTCCTGTCACTCCTCTGTCACCAAGGTGCTAGTTGGGTTGGTATTGACCCATGCCAGGGAAAGGAAGGGGGAATGGGATGGGGGATAGTTTCTGGCCAATCCGTCAGTTTCCTGGACCTTTTAATCCCAACCTGGTACTTCCTTTTTTTAGTGTTTAAACCTTTTGAAAAACGTTATACCAGTGTGTTTGTTTATCAGGAAATCTCAGTGCCCGTGGGGCTGCCATTAGGGGAATCTGGTCTCCCATACAGTCTGTGTACTGCTGGAGTCGTTAGAGGAGGTGTCTGGAGGGGTGTTCTGAGAGCAGCGTGGGCAGTGCCAGGTTCACAGCCCTGGCTCAGAGGGTTGTTTATGGTTGTAGTTTTGCTGTTTCTGTTCCCCTTATTGTCCTCATCAGTAAAACAGAGATCATTGAGATCACTCATCTCCTAGTGCCCTTAGTTTCAGGGTTTTTCACATTTGTCAGATGCTATTAGAGCTACAGATGGGAGTTCCAGCCTGCATGATTTGTAACAGGACTAGGAACTGCACAGTCAATAATGGATGAAGGTAGGAGCCCTCTGAGATATGAAACAGATCTGTTTAATCATTCAAACACCACCACTGCTACAGGGCTTGTGTTCTGCATAGGGGCCTTCTGAAGTTACTGCAAAGGTAGTAACCATTATTATTCTATTAAATACAGGGCAAAAAAGACTTCTTCTCCCCTTTGATATGAGGATTTATGCCAGTGCTATGAGAATTTGATCGTATTTGGTTACTCAAACCTCAACTGAACCAGTCAAATCTCTTGTGTCTCTTGAGCTGAGCTGTGCACCCTGCCAGCTGTGCACCCTATTGACTGTCTGCTGCCTCCCCTGGTCTGTGCAGGGCCCCTTCGGCATGTTCCACTTTTGCTGGGGCAGTTTTGAGACCAGGTTGGCCAGCAGCCATGGGCTCCCTTCTGCTCCGAGCTGGAAGTATAAGTTTGTCTATGTATCACATTTTTTAAATGTAATAAAGCGCTGCTTCCTCCATGTAGGGAAGAGCGCATACAGATGCAGCCAAAATTGATAAAAGAAAAGAATCTTACGAATGTGTCTGCATTCTTGATGTGGGTCAGGTCTAGAAACACATGCAAGCTCAGGGTAAGACATGATTCCCATTTACCTGACTTGGTTTACTTACCTCCACGCACGACCCCCTTTAATAACCAGAAGTAGTCATGATATAGCATATATCTTCTCTCCACTGCAAATGTTATCGTGGTCACATAGAAATTCAGATTAGCTTATGAGAAGCTGCCCTGACTTTGGGATCAGCCCAAAGGAGACCAAGCATTTGCAGGATCATGCTGAGCCCGGGTCCTCCCGGAGCCACAGTGACAGCCACGAGCACACACAAATGGCAGCAGCTCCTGAGGAAAAGCATTGATGAGGTGGTTGTGCTGAGAAGGACATAGCGGTCCCTGGGTCACCTGTTGTTCCTAGGAAAGTTGCATTTAAATCCCTCTGTTCCAGCACTCATGGTTTTGGACACATGCAAATGTGATATCCAGATTCCCAGCTGGTCCCCAACTGCTTTTTTCACTCTTCCTGCTATCTGTCCCCACCAGTGAAAGACCCACCCAAACTCGGCCAACGTATTTGGAGACTTCTCTGAGCTTTCTTGGCATTTTGGTCTCCTTTCTTCCTGTTTTTTTGCAATATAAAACTTCAGTTGTCCTTTCTGAGTCAGTATGGCTTTGCTCTTGGCTGCTTTGTGTGAAAGTGAGACTCCGGGGGCTGAAATCACCGGTTTGTTTTCCCTCATCCAGGATCCCTTACACAGATACTGGATTTATAGCTGCTCTGCTCATGGAGGGTCATCCCTTGCTGAGCTCTTTACCAGCCTAGGAGGATTTGTGGGTTGCTATCAGCTTTTCCCCTGCACAGGGGTAAATTGCAGGGACAGTTTGAGGAGTGGTGCTGAAAGGGGACTGAGATGCTGTCCTGGGTCGTTAGTTACCATGTCTGGTGTTTCTGGCCCAAATAGTGTCACTGTCTAGGGCAGGGGAAGCAATCCAAATGCTCCCTGCTGGTGCCCTGGAGTTTGGGTGGGAAAAGGCAGAGGGATGAAGCTCTGACTCCCTGGGATTTGTAGGTAAAACCTGTGCTAGCTCCAGCCCTGGAACATTGTGAAGGCTGGTCCTGAAGGGATGGAAGGAGCAGAAGGGGCCAGAGTTTCTCCCAGCTTTCCTCTTGGGACTGCTCTTATGTGTCTAATGAGCTGTTGCTCCTCTGTTTCCTGAATTTCAGCTTGCTATTACAGGGGCCTCTTCAAGATCACAGAGATCACCTCTGTTCTTACACAACAGTTACAATTTTTGGACTCCTATGAGGTCCAAAGCTTTGCTAATATGGTGTTGGGAGACCAACAACCACTGCTCTCCCAGACTGATGTGGTCCAGGGCTGGTTTCCCCAATGCGGGTTTTCCCGTCGAGGCTCAGGTCCCTGCATTCCCAGGAAGGTGCTTGTGATGGGAAAGCATTTCATGCCTGCCGGGGATAAGGTGAATTGGAGTGAGTGGGGTCACTTTGTGCAGTGACGGTGGGGCAGGAGTGCAGAGTGCAGCAAGGCTGAGCTGCTTCAGTGCTCCCCAAGGCCCTGCACAGCTGGGAGGATGAAGGGGCCACGGCTTGCTCCTGGGGAGGGCAGGGTACACAGTCAGCTCAGGGATTTTTTCCCCCCGTTGCTCTCCTCTGCCCTGGTTGTACCATCCCACTAAGGAGACTTTGGGCTGCTCTTAGGTCGGATATACTTTACAGACAAACCATATTAGGAGGAGATGTTATTCCATCTCCACTGCTGATCTCACTCCAACCCTGAGCTCTGGACGGCAGACGGCATGGCATTCGTTTTCCTGTGTGACATGCGTGAGTGGGATCACTTGGCCTTCGTTTTGGCAGCCCTCGACATTTAGAGACCAGTCTGAGATTCTGCGAGGCATCCTGGTGCCTGCCCTGGGGCCGTGAGTGCTCCCACAGCTGTGCCAGGGACCCAAGGCACTGGGCAGTCAGATTTAACATCTGGTGTTTGATATATGAATGGGGACAATTTCTCCATGCTGAAGGATTCATCTGTTTGGGGCTAGCATAGGCACTGCTGATCCTTCAGGGGGAATGGAGCTGGGGCTCCTCCATGGCTGCTCAGGATCAGGGGAGCTTCTGAGGGAGAGTGCATCCCTGTCTCCTGCATGGAGCCTCCTGCTTGATCCCTTTTCCTGTGCACTGAGGTGCAGGCTTTTCTCCAGGAGGAGGTCTGATGCATACAAAACCTGCTGAGCATCCAAATCCTGCCTCCTGTCCCAGTCCTCTGGTAGGATGGCAGTACGCTGCTGGCTGACCCACCAGGCAGGTAGAATTTGTCCCTTGTCTAACCTGCAAGACATATTGCAGAGCTGTTAAATAGAGATGACAGTGTCACAGCTCAAAAGCAAGGCTCTGCAAAGGTGGGAGGGGAGCCTCAACTACCAGGTATGACCCAGACTACCTTGATGGTGGATGATAAGGGGGAGTTACAGCCTCCTTAATTCCTTCTCTTCCTGCCCTCCAGGAAATCCCCATCCGCATTCTAAATAACTTTGCAATTCAAAAAATGGTCATTATGTCTGCACCTTCATTCATCCATCCATCCTCCTGTGTGGTTTGCCCTAGTGGGATATGATGAGCTGGCTGCCTCACATAGGTTTGTTCTCCCTTCTGCTCCAGGGTTGCTGGCATTGAATGACCAAGTACTTCATTAAACTTTCTTGAGCATTTGCGATGGGCTAGGCTGAGGCTGGATTCATCACAGACTGTCAGTGCTCATTCCAGACTTGGCTTTCTTTGCAAACAACTTAGATCACCCTCAGGTTACAGTCAGGGAAGCCCTGGCTGGGTCAGTCTGTTGCTGGAGCTGTTTGTACAGCAGCTATGACTGTGTGGCTCCTGCTGCTGGCAGGCAGAAGCTGGTGATCTTTCTATACCTGGAGCTAGATGGCCTTGTGTGTCCATCAGACTAAATTAAGTGGTTTGGCTTAGTTGTTATTTCCCATATGCAGGGACTCGATGTTCCTTGGAAAATGAGCATGATGGTGTATCCCAGCTGGTACGTATGCATTTCATTGCTCTCTATTGTACCAACACACTCACCTTGCATGTGTGGGCTGGTTAGTCTGGTAAGAAGCTGGCCTGAACCCTGTTTAGTCCCTGATTTTGGTAAATTAAAGGATATCCTTACTGCACAGCAGCTGGATGTCTGAATGAGGCTGGAAGATGGGACAGCAGTGCACTGCAGCGTGTATAGCTGGGTTGTGCTCAGGTACACTCAGGAACGGCTCCCTCAGGCACCGCCCTCTGTGTGACTTCAGTCTGAAATAAAATGCAGAAAACAACATTAACACACTATTACAGGTGCTTTTTCTAACATAGAAGTCAAGGTCTTCAGTGTTACCGCATCAAACTGGGGCTTAACCAAATAGCACATCTGTGCCTAACGGTTTCTGCCAAGAGGGAGGCAGAGCAGCAGCTACACATCTTGGTTGTTTGCGTGTAAAACAAGTTTCTAATGTGCTCATTTATGAGCAGTGTCTAATGCCAAAGGGCCTTGGTACAAATGCAAACAAGAACTTAAATACCTTGATTTACAACATATTTAGGATTTTCAAGTATGCTTTGCCAAATCTGTTTTCCCCTCAGTGTATTTACATGTGCAAACCACAATAGTAACAATAGTTAGACCTGACCCATGTACTGTGATTTTCACCAGAGTACCAGTGATATCTCACTGGAGCATGGGTTTTCAGAGGCTTTCCCCCTAACTGATTACATTTCTGTGCAAACTTTATAACTCCTTTGTTCTGCCTTTTTTTTTTTTCCCTGCCCAAACTCTTGGGTCTTCTGCCACCATTAGAAATTCTCACATAACTACTTGTGACCTGGATCTGAGATGTCTGGAAAAGACAAAGCACCCAGGACCTGCCGAGGAGAAGTTTTCCTCATTTCTTTTCTACTGCTGCATCAAGAGTTGTGCCATTTGAGCTTCTTCATCCTTTGACCTCCCTACCTCCTTTTCAATTCCTGGAACTGCTGCAGCAAGTTTGATTACTTGGGGGAAGGCAGGCAGGCTGTGGTAGGCAGAAGAGGTTATCACTTCCCTCTTACAAATGCCTTTTGGGGGAACCTCTTCAGCGTGGAAGAGGATTTGGCCTGGGTAATATTTCACATTATCCTTTGCATCAGTTATAATCCGATCATCTTTTTGCCAATATTTTGAGAGTGACTGCAGGGAGGACACAGACACGTGCTATTGAATTCTCTTTATTGCAAGGCACTCAAGATTAACAAACAAAAACATTGCAGCAGAGTGCTCCTGGAAATCCTCCAAATTATCATCAGAAAAGCTGTAGGCAGTACAGCCAAACTGAGAGAAGCACCTTCCATGGGCCAAAACCTGATGCTAGACTAGAGACAAAAGTTTCCTTGCCATCATTTGCTGTTAGGTATATCCTGTGCAGCACCTCCACGTTCTAGTCTGCATGGCTGTGCTGACCACACTGCTGCTTTGCAGGTTGGTTCAATGTCCTCAGTCATGCTCTCCTCCTCTCCAGCTGCCCTGTTCCTTCCTGGGAGGCTATTCTGTATTTCTCAGCCTAGTTCCTCATAGCTGGGAATTAGAGGATTTAGGAAAGCGTTTCGGGGCCAGAAGACTTGTAGGGAAAAAATCAGGCTCCCACCATTTCCAGCCAAAGCTCCTGTTGCTGATCCCAGGTGTTTTCTGAGCATGGAGGTCAGCACACATCCTCAGCTCTTGCTGCATCTGCCTGGCAGCAAAGATTTCTGCTGGAGCTTTCAAAAAACTCTCACAAGATACACAAGATGAAGCGTGAAAGGTTGTCTGGCAGCATGTAAAGAGCAGCAAATGTCATTGCATAGAGTTTATGCCACCGTGGACTCTGTGGTGGCATTTGCCATCCTGCACACATGGGGGTAGAGCTGGAAGGACCTGGGGATAGAGACAGTCACTGACAGCTGGTGCTGGTAAGGGTCAGCTCTCTGAAGCAGCAGATGCTAATTCAAATTCTCCTTAAAAAGCTGATTTTCTATAATAAATTGTACTCCCACATAATATAAATTTTCTTGCTTACTCTGATGGGCAACTTCTATTCTCACTGGTGATAGCTCAGTGCTGACTTCTAGTTCCTGTCTTCACATTGCTGTGAAGACGGTAAAGTCCTTTTTTTCCCCCTTGTGGCAGCATCACCAAACTCTGAGCCGGAGTCCTCGTGATGCTGTTTCAGCCCCACCTGGGGCTGCTGCCCTCTTTCTGCTACGCACTGTGTTCCCTTGAGTCTTTTCAGGGCATCTCTTGACTAGAAACATCCAGCCCCTCCCAGCAGTGCAGTGGCAGAGCAGAAGTTTGGGGGTCACCAAGGAGGGGCAGAGGCTCTGCTCCCCTCTGTAAGCCATCCCCAGCTGCGGCATGGGCTGTACAGTGCGGATGCCCCAGGCTACGGGCAGCCTCAGCTAAAATGGCTGCCTGGCACAAGGGGTTTGGCCCAGTGGTCCAGTCTGTGTTGTGCAGGGCCATCGCAGTGGATGGAGATGTGCCCTGCCATCTGGTGATGGTGGTGATGGCAGCACTGGGTACCAACGTGTGGCTAGAGAGGGCTGCAGGACAGGCTGGGTCACCTGCTGACTGGGTAATTTGAATGAGATAAACCCTTGCTTCTCCTCAAAATCCAGCAATGGAGCATCTGTCCTTGGGTATGATGAGCTTTGTGCATTTACCTCCTGTGCCTTATGTGCTGCTGTGAGGTCCCTGCCGAGGTGGGTGGGAATGACTGTGTTCAGGGTACTTGAAAGAGAAAGACTTTGAACTAAAAGCACTGCCAGAAATGACAGGTGTTAGTTAAAAGACTCAAAAGCATGTGCTAGTTTTTAAATAAAGCATTTTGCCCTCCATGGGTTGTTTCCTGAGATGAGGAGCAGGTAGCAGATGCGTCACCTGTGCCGGTGAGACAGTCCCTCTCTGCAGGGACCTCTGTGTCACCAAGACAAGGTCTGGGCAGCAGCGATGGACCCTGCAGAGCACAGGGGAGATGGCTGTGGGGTGTTTGCTCCTCTGTTGGCTTTTTTATGTAGGAACTGGCTGGAGGATGTTGGGTCAAGTGAGCAGTGGATGTGGCACTTGACCCTGAGCAGGGACTTGTTCCTCTCGGGCAGTGGTTCCTTCCCTTCTTTTGTTTCCCTTCTCGCAGGCCTCAGCGCTCCTCTGCCTGCTGTCCTTTTCCACCGTTGATTGCTCATATGTTTCATGAAACCCTACCTGAGAATGATGCAGCCATTGGCATCTTATGTCAGAGGGAAATTCTCCTGGAATCGGCTCTTAATGTGGAAAAAGGGGCTTAATTCCCTGGTCTAAAGCAGTAGGAAGACTGAGCAGGCACCTGGTTTCACAGTTGGAGAGCACATTTTATTGTTTCAAAATACTTTTCTCTGGCTTGATTTGGTCCAAAGTAACACTTTGCTTAATGGAGGCTTTCTAGTAGCCCAGTGCTATACCACTCAATGGGAAGGGGCTGCACTCAGCAAACAGTGGGGACTGAGGATGGGGTTGGGATTGCTGAGGGCTGCACCCCAGCACTGATCCTGAGCGAGAGGGGGTGGTCTGAGAGGGGGTGTTCAGGGAAGCCCACGGTGGTAATGTGACAGAAAAGGACTTAACTGCAAGGTTCAAGCTAACGACTTGAACTTCACTCGCAGACTTAACTGCAAGTTTCAAGCAAATGATTTATTTGAACTTCACTTACAGACTTAACACGCCATTATTGCAGGTTTTACAGATACAATGGAGGAATGTACTATTGCAATTTTTTAAGGCAAGAGTAGTACATTATTACAACCACAAGCACACATGCATTTACAAACTTAAAGCATAAACAATATGCACTTACCCCTCCAGGTAAGGGCTTTCAATCCCAGGGAAGTTATCTTGACCGGCATCCCGATCAAGGGGTGGAAAGGGTTTCCTTCACAAGCCAACTGTATAGTTGGAGAAGTGACTCCCCCATTTCTAACCTGAATCTTAGAGTTTTTATCCCCTGACTTGTAGAATGGTATGACTATGTCTGAGTGGATTATGATATATGCCTAAATGGATTATGTATATCTGAGTGGAGTTTCCCCTTACCTTTCCTTTGCTGGTCTGTGATTGTTTGAATACACAAGGTTGTCATTTGAAACTGAAGCTGAAACCCTCCAGGTTTTGGTTTTTTTTTTTACCTTGCTTCCTCAGGCAACTGAATAGTGGTTGGATTGAGACTCAGGGCATACTATTTGTTAAGGGATTTCAAGGCTCAGTTCAGGTTTTGGTTCTTTGAATGGCACAGCCACTGCCCTGTTTAGTTTAGCGTTTATCAGACAGCCCAGGGCTAAGTTGTCTACACAGCTCCCCGTGAGTGAGTCGTCTCTGCAGAGAGACAGGGCCTCAAGGCAACCCAAGGCTGGGTTGCTTTTGTAACCCCCCATGAGTCGCCTGTGTGCACTAGACATGGTGAAACTCGTTTGTGAACTATGAGCTGGACAATCCACACAGATGGGAAGGTAAACTGCCCATTTGCAGCCCAAGCAATGCCTTTCTGCCCTTGTCAGACTGACTGGTCCAGTGTAACTCAATTTATCATGTGTTTGCATCACTGTGGTGGCTGAGGCTGCTGGCCACACCAAGGGAAATGCTTGTCCTGCCCCAGCCGCGCTGCTCCCCACCCCTGCCTCCCTGCCTGCACTTGGCCGCGCTGAGCCGCTCTGACAGCGCCCTCCGCCACGATTAGATAATTTTCCTCTTATTCCTGGAGTACTCAGTACTCTTCAAAACTACTCTCACCTCACATAAACTCTGCATGTGGACACAGCATCTTTCCCGGATCGGCCTCTCTGCAAATATTTTATTTCATCTCTGCTGATTTCCCAGCAGTAGCTGAGCCCAGCTGTGCCGTATCACAGAAAAGCTTATGGCAGCAGCCATGAAAAATTCCCCATGAAGCCACTGCATAAAAGTCACCGTGAAGCTGCAGCATAAAATGCCCTAGTGGCTTCAGAACATTTTTATTGTACCATTGCTGCACATTTGGAGGTCTTGTAAAATCTTTATATTTGAAACAGACTGTTCACAGTGGGCTGGGGAACTGCCTTTGAAGTGTGTTGTGGCCTTTTGATACTGCATGCTGCTGAAGGGTTTTGCAGGTTTTGGAAGTGGTGTCAAAGCCGTAGCTGTTTTCTTGGGAAGCCAAAGGAAGCAGCATCCCTTGCACATCCCTTGCTTTCTAGACTGTAAATGCCAAAATATACAACACCTGCATCAGTGAAAAAAAACCCCAAAACATAAAAACCCCCACTCGGTGCAGAAATCAGTAGTAGGTTGAAGTGTTCTTCTTCTGTGTCTCCAGACCCTGAGCACATCACTTCTCAATTCCCATCAGGGTGATATGGGATGTAGTTTTTGGCCACAGGATTGAGCTCTTGTCGCTGTGGGTGGCTGTTACAGCTGCACCTGCACTGCCTCCTGTTTCATCCTCCTGTTTTGGATCCTGCCTCACTCTGTTGCATCCCTGGGTTGTACAAATGAAGAGATTTGCAGGGAAATGAAGTGCTTCATTTCACATGCTTACACATCATAGCTGTGCTCAAAGCCACTCTTATTTCTCTGGGAAGGCTGCTCCATCTGTGAATGGGGAGAGAAGATTGCCTCTGATGTGTATGCTAAGAGATGCAGACGGGTTTCCCACGCACCTTCTGGGCTCTGTGCGCTGCAGGCTGGTCGGTGGCGCCTGCCTGGGCACCTAGCAGAGGGGAGCACATCAGCACCTTTCCCATCCCCACTACCCAAATCCTCATGATTTCTTGTTAACCCACAACCTAGCTCTTCCCACATTGACCAGCACCGTTTGCATGTCTTTAGCAGGCTATTTTGAATAAAATGATTCTCCAGGCTACAGAGTTGAAGGTCAGGAATACAGACAGGCTCATGGGGCTGGGTCTGGCAGGATGCTTTTAAGCAGTTACCACTTGCAAGTCATCTAACATGAGTGAGATATATTGGGCACCAGCTGCATGGGATGAGTGGTTGTTGCACAGCCCATCATTGCTGTGAGCCTTTAAACCCCTCAAATGTTAACTGCAAGCAAAATGTTCAAGGATCTTAATGACTTTAAGCTACTTTTGCCAGCCTGCGTTAGTAGTGCATGACTCACTGCAATTAGGTATCCCACAATTTTTTGCAAAGAGGCTCTCAGTGACCTGTGCTGACCCTGTCTGCATCCCAGTGCCCTTGGGACATTACCCAAGTGTTGATCCAGGACTCCATGCCACTGCAACATCTGGCTCTGCCTTCTCCTCACAGCATAGCAAGAGCTCCTTATTTCTCAGCTGTGCACAGAAATCAATGGGAGCTGACAGCATTGCACATGATCAGAAGGGAGAGGCATCTTTTTGCCTTTGCTACCTGTGCCAGGTGGCAGCTCTTGCCAGCATTATCAAGCATTTCCCTTTCAAACTCATTTACCTTTCACTGCTAGACCTTCTCATGAGGTGCTCCTTGCAGCTGGCTCAGCCATGGCTGTACCTCTGCAGCACCACAGCCATGACCAGGGCACACAGTGCAGGGACCCACTTGACTTGACTGCTTTAATTGCCTCAAATTAATTACATTACAAAGGGCTGTCACGGTCTTTGTAAGTGTAGAGGAGCATTTGCTGCTGGAACCTTGTCATGCATGCAGACCTAGCTGTGCGTCTGAGATATTATTGGGATCAAGAAGCAAACAACTTTAATTTTTCAGTTGGACTTTACTCTCCAGAATCAGTTTACATCAGCAGCAAACTTTGTCATTTTCCTCTTCACTCGTTTTTTCCAGCTCCTTTATGAAGGCACTGGATAGCTGGACACCACAAGTGACTCTGCCCACTCTGAAAATTGACCATTTACTCCCACACATTGTTTCTTATCTTTTAACCAATTATTTATTTGTATGATGACCTTTGCTCTTGCCTCATGGAAGATTAGTTGTTGAAGGGCCTTGCTGAATGCTTCTGATAAGCCAAGCAAACTGCAGTAATTGTATTTCCCCTTACTACACCCTCATGAGCTCCTTGAGAGAGCTCCAATCTGTTCCTGAGGCAGAGTTTCTCTTTTGAAAACCTGTGCTGCCTTTTCCCCAGTATGCTTATTCACTCTCCTCTTTATTCCAGTTTCTCCTAATTCATCGTGCTTACTGCTCTGTAGTCCCTCAGCTTGTCACTGAAACCCTTTTGGAAAACTGGCATCTCATTAACCGCTTTCTAGTCATCCGCTACGCAGAGAGCTTTAAGCAAGAAGTAACATGCCACAGCTAATGCTGAAGCTGTTTAATCCCTGGGCTTCTTCATAGCTTTTGGGTGAATACAGTTCTAAACCTGGCACCCTTGAAATAAGTTCATACAGGAGGGGAGGTCATAGTCTGGTGTATTTATTTTACTTCATTGATTGTCTGGCCTTTAAATCACTGTATAAAAAGAAATCTGTGTTTTAGGACATGTAGTGCATTACACTGACTTAAGAATACTTGGGCTGGGAATGTTGCTTTTAAAAATTCATTTGAAAATATCAAGTCTGGACTGCTGAGCCCAGGTCCTTTCAGAGGGGATAAAGGAGCTGTTAAATGTGTCAGAGAGCATTCTTCGATATCTGCAGCTCTTAATACATGACCCCTGGTGTTATCTGGGAGGGCTTTAGAAAGAAAAGGAACAATGAACAGGAAGAAAAATAATAATAATCTTTTTACTATACAGATTATATTCTTTCCTGCTAGGACTGGTTGTGCCCAGGCTCTCGCTGTTCCAGGCTGCCTGCTTCGTGGCTCTTTGTTTGCTTTCTGTGATCACAAGTCTTGTCATGAATCTGAGTGTTTCTGTGTCTTTACACATTCTTCTTAGAAGCATTTTCTGTAAATTTTGCACACATGAATCTGGAAAATAAATCCCCACAGGGGCTGTTAAGGCAAATTGGCTGTGTTTAAGCTCAGTGAGTGTGAGTAGCTAATACCCGTCAGCTGTGGTAAGAGGTGGGCTGCATATATCTGTTCCAGTTGTAATTAAAAGATTGAACTATGGAGGAGTAGCACCAGTTTTAGCTGTGTAAGTCCAGCTTTGGAGGTGGCTGTGGCTTGAGGACCTGCTGAAACCTTGTAGTCCAGGAGGGCTGAGAGGCAGCAGGAATCATAAAAGAGGAGCACGAGCATGCAAAAGCTGTAAGTTTTGTTATTCCTAATGAAAGGTCTTGCTGTGTTTCATGTTTGTACCCAGTAGCAGTTGGGCAAGGGGGTAGCAGAAGTAACAGAAGAGCCTTACCCTTATAATAAAAACTGGGACTGATGCTTGAACTATTTATGGGGTACGGGCAGTAACGTTGTAAAAGCTGATCTCCTATTTCATTTCTGCTGCAGAGATGCAGGTGTGTAAGTAGAAGCTGTAATGTAAGGAACATACGAGGGATCTGAATGTTCTCCTCTACCTTCCTTGTGTTCCAGAGAGGGTTAAGTCCCAAATCTTTTTCACTATTTATCCTACTGTTACCCCCATTGCACTTTGCTTAAGTTTGAAACTGTAATGGCTAAAACCTTTGGATTTTATGAGCTGTCTCAAAGTATTCAACCGCCTCTCTGTAAAAGGGGTTGCTTTCCTTTCCTTCCCATCCCCACCCCTCTTGTGATTGCCTGTCCGTCACACATCTATTCTGACTGAAGGGTTGTGCTTGCTGGGATGGCTGATGAATGGGAAACCACAGGCTGTGAAAAGAACCATTGCATTGCTTTCTCCCCATGTGCAAGAAAGGGAGAGGGCCCTGCCATACCTCCCTGGCAGCTGCTTTTCCACAAGTATGGATGTCCTCAGAGAAGCCGGTTTGCTCTGTACTTGTTGTGTGTATGTATTCCTGGGCTATTTAGTGATGAAGGGGCAGGGAGGCAGCTCTAGGGTGTAGGAGGGCGCCTGGAGTGGAGAGGAATGAAATGAAATGGGCTCAGATCCTTCCGAACCCTCAGAAGCAGAGTCTGAGCTGTGGCAGAGGAAGGGTCTTCATGTTTGCTCAGACCTAAGAGCATCCAGTGCCCCACCAGGGTGGCAGACCTGCCCCTTCTCTTTTGTTTAGCAGCACCCAGCTGGGTGGGAGGCAGGTGTCTGTTGCCAGCTCCAGTCTGGCCCTTCAGCAAGTCCCTGTGCTGGGAAATACTTTCTTCTTTGTCTCTCTGCAGGGCAGCCCTTTGTTTCCTCTCAGGGTCTTGGTTTTGCACAAAGCAGCAATCTTTTTTTTCCTTGGACAGTCCCTACCTGTTTCCAGGTGATTACCCTGTGGCACGTGCAGTCTCCTGAATGCTAAAGCACTTCAGCCCTTTCCTTTTTGACTCATCCTTCTGCCTTGGATTTTCTGCGTTTGTAATTTCTGCTCATCACTATTTTCTCATTCTGTTCTTCCTAGGGTAAGAAAAGTTGACCCTGTGGCTCTTCTCTTTATATGTCTCATGTAAAAGTGCAACCCTCCATCTCCTGCTGTCATGGCTCAGACTGTGATAAAGCAGATCAAAACCCAGGTGATGTTGGTTTTGTCAGGGGTGTCTGAGAATTGGGATTTAAAGCTGGCATGCTGTTCATGCACTTGATCTGACAGCAAACCTGCTGATTCAGCTTCCTCTGCATCTGGGAGATGCCAGGAGGGGGAAGGCTTCTGTGACTCTTGCTGAGGATGGCTGCATCGTTTCACAACAATCTCTAAATGGACAGCATTTAAGTTACTGGTGCTCACTCTTCTTTGCTGCAGGTCCATGATACCAAACACTAGAGCTCACTCAGCTGCAGTTCATTACTAAGTAGAGTTGGTGAAAGAGCTTGATGAAAAACCATGCCCTCCTAAACTAGAGCTAATACTCTCCCTTCCTTCCCAGCCAGATGAGGCTGGAACAAGAGACATCCAAAGACTTGTGTTGCTTTCCCATGAGAGCATCCCATGTGAATAGTTTTGTCAAAGGAACAAGTAAACTTGCAGTTAATTTGGGTACAGGTCTGCACTAATGTGATTATTCTGCTTCTGGTCCCTAGGCAGGCTCGTGTGGTCTGTGTAGCATCACAGTGATTTTGTGGGGCTAAAGAGCATTGAGCAAGGAGGGGTCTGGGGGCTTTATGTAAAGAAATGAGAAGGAAACCACAGGAGTGATGAGACTGAAAGGAAAGGAGCCCCTGGGAGCAGCCACCCGGGGTGAGGAGCTGTTGGATTTGGTTACATGTGTGTTTTTTTGTGGAGTGATGAAATAGCTTTGAGGCAGACTGGAGCAGGGTGGACATCTCCCTGAACTGCCCTGGGCCTGCTTGGCAGCTTGCGCTGTGCTGCTGTGATGGGCAGGCTTCCAATGGGGAAAAAATAGACAAGCCGAACAATGTGACACTTTGGCAATAACAGCTTGTGCATCATAAATGAGGAGATGGCCTGCCCTTTTGACCCACAGTTCAGTCTTGCTCCTCTGATACTCACCGTTATCAGCCCAAGCTCCCAGCTGCGGGAAGCGTAATCTGCCCAAATCCTCCTGCCACCTCTCCTTTGGCTACATCGTGGCAGCGGCTGGGCTGTGCCGACATCTCTCATAACCTTCTCGTGCTGTTCAGGTTGATGAGCCCAGGTCTCAGATGTGTGTGCACCCAATAACCATGGGCTAATTCTTTGCAGACAGCTATGTTGCATTATTTATAGGTATGAAGTAAAGTACTGTCCATGAGGGGAACATATGGGTGCTTGGCTGTCAGCATGTGGTAGAACTTCTCTTCTGTTTGTCTTGCAGCAGCCTGTATGCGGGTATCTCTCTTTTTTTTTCTCTCTCCTTTCCAGCAAAGTTGGCTAAAAAATGGCAAAAGTTAATGAGCCAAAATTGTAGCTAATAAGACTTTGAATTCGGAAAGAGAAGCATCTGTCCCACTGGTACTGACTTACCAACTCACAGCTACCAACCATGCTATCAATGTTACCTCTTAGTCTGAAATCCTTCCTGTAGTTACACTTAAATTCCTTAAGCAGAGCAGTCCCCACATGTCTCATACTTGTTGTCTTGCCATACCCCTACCTACGGCTGATGTAAAGATGACACAATTGCCCTGTTCAAATGCTGCTTTCCAGCTCTGAGATTCACAGCTCGCAGCCCTCCTGCCAAGTTAATCATCAATTCATATACCTCCTCCAAAATCTCAGCCTTTTCCAAATCCCCTTAACAAAACAGATGAGAAATGTCAGAGTAAAGAGGCTTTTTTAGTTGAAAAATGTGGTTCCACTGATACTTTCCATGGTAAAGATTCATTGAGACAAGCTGTTCTTCCTATTGCTTCATCTGAAGCTAAAGGGCGTTTGGATTTAGCAAAATATTGTGTTTCTATTGAAAAGAAACTCAATTTCGAACTTTCTCATCCAGGACTCCTTAATGTCTCATTTTTCAGTTCATGAGATCTCAGCAGTCTAGCTTTCCATTCAAGTTTGGGGTAGAAAGCAATTTCGAATGTCTTAACTTTTATGAGGAAAATCATCACTTAGCCCCAAAAAGGAATTAAAACCAGGAAGAAAATGTCTTGGTTATCTATTCTCTCTTCTGCTCAGTTTTAACTGATTAATGTGTGTAAGCATTTCCCTAATCTAAAGAAAATCAGTATCTACAAGAAAATTTGTGTTCTTCCTTTTAACCTGTGCAGCGTAGTGATGCTTTGATTTCACTCAGCACCAGCTTCTGCCTCATGCTTCCCAGCATGAACTGTATTGGTGAGTCTAGTGGTTTCCTCAGCATTAGCTCTAACCAGGGGACTGCTATAAGGATAAATTGGTTTAATAGCCTTAATTGTATTTTTATGTGTATAGAGCCAAATACAAATGCTATCAAATATTGCTTTCCTCTTTCCCCTATGCCTGGAGCCTGACTAATTGATTGTATTTGAAATGCTGGAGCTATGAGCTGCCTGTTCTGATGGTGGGAGGTAAAATATCTGGGATGGCACATTTGGGAGTAGGTCAATGTACAGGGCAGCTTTTCTGTCTGGAACCTGATCAGACAGTGTTGCGGAGACCCCACATTAGTAACCTATGGTAATGTCTGTCTTGCACTTGATGGAAATTGGTTTAATGGATGTGGAGGTTGTGGCTGCAGATATCACCTGTTGCTGGAGTGAGGGAATGGAGCAGTGAACTCTGAAACTGGAGGAATTTGGGTGGGATGCCTTTCGCATGGCTCCCCCCATCCTTGTACCTGGGGGCAGCAGCACTGCAGTTGGATCCCTGGTCGGACCTTCGTAGGAGGAAATCATCGTCCAGGGCAGCTCGTGACCAAATGGAGCCACCTCCATGCAAGGAGCACAGCTCTTGTGCACCTCCTTGTATTTTGAGGACTGGGTTGTGTATCTCAGTCCTGCTGGGCAAAGCCCCCAAACGCCTGAGCTCTATGTGCTCTCTGGAAGCAGCCTGGCAGGGTGGGATGGGGAGGGGGGCAACTGGTACATTTGAGTATACTGCAGCTGGGTCTACCAGAGGACAGTGAGATGGGATTAAAATAGCTGTAGCCTGTGGTCAGAGCCTTTCTATGGCAGCAGCAACAGCAATCCAGTCCCCTGGTCTTGAATTCAGATCTGCAGGCATGCTCCCTTTTCCCATGAGGAATTCTCTCTTTTCCAATTCTCATAGCCAATTTTCAGAGTGTGTGGCTGTCCTGGTTTCAGCTGGGATAGAGTTAATTTTCTTTCTAGTAGCTGGTACAGTGTTATGTTTTGGGTTCAATATGAGAAGAACATTGATAACACGCTGATGTTTTCAGTTGTTACTAAGTAGTGTTTATACTAAGTCAAGGATTTTTCAGCTTCTGATGCCCAGCCAGCAAGAAGGCTGGAGGGGCACAAGAAGTTGGGAGGGGACACGGCCAGGACACCTGACCCCAACTGGCAAAAGCAGTATTCTATACCATGTGATGTCATGTCCAGTATATAAACTGGGGGGAGTTGGCCTGGGGCGTGGGGGCTCGGGAACTAACTGGGCGCCAGTTGGCAGGTGGTGAACCATTGCATTGTGCATCACTTGTTTTGTATATTCCAATCCTTTTATTATTATTGTCATTTTATTATTGTTGTTATTATCATTATTAGTTTCTTCCTTTCTGTTCTACTAAACTGTTCTTATCTCAACCCACGAATTTTACTTTTTTTTTTTTTTTTTCCCCCCTCCCCTGATTCTCTCCCCCATCCCACTGGGTGGGGGGTGAGTGAGCAGCTGCGTGGTATTTAGTTGCTGACTGGGGTTAAACCACAACAGCTGCATTCAATTCCTCAAGGCATCGTGTGTCCCAGTGAAGCAGAAAGCTGTGAGGGCCTCACTTCTGGGACCAGCTCCCCAAATCCAGGTTCTCCTGTCCAAGTCCAGGTCTCTGGTCTGTTCTGTGTATCTGTCGGGATGATTTTTGTGATGGCACTCGAATGGGCTCTCTGCCTGCTCCTCTGCATTAGGCTGTGTTCCGTCTGGCTGTGTTCCGTCCAGTTGCCTTCCTCTTTGAAGCACAGATGAGACAGTGATCAAGCGAGAGTTTTGGCTGGCTCTTATAGGGAATGTGGAGAGATTACAAAAGTTTGCGTTCTTCGGGCTCCTACCAGCAGAGAAAGAAGTAAGAAAATGGGATTAAAAATATTTTCCCCTTGTATTTCTAGTTTTAGGGCATTAACACCTGTTGGACCCAGCCATTGCTCAGAGCAGCAATTTATGAAGAATTGTTGTCTGACAAAAATTTTAAGCTCTCTGGGTTGCTCGGCTCACCCAAACGTACCTCCTGTCTCTGCTTTGTGTTTATGTTTTGAAAACTGCAGCTGCATTGGACAGCAAAGACTCTTATCTCCTTCTGGCAGCCAGCTCCAAGCCTGTGTTTGCACTCTGAGGTTGAAGCAGTTTGCATTTTCTGGGGAGAATTTCAGCACGGTGCGGGGCAGATGTTCCAGCTGCTGAGGTGGATGCAGGGCTGGCTCAGGAGCCAGGCTTGGGTGAGGATGCTTGGACTCCCTGCTTTCCAATTTCATAGTTCATTTAGATGTACAGACAGGAGAGGAAGATTACTGCAAAGCCAGCTCTCATCTCTCACGATTGCAGAATTGGGATAGGAAATGGAAATCTCTGAAGTCTGAACTGTCTCTCCCTGACACCTTCTCAGGGTGAAGGACCTGGAGGTATTTCCTGTTCTGCCTCTTGTGAGGGTGAGCCCTTGAAGAGGGGATGTCTCATTTTGAGAAGATAAAGATTTTGAATATTATGCTGGGGATTTAGCTGCAGGCTACAGCTGGATCTTCGATGTTTTGGGGAATAAGAGCTGACTTTATTTAGAGCGAGAATCTGGAATTTGCGCAGGTGCAGGAAGGGTGAAGTGTGGCTGTCTTCTCAGAGGGGATTAGGGGAGCTTTGCTGGGCTTATTCCACCTAGTAGAGCAGAGGCAGGGAGGAGGGCTGGGAGCTGCCTATGCATGACACAGGGAGGTGAAAGTGAGGTAAGGAAAAAGCTGCTTAAACTGAAAGACTGTGTTAGTTCGTAAATGGGTGGGTAGGTGACAGTTTAGGGGTCCCTGGGGCATTCCTGCCTGCTAGAGCAGCTGCTCAGAGGAGCTTGTAGGGACCAAGTCTGAGCCATACTCAGGACTGAGGTTGATGTATTTACAAAAGCAGTTGTGTGGCATGGTGTTTGCACTGTAGTAGTCCCTCTAAAAAACCTCCTCGGGGGAGATGGCATTGATGTCCCCTGAGTGAGTGGGCTTTATCTTGGTCAGAGACTGTGCAGCATCCCCTGGCCTCTGCCAGCTCCTTGTAGGTGTGTGTCAAGCGCTGCTTCCCAGCTGGCCTGCAGCCTCCGTGGGTCAGTGCTGGGCTTAACCTGAGCAGGAGTTTGCTCAGGGGCTGTGAAATCCTTATCTCCACAGACAGAAGCTGTGCTATAATGCTTCAGTCCATGAGTAACTGTCCTAGTTTCAGCTGGGATAGGGTTAACTGTCTTCCTAGTAGCTGGTACAGTGCTATGTTTTGAGTTCAGTATGTGAAGAACGTTGATAACACTGATGTTTTCAGTTGTTGCTCAGTAGTGTTTAGATTATAGTCAAGGATTTTTCAGCTTCTCATGCCCAGCCAGCAAGAAGGCTGGAGGGGCACAAGAAGTTGGCACAGAACACAGCCAGGGCACCTGACCCAAACTGGCCAACAGGGTATTCCATACCATGGGATGTCACATCTAGTGTATAAACTAAACTGGGGGGAGTGGGGGCGGGGGGAATCGCCGCTCGGGGACTGGCTGGGTGTCGGTCGGTGGGTGGTGAGCAATTGCCCTGCGCATCATTTGTACATTCCAATCCTTTTATTACTACTGTTGTCATTTTATTAGTATTGTCATTATCATTATTAGTTTCTTCTTTTCTGTTCTATTAAACCGTTCTTATCTCAACCCAGGAGTTTTACTTCTTTTCCCGATTTTCTCCCCCATCCCACTGGATGTGGGGGAGTGAGTGAGCAGCTGCGTGGTGCTTAGTTGCTGGCTGGGGTTAAACCACGACACCAGCAGTGGTACTTGGTTGGTCAGCTCTAATTTTCTCATTGCTTCCAGCGTAAACATGCCTGGCATCTCAATGCTTCCGTTAGCTGTTTCTTCTAAAGTGTGAGAGGCAGCAGCTGTGAGGCATCCCATGGCTTTTGAGGAAGATGGGGAGCTGTGAGTTGTTTCACCTGCCAGTTTTCCAGGATGATTTCTGATTTCCATCCTGCCGGGTGGATAGAGCAAAATGATGGAGCTGCTTCTTGCTGGCGTGAGATGCACAAATTAATGCTGCTCCTTGATCACCATCCAAGGGCTGGAGGGGGGGATTTGGATGTTCCTTTAGGCTTGCTACCCTGGACAACTGATCCTCCCAGTCTTTTTGGTGATGATCTTGTGTCAAAGCAGGTTTCATCCTGTGAGTCCCACATAACTGCAGCTGAGGCACACGGCAGAAGCTGATGAGGATGGTGTTTGTGAACAGCCACCCCTCTGCCACTGCTGGCATGGAGCTGGTGGGGACAAGAACCAGTGGCCTCATCCAGCCCTGCTCGTACAGTGATGGAAACGTGGGTGTCTGCTCTGCAGCAACCTCAACACAACTGTGGGAAACTTCAGACCAAACAAGGAAAGGGGAGACAAAATTTTTGGCAGGAGGGAAAGTTTTTTGGCAGTGTTCAAACAAATATCCAAATTGGTATTTTCCCCCAGCTTGTTCAACCCTTGTTCTTGCCTAGCTTGTGTCTCCTTGTGTCTATTGTATTGTGCTATACTAATTTCCTAAACTGTTATCTGTGTGAGAAAATAATTTAAAAAAAGAAAATCACACCCCTAAAACCCACAAAACAAACAAAACCCACCACCCCCAACCCTAAAGCCATGGTGTTTTTTTCCTATTCTGTTATTAAACAGTCTTAAGATTTTAATTCAAAGGGTAGAAGCAGAGGATAGAACAGGCAAAGGCTTGCTAGAAGTCTCAGTTTGCTAGAGCAAATGGTTCAAAGTGCAGGGAAAATCATCCTTTATCTTGGTGGATCTTTTGGTCAGGCCTGTGGCTCAGTCAAATTCTTTATTCATCACTGCCACCTCTTCCAAGGTCAGGATTTACACTGATTTTACTTTTTTCTTTTATTTTTTTCCCTGTTGGTAGATCTGCCTCTGTTTTAAAAAGTCTTGCTAGCATGTTATAGCCAGTTTCACTTTGGAAGGCAGTGAATTTGAAGCAGCAGACTGAAAGCACTAAGATAGTTCCCATTTCTATGCAACTGTGTGTTGGTTGTCAGCAACCGCAACAAATATAACTCAGGCTGCTCCTCTTAATGCCTGTGAGCGTCAAGATGCAAAGACACCCTGGTGCCAGCCTCAAACCATCGACCAGCCTTGCACCTGCAGGCAGCAGCAAGCAGCCATCCCGGGGAGTAGGCTGTGGTACCTCTTTCTTACTCATCTGGGCAAACGCGTATGTGGAAGAAGGCAAAAGACCCCATGGGGCTGTTTGTGTTACAACTGCCCTTGGGATGTTGTGCTGTGAGCCAAGACTCTGTTGACTTTGACTAGCAAAGGGTTGTAAGGAGGGATTGAAATTACTTGTCTAGTTTTTTGAGGACGTACTTTATTTTTATATTTTTGTAATGCTTTGCAATGGCTGCTGCCCACCAAGCTTGGTAGTACCTCCGCAATGGAAATGCACGTGTGGCGGTGGTAGGAGCAAGGGCCAGCAGGAGCTGGCTGGAGGGACCGAGCAGGTTTTAACACCGGGGGATACGAAGGCTGTAGGGGAAGAGCAAGGCTGTCGCTGCCTCCTGCACGTCCATCTCCTGGGGAGTGTGCTGTCCTGGCAGGCAGGGGATTTGTGTGTCACTGTTTATATTGGATCTTATCTACCTACTCAAAGCAGCTGGCATCTGAAGCTGATGGCACTTAATCTCTCTAAGTTTCTATGTGAATACAGATTGAATCACAGGTAAGCAACTCTTTCTCTTGGGTAACTTGAAGCTATCTCAACAGCGACTCTAGATGCTATAACAATGTTGTTAGTCCTGGTCTGAAATGTGTTCTGAGATATCCCTAAATAGGTAGAGATGAAGATGACTGATTTGATTAATGCCTGTGCCAATTTTGGTTTAGTCCAGCCAGCAGCCCTACCTTGCCTGACCTCAATTTCAGTGCTTCTGATATGAATGGCTCTCTGTCTAACCCTGCCTCTCTTGCAGTCTCTTCTATTAAATAATCCAGCATCAGGGAGGGGAAATTTTAAAACTGATTTTTTTTTTTTTAAGGAAACACTTGTGCACAAGGGTCTATTTTTTTCTCTCTTGCAGTAGAGGGCAATTTGTGTGGGCCTGTGCAGTGGTGAAATAAAGCCTCAATTTCAATGTTTCCCATGGAATGTTGCCAATGCTTCTATCTGCTAAAATAGGTTTGACTCAGCTGATGAAAATCTCATAACTGTTGTTGGAGAGTGAGCTGACAATGGCAAGGGAATAATCCATAATCAAATCTTTGGGGATTAGTTCCACGTTCAGGGTGTGTGCACTCTTTTTATTACTACTATTACTTCTTTATTTTTATGATGACTTTTTTTACTGTGTCTGCAGAGAGAGTGAGAGGCTAATGTTGTGGATGAGGCACTGAGTTGAGACTCGAGAGGTCTGTGTTCAGCTCCCAGCTCTGTTAATCCTTTTGTGCATGGCCCTGCACAAGCCATATTGGAAGGGATTCAGCTCCTTTAAATTACCTGGGTGAAAGCTACAGGTCTAGTTGGAGCCAGTCCTTCAGGCTTCATCTGTGAGCTGATGTGGAGAGAGAGGAAAGCTTAAACACCTAACTGGGGAACCAATAAGCAATGTGGTTTAAAAACCTCAAGTCAGCCATACGTGGCTTGGAGGCAGCCAAGCACACCATGGGCAATGGTGGGACTTGCATCTCCCTGGGAATAGGATCGCCCTGACTCTGGGGTAGTGATTCATGCCTCAACCCTGACGTACCTGTTCCCATATCTACAGCCCCCCACAAGCTCTGTCCCTGACTCTTTGACCCATACAGTTGATGATTTCTGTGTGTGGGGCATTGCTTGAGGGATGGCTGCCTTGTCTGACAGCTAAGCTGGAGAAGAGTCACTTGGCAACAGAGTGGGTGCTGTAGAGGGGTTTAAGTTGTGAGATTCATTATGAAAGTTGCAGCAATAAATAAAAGCCAGTGAAAAATAAAGTGACCTTCCCAGCAAGAAGAAATCCAATCCGCTCTGTGAATAATCTTTACAGGTTTGCATTTCCCTTTCCCAGGAAAGGTGAGGGCTACTTAGTTTCCTCTGCCTTGTCCTCCCTGGCACAAGTCCTTGGCTGTTGACTGGGGGTATGCAGGAGCCTTTTGGGTACAGAAGACTTGAGGTCTTCCCCCAGCTGAGGAGAAATCCCCATAGCAGCACCGTTCATCCCAAGAGGGAAGGAGGAACAAACTGGGATGTCCTCTCTGCAGCTGTCCCTGTGATGAAAGGACAAGACCTTTCAGCCAAAGGCTGCAGCAAGCCAAATGGGCAGTGAATCTTCCTGAGAGCTGCCAAAGGGAAAAGAAAAAAGCTCCAGATTACATGAAGAGGCTGTCTGAGGCTCTTCCTGTATCTGCTGGTTCCTGGAGAAAGGAACTGGGTCTCTGCCAGGGTTTGAGTCCTCTCCCCATCTTGGCTGTGGTGGCATCTCCTCTGGGCTGCACCCTGCTCTTGGATGACTCCATGAGATGGATAGACCTGGAGTTCTCTACCAGCAGGAGTCTTGGGACTCTTAACAACCATATCTGCCATGTGGACCTGAGATGGTCAGGGCCAAGAACAGAAAGCAGAAGGCACTCTCTGCAATGCAGAGACACTAATGGGAACTGGAAATAGGGTGTCTCTTCTTAGAAACTAATAAGGCTACAAATAAATCTCTCCTCTCCTTGCTCTCTGTAGAGCAACTGGAGCTTTCTCCCACACGGGCCTGTTCCTCAAACCCAATGTACTGTTTCCCTTTGGTTTCTCTGGTACTGCAAGGGCACGATGGCTCATCTGGGGGGATGTCCTGATGGAGGTATATTTGTCCACACTCCTTGTGCAGCAGATGAGTGCCTTTGCTCCTGATGCTGTGTTAATGAACTGGACTGTGGGGATAGGTCTGGAATCACTGGTGACTCAACATCCCACTGAGTCATGGCATTAGTATTCAAGAGTGAATTAACATGCAGGTAGGAGCATGTGTACCAGCCAGGAGAAAGCCATTCAATAGCGATATTCTAAAACAAGTGGTCACATTAGCAGAGTGATGCAAGCATCACTTCCAAATTCTGGGAACTACTTAAGAATTTCTATATGCCTGAAGGAAAAGACTGCTGGGGAGTAAAGATACAAAAATATTTGTATGGCTTTTGGGTCTTCTATTGGTAAAGTACAGCAATTCTTATCTGAGTTGGTTATTGATGATAATGATTATAAGAGTGAGTGTCATTTATTGAAATAGTTCTAACATAAAAGTAAATTGCATTTATCAAGGAGAATGCTATACTTGGCTTGAGAAGATAAAGATGCTTATGTTCAATATACACCAACTGCAATTGTTAAAGCAGTTTTGAGGATCACTCGAGATTTAGGGTGCTTGAAATGTTCCTCCTCCATCACAAGTATTTCTAAGAAGGTGTGTTCAGTTCTGTGTTTGCATGTATGTAAAATCCTTGGTGGTTTCACGCCCTTGGTGACTCATGTTTGAGTCATCAACCTGGGCAGCTGCTTAAGTTTTGAGGAGAGATCAAATACATTCTCATCTCTTATAGAAATCCTGGTGGCCAGATTAAGTAGGGTGATCAGCAAGAAAGATCAATCCCGAGAGCATGGGATGCGTTATACTTTTGGATTCATGACTGTCCTCTGAGCACACCATCCCATTTTTCTTGATCTCCTGAATGTTCTTTCTTTTCATTGTAATCTCTCTTAAAGCATTTGTTTTGTATTCCTGCCCCTCATAAGGGTGTTGCATTGTGCCATTTGTGCTTTTGATAATTTGCTACCTGATTCTTCATCTCTTTTTTTCCTCAAGCCTCTGAATTCTGGAAGAAACAAATCTTTCAAACATTTTGTGTTTAAGAAAAAGAGTCCGTCTCCACAGATTCGTCTATTTTTTCCAAAGCCTCAGCTTTGGTCCAGAGGAAACATGCTGATGATAAACAATTGCCTATTGCAAACCAGACATAGGCAGTCGCCTCTTCATCTGCTGTGATTTTGATTTGTGTAACTTTGGGGCACCTGTCACCTGCGTTTAGGTCCTTCATGTTGTTTGTGTCCCTGCTGGTGTATTGATGGAGCTGGCCTGTCACTCATTTCATGATTACAGCCATCCAGTCTTAGGGACTGGTTTGAGCTTGGACATGGCACAAAAAAGGATACGTGACTAAAGAAAGTTGGTGGCTGGCTGTAAGGGCCAAAGCAGGGGAAATCTGCTGGAAGAAGTCTTTCCTCCTGTGATTGGACATGGTCAAACTAAAACCAAGCAGAAAATGGAAACAGGTTCTGGGAAGTGAGTGTTGTTATTCTGCCTGCCTTGCCTGCATTTGCTGTTGTCATGACTCTTTGCGTATGTTTACTTGCTAAGGACTGCAGTTGTGATTTTTATTTTTTTTTAAATGATTCGATAGAGCAGTTCTTTATCTTTCTTTGAGGTAATAATTACCTTGTTTCTTGCAGAAGATTTGCAGATTAATGTTTGCAAAGTCATAATGCAAGGCAGTGATTTTGATCTCTTGTGACTTATGTGCTGAATTCTTTTTTTTTTCCCTTTTGCATGATTCAGTACAGACATGGTGATGCTACACTACAAAGAATTGCAAAGACAGGTGCCTCCCTTGCATCTTGGGGTGATGGTGATGATGTCAGATACAGAAAATCCTGTGGTAGATTAGAAAGTCCTGGTTTAAATTAAGTTAGTTAGCCACGATCATTCTGATCTTTTCCATTCTTCCTGTTTAATGGTGCCTCACCTGGAGCACCAATTCTGATCCTTTCTGTTCTTCCTGATTGATGGTGCAACCCTCTTGGCAGGAAAATGAACCTCTGACCCCATACAGAGCGACTTAGCGATCAAAGTGAGGAGGGGATACCTCCTCAAACGACCATCAAAGACCACTCAAGACATCCGTGCATGCGGAGAAGGCAGCTGACGTGTCATGGTTATGTAATTCTATGCATATGCATTAGATAGTTTGACTATGTATTAGGTAGGAGTAGTTTAATAAACTAGATGCAATTGTTACTGTATAAAAGGGACACACCCGATGAATCTGGTGTGCTTGATTTGTGGAAAGTCCACTGAGCGTCCTGTGCAGAATAAAGCAATATCTTTCATGACTGTGTGAGGTTGGTCTGTTGCACACTGGGCTTTTAGGACCAGAGTGAGGTTAATGTTGCATCTTCTGTCTGTGCCTCTTCCAGCAGCACCAGCTTTGCTCCCTGGCCATTGTGGTGTTATTTTTTGTGGCATTGAGATTGAACTGTAATCAGACCTCTGGTTTCTGAGGTGATGTGGGGAGCAGCTTTCAGTGCTTCCAGAGCAAGGAAATGAAGGAAGTTAATTTTGTTTGGTTGTGGGAGGAGGGACAGTACAGCAAGGCAAATGGTGTTCTGAATCAAGCCTCTTTGCTGAAGGACATATAACCTCTATAAGGAAAAAAAAAAAACCTATAATGAAATTTCTAAATCAAATTGAGCATAACTGCAGTGCCAGTTCCTAGGCTGATTTCTCTTTCTGGTGTCCTCTGTCTGCTGGTGAAGCCTATACAACTCTTTCTCCTCTTCTGCACCGTTTACAACTCGTGCAGTTGTGCATCTTGCTTTTACCTTGTTGCTGTGGAAGAGGTTGGGGCTGTAATGGGGTGGCTGAAGAACAAGCTGGGATCAGGCTTGCCCTTCTGCATCAGGCACTGTGGGTCTGCTTGCTGCTGAGCTTGTCTGTTAGCCAAAAGTCATTAATGGCTTTGGGTCTCAGAGCAGCATTGCTCTGGTTTCCCCTGATGGGTCTTGGCAGGTCCCTGCTTGTAGTATTGACCTTGTCCTGCCTTGGTGTAGAAGAATGGCGTGTTCTTTCACCAGCGTTTCTGTGTGCTGTGCCCAGCAGAGCAGCTATTTGCAGACATGAAGGCTGCCTTCTGGTCAACTTACCAGGAATGCACTGTGACTTTGAAGCGCTGTATTTGGGAATCAGCAGCGTGGATTTCTCTGTTCCTTCCTGACTCAAAGTAGTCATAGCTGGTGCCTCCATACAGGGCACATGGTCTGCTGTGGTGACAGTTACTGTAAAACTTCTTTGCTTGCAAACACTGCTTGGTAGGTCTTTGGCTTAGCCTGCCTCGAGGGATTTAGAGGATGGCAAAGTCAATCTGCTGAACTCCAGTGTCCCACAGGATGAGTTTTCCTTCTGGTACATTGAATAGGGACAGTATTGTTGACAATGGTTTTCCTTTTTCCACATGCTTTGAAAAATCAATGCTTGTAGCAGGGAACATCTCTGCCCTGTGCCCACCCATGCTTGGGCATTGTTCAGAGATGGTAACACAGCCTATTTCTCTTTTTTTATCTGCCTGGGTGGTTGTCAAAGGCATCTTGAAATGGGGAAAGTGGCAGCACTTTAGCTCATGTGGAACAGTCTCTCCTTTGCTTGTCATCTTTTCTCCCCTTTAATTTACCTTCGTAAATCAGGAATATTCCCTTGCACTTGTTCGAGGTCAGACTGCATAATTTGATGATAATGTTATGCTCAAAAATAACCTGAAGTTGGAAAAGTTTCAACAAAAGAATTGTGGTATTTTGGGGGCAACCAGCCTGAGGCTATGTTTTTCCCAAAACCCTCAGCAAAGGAAGTCCAACATCAAGAGTAGTTGTACAATAGTATACATTAATAATGTAAATGTAAAACAAAACACCACTGATCATCTCTGCTTCTGTGGCGTTCTTCTCTGAAAGGTCTCCAGGCTTCTATAACAAAGTTTAAATTTCTTTAACAGATGAGAATTTTAATCTGATTCTGACACAACTTCCTTTAGTGACTGAGGGCAAAAAAAAAAAAAAGTCCATTTAAACCTATCTGACAGCAGCTGCCAGGAGGAGTTTGGGCTGGGTGAGAAGTTCCCTTGAGCTGCCATGGGGAGGACCCCTCCCCAGGGAGGGAGGAGAAGGCTCTTGAGGCTGATGGCCTTTGTGCTGAGCTGACAAATGATACTGAGATGTTTTTAGTGCATTCAAGTTGTACTGCTTCTCCAGAAGCCAAGTAGTGTACTGTAGTCTTGAGCGTAGTCTCCAGGGACCTCATTTAATAACTGCTTAACACACACAATCCTCATAACAAGGTCGGGAGTCACAATTGTCAACAAACATGTTACCTGGTATTTTGCTGATGAAAGGGAGCAGAGGCTGCGATAAATGCTGGGGGAGACTGCCAAGGTCAAGAAACCTCTCTGAAGCCCCAGCCAGGATTGTCACAGCCAAGCCCAGCTCCTTTGTGAGCTGGAGATGCTCACTGTGAGCTTTGCTGGAAAGGCTCTGTGGTCCCAGCTGCCAGCAGTGCTACCACAGAAATGAGTGGCATCTTCCTTGGCTGAGCCAGAAAGCTGTTTTATTGAGACAAGCATTAGTTTTATGTTACATCCCTGCTCTCAGACTGTGGATTTTCTACCTATGACTGCCAAAACGTCAGTCTTTGAGGGGAACAGGAGAAGCAAGGAAAATGGCTCAAGTTTTAAAAACCAAAGCAGCAAATACAGAATCCCATTCAGCCTGGCTCGGGAAGTGTTTACCTTTAAAGCCAGTGGGAAAACCTTTAGAAAGCACAACAAGGCAACAAAACAAGTGCACGACCAAAAACTGTCTTCTCCCCAGCAATAATCTAACCACCAAAAAAGGATTTGTCCAGTTCAAAGTGCGACTCCTCAGGCTGGGGAGGTGCAGATAAAACCAAAGTTCATTAGAATGGTGCAACTTGCGTTTCCTCTAACAGTTGCTTCTGATTTCACCTCCTGTTTTCCCTGGAAAGCAAGTAGAGTCTTGTTTTTTTTGGTTATAATAAGTTTGGGGGATGCCAAAACATTTTTTTATTTTGCAGTTTTCTATGGTGTTTAAATGTGCAAGCAGTGCTGTTGCTCAGTGGGAGAGGCTTCGCCATCGCAGTTGGTGACTGACGCATGTGGGACTGGATGTGCTTTGGCAGCGTTTTTGACTCTTCCGTTAACTTGCTGCCTGCGGTGGACTTGTGCATTGGGAAGAAATCTTGGATCGAGAGTGAGCTGTAGAGCTGGAGGGAGACCCAGGGTATGTGAGCACTGAGGTGATGTGGATCGAGACCCAAACTGTCACGGGCTGCGGTTTCACAGATGTTGGCATGCTCCATATTGACTGTGGGCTCACGGGTGTGTTCCTCCTGAACCATGATGAGTGATGCTCTACTGAGCCAAAAGCCTGCTGGTTTAAAGATAACCCCTCAAAATTGTCACACCAGGCAAGCTGTCTGCATTTTAGGACCATGGTGTTTGTAAGTGGTTCTGGGGTTTTCTGTGTGGTCAAAGTTGCAGTCTTTCTCACCTACCCAGTCTGTCCTACTGGCATCTCTGCAGGTCACCGGATGGGGACAAGGGCAGTAAGAAGCACAAGGCAAACTCTGTACCCGAAGGAGCTGGAAGGCTTCTTGGATCTGTCCTTTGCAGGAAAGCTGTCGGAAGTGGAGGTGAGGCCTGTGAGCCAGATGCCCCCATTGCCCTTGCTGGAGACCAGAGTCCCTGGGGAAGTGGGGTGGTGTTCAGCAGAGGTGGCAGTTCCTTCCTGAAGCCCATTGATTTGGAAGCATGCTACTATTTTAAAATTGCTGCTTCCTGTGGAAATATTCCTCCTGAGCTGCCAAAGGAGCGATTGCGTTACTGTGAACCTCTGCTGTAGCCAGTGGAGTGATAAAATGATCTGGTTCTCCCCTTGGCCTTCTTGTACTTACTGTACAATGAGCAAAGTGGAGCAAGAGTAGCTTTAGCTGTGTGGTCTGTGACTGCTGTTAGTGCCTTATACTGATGCTAGATACATCTGCTAGATGAGGTGCTTTAAACAAACATCAGTGGTACTGCAAGAAGCCTGACAAATCTGTGCTGCTGAGGTTTTGCTGTATTGACACTGGGATAAAAATGAAAGCTAAACAGAAGAAAACGGATGTATCTGGAATTCCCAAATAGCTTATTTGCAGCCCAGTTAGCTGGAGCTTTGTGGAAAGCGGGTTGTGCAGCAGAAAGCTGTGAGACAAAGTACTGTGGTTTTAAGAGCATGTTGCAGAAAGTCTTCAAGCAGATGAAGCTGCTTCGATGGTGCTTCTCCAGGGGAGAGATGTTCTCCACTATACAGCAGAGCTTACAACCCTTATCCCCTCTTCCGCTGGTCACCACAGTCCTGCCTATTAACACAGATCCTGCAGGTACGCAACAATTCTCTTAGCACCTTTCCATCTCCAAAGCAGCACAATTTTGGGGGGATGCTGCAGTGCATTGCATGGCTAGGACTTTGGTATCCCCAGCTGGAACTGAAATGGAAGTAGCTCTGGACTAAGCATCTGCTTTGGAATTAAATGGTAATTTTGCCTGGCTTGAGTCATACATGTAATGCTTGTTGTGGTTTATGGCTTGGCGATAGATATATTACAGTATCATGTAGGGTCCCTGGCTGTGACCAGGATCCCACTAAGAAGCCCCTGTAGCAAGATGAAATGAGAAATAATCCTTCATTTGAGGCCATGTGGGACTTGCTGTGATTGAGACTTCTTGAGCAGAGCATTTTGAGAGCGTCAATCACTTGGGAAAGGCTTCTGGGGGAAAAAGTCAAACCAGGTAGATGTAATGCCAAACTCCTGGAAGGTGGCATGAGTATGATGGCATCTCATTTAAAGACATTCGTGAAATGGCATCTCTCTGCATGCACTGTCATCTGTTTGGTGTACTTCTTAAGCAAAAACTGGTCCTTTGGAAAGCTTAGCAAAAGAATGTCAGAATAAATTACTGGCTTTTTTTTTTTTTTTTTTAAAAATGAAGTTGTCTCACCCTGCTGTATGCATAGGGGTGAAAGCATGGCTGGGCTTTATTAAATATTGTAGCTGGTTCCTGAGAAACATGAGAAAGATTAATGAAAACATGAGAATCTTGGAAACCATGAACCATTTAGTGAGTAGTTAATAAACTCAAACTGTGAAGCAAATCTCCATTTTTCCTTTTTTTTTTTTTTTCTTTTTAGTGCGACAGCTTATGCTTGTAAGAATGAGAACTTCTGTCCCCTCCAAAATTCAGGGCTTTTAAAAGATCTTTACTTTCATGAACTATGGATGTTTTTCATAATGTGTATGAATATTTCACCTTGACTCCTCAGCATGCTGTTGGCAGTCACTCACCCTGAGTGCCCTCTGGTTCACCCCCCTACAGACATCTCCTCTCTGGGTGTTGCACACTAAAAGCAAGGGGAACAACCATTGCTATTAAAAGAGCTCTTAGGAGTCTATGATCTCTGATGTGCTGTAGCACTCAACATGCTGCACAGGTTTTTTAATTACCTTATGGTGATTAGCAGTCCAGAAAATCCCATCAAACCAATTAAATAATGTGCACCTGACTGCAGGCTGCTGCAGGCTCCAGGGCTTGTTTCATTGCAAAGCCCCATCGGTCCCTGCATGTTGAGGACTTACCCTGGCATGGGCAGCTCCCACCAAGGGAAGGAGAAGCCTTCAGGTTTTTGCACTGTGCTCCTCACTTGGATGAGGAAGAAAGGCAAATTGCTACAGGTGTCAGGTCTTACGGATGGTTTAGTTGTTTCACTGGTTTCAGTTGTTGAATGCATTTGCGTTACATTTGGCCATATTAAAGTTTCATTGATAGGAGAGCTCTTGGGCTAGTGGGGGACGAGCAGTGTGGAAAGGACAATCCGCTGATTTTTGCAGCCACCCTGGCACACTCATCTTTTGTCACTGTTCTCCCCTGGGAGACAGTTAATAAGAAGAAACCTTCACTGCTGTAGTTCATGTGACTGCAAGCACAGGGAAGACAAGGGTTTGGGGTCTCAGCAGAGCCTTGTTCAGGAAGATCCACCAGTGCTTTTATGGGAAGTGGCACCTGGTGTTTTCTGTAATGACTCATCTCATCTGGGTTGAATGGATGTTCCAAAAATTAAGTGCTGAGTTATCTGAACTCTTGCAGCTGGGTTGAAAGAGCAGTCACAGTTGACAGGATTTTAGACAGGTACTTCCCCACTCTTTATTTTTGCAGGCACCCTGTAAATGAATTAACTACTTCATTATTTTTCAACTTGAACAGTAATGGCTTTGTATGGGTTTAGTAAAGCTGCTATTATTAGTAGTAGCAGTAATATTTTCTCCTGTAAGTGCTCCCCCATCTTTTAAGTCGAGGCCCTAAAATGTGTGTGTCATGGCTTTTCTGACCCCTGAATGTGCTTTAATGCTCTTACACAGGTGTATGACTAGTTACATTGCCCAACCTCCCCTGGAATAAATCAGCCGTACAGCCCAATCTGGCCTTGTGCAATGGAGCAGCAATTGATGATGCAGTTGAGGTCATTACTAATAAGTATCCAAACTCATTAAATCTGACTGCCTTCCTAAAAATGTTCTTGTTTCCTGCCTGTAGTAAGATTTTTCAGAAAAGGGCCTGACAGTGGAGCTTGGCTGTTATCTTCCTATGTGAGTGCTGTGGGTGCCTCAGTGACCTTGTGATCAACTGGAAGGAACTCAGCACTTTCGAAGTGTTACTTTAACTTGGTGTAGGCTCACCTGCTTTTTAGGCACCTCGTTTTGAAGGATCTGAGCTTTGCTTTCTAGGTAGGTCACTTGGGGAGCTTGTCAGTTTGGGATCGCAAAGATGGGGAATCAGCTGGGCAAGGAAAAAGCTGTTTCCTCCCCCTGGGCTTCTTAGAACAACTTTTAACCTTGTGACTTTTGTTAATAGTAATTTTCTTCTCATGCCAGAAGAGATGCGGTGGAATGATCTTGACTGAGAAGGCTCTTTCCAAAGTCTTGATCCTCTGGGGAAATTAAAGCAAAACAAACCGTGAAGGTGGGGCTTTGCTCCTATGGTTTTTGTAAGCCAGGAAGTTCAGAAGAAATAGCTCTTAAAAACGCACCCACTCTCTTCCATTTGATTTGCTTTGGTTTTGGCTTGTTAGTTTGTTTTCCTGCCTGCCTGAGAGGAACCTACATGGGCACCACAAGTCCAGTTCCTCTGCATCTACTTGCAGTATACATTGGGGATTGACCAGAGCATTGGCTGTATCCAGAATTGATGGGCATCCCCAAACAGTGCTGGAGGACCTTGGCAGCGGTGTGTCCTACTCTGGGTTTGGTACCTGCTGGCCCTGTTACTCCCATGTTTCGCTGTTTGTCCTTGGTGTCAGCAGGAAGCTGTGCACAAGCCACTGATGCCAATGCACCCTGACAAGCCCTGTTTAAGGAGTTGCTTTGATGCAGTCAAGTGACTTGTCAGGGTTATGCCTGTGGAAATAAAAAGTGATTTGGGGGTTGCTTCAGTGTTGTACAGATGCACATGACTGTTGGGCTCCTCACCAACCACAGAGGCAGGAGCACTACAGGCTCCTTCATTCTGGAGATCAGACTGGCCTGAACCAGAGCATCCAGAGACTGGTTGGTATTTAGTGCTCCCATGTTTCTAGTGTCCCTGTATTGTACCCTTAGAGCACACTGTCCTCGGTGTATTCACCTCCTCAGAACCGTGTCCACAAGAACAGATGCAGAGAGAAGCATTCCCAGGTAAAATGGGAAATATCAGGAAGTTTAATTGCTGGTTTAAGAAGTTCCTCCCCTGAGCCTCCTGGCTGTGTTATCTACCTGATCAGAGCAGTGACCTGGAGCTTGGGTGGTTCCTGTAAACACACTGACTTTTAAAATACCTTGGGGTGACCGTGGTGGTGTGAGGGGACTATGTAGGTGTTCCCTGCTGCGGTGGTCTTTGGGGGAGGGAGAAGCAGAGTTTTGACCCGATGACTGGCTTTGGCAGACCTGTGACCTCTCCATCTCTGATGTAGTCTCCAGAACAAACCTGCCCGTTCCCAGTAAGGTGGACAAGAGCTGTGAGATTACTTCCTTGCTTGGGATTTCTGCAGCTCTCGCGTATGCGCTGTAATGGCAGGACTTGGGCAGCGAGCTGGGGCTTGAGCGGCAGCTCACCTGGTGCTCTCTCTGGGGTTGTTCCTCAACCTTTTCTACGCTCACTTCTGCTTCCAGTGCCATAGCAGACCTTGAAGAGTGAGGGGCGGGAATCCGCACAAAGGGGGCACAGGGGAGCAGTTGCTGAGCCCTGCTCGGGGGGTGTTTGGGGGGCCCTTTGCTCGCTCCTTGCTAGCTCGGGGGTCCCTGGCAAGCCCCCCCGGCCTTAGGGCCTCACTCTGGCCTGGGTGCTGCTCTTCTGTGAAGCAGGATGGCCATCAAGTGGCTGATGCTGGGACTGGGCCCGGAGGTTTTTTTTTTTTTTTTTTTTTTTATCCCAAACTGTTCCAGGAGAGGATGCAAAATCCCAGTCCTGTTCTGCAATGAGAGGCAGAAGTGTCAGGCCAGCTAAGGACTATTTCTGTTCCAGTCACTGGGTCAAACTCAAATTAACAGCTGAGTTTTAGTCTGGTTTTTCTCTCCTGTGCTTGTCCAGGAAAGCTGTTGCTTCTGGGTGTAAAGCAAAGGGAGCACAATCCCTGAGAAGCTATTTCTTGGTCTGGTGGTGGATCAGTTTTGTTGGAGTTGAGCTGGTATGGGCTTCCATCAGGTCAAACAATTGATTAATATCTGCATATGTATTTATAATTTTTTGGTTTTTTATCTTTGCTTGATTCCCTTTAGCTTCTTTGAATGCCCCGTCCTGTGTCCCAGTGTTAGGATCTGTGGTTTGGTGTCCTGTTTGGGGCCAGCCCCAGCAAGCAGAGGTGTGTCCAGGGCCCAGTGACAACCAGGAGGAGGCTGCAGGATACAACCAACGTGCGCCCGTCCGTGGGATCCCTGCTCTGGAAAGGAGGCTGGCTGATGTGGGCACTGCTAAAATGACTGCAGGCTGAGGTCATGCCACATTTACCTTTGGGTCACAGCAGCGACCTGATCAGTGAGTCTTGTGGTTTTCCTGTGTTTGCACGCAAAAGAGGTTTTAATTTTGATGAATTTTTTGATAAAGTTGAGCTTTGCCCACCATCCTCTGCAACAAGAGGTAAATGACTTGTGTAAAGCTCTTATGCTGGATGGGTTTATTCTCTAGTGAATATTTTCACTAGAACAATTAGTGCATTTAATACTGGTTGTTGGAGAACCAGCCTGGCACAACCCCTTGCGTATTTCAGCAAGATGATCTGAAGTTCTTTGGCAGCAATACCAGTGCTGCTGGAATAAATGGTTTGTGGCTTGGGAGATGCTGCCTGACTTTGGGAAGGAACTGGATGTGGTTGGCGTGGGCTGCAGCAGTACTGATGCCTTGCGGTGTGGAAAAAATAGGGTGGGAGGGTTTGGAAGTGAGTTGCTAAAAAAGGCTGAAGTCCAAAGCCACAGCTTTGCTCCTGCTCTGCCTGAATTAGGTGTTTGGACCTGGTACAGGTGCATGCTATGATTCTTAGCAGAAATACCCTGGGCTCTGGGCTGTCTTTACAAAGACTAGAAGTGCTCCTGTCTGGACGGGCTTGGTCAGCAGCTTTGATGACTCGAAAGGGAGAGGTTTTATCTCCCCTTTCAGCAGTCCTTCCGCTAACTGGTTTCCCAGCATTTGAATTGTTTCTTCTTCTATTTAGATTAAAAAAATCCTCTGTCATATTAAAAGCATTGTGAAGGGCATTTGCTCACTAGGAAGGAAAACACAAGCTTTGCATTTCCTTTCTCCAAAATAATCAATTTATGGGGTCTTTCTGTGAATGTCAGGCATTGTACAGACACCCTAGGCTCTTGTGGAAAGCTAATGTTGTTTTTTATGAATTATATTATCTTACCCTGCAGGCAACAGACATTAACCTATTTAATTTTGCTCTAGCTAAAAAAAACCAAAAAGTCATCCAAGGAAACAGTAACAGCTAAATGTAATCCCTGTTTGTTTCTCTGCTAGATGGTGTTATCTGCTCTGCCCTTTCCTTTTCCTTCATTCACCAGGTCTTATCCAATCATTAGGGCAAATCTGACTTGTGTCCCACACCTGGTGACTGTCTCACTCCTGTGGTCTGGCTGGGGATGAGGGTACCCAAATGTTGCAGACAGCTGCAGGCATCTGCAAAGTCTGCTGGACCCCCCTGAAAGAAGTGTCTGCTCCATATTAGTACTAATGACACATTTTGGTGCTAATTGGTTCTCGGAAGAAGCATTGTTTCCTGGCAGGGTGAGAAAGACGGAGCCATAGGCTGCAATGTTTGAGCTCTGAAGGCATTATAAGACTGCATATGGTTCTAGTTGAGACAAATGTTGTAATATGTGAATTTATTTTCTTGCCAGCCCCTGGGGGTATACATGTCCTGACCCTCTGCAAAAGGGTGTGTGACTGAGTAAGCAATCTGTAAGATGGCAGAGTGCCCGAGAGTGGATTTGCCAGGCAGAGGAGTGCCCAGCAGCCCTGCCATGGCTCCCTCTGCCACCCTGGTGCTGCTCATGCCTGGCTGTGCCACTTGCCAGCACACACATGCCTGGCAGTGGCCTGCAAGGAGCTGTGTGCTGAGTTTGCTCCATATAATTTTTTTCTATGAGAAAAGAGACCAGCTTTTAATCTCAAAAAAATCCCCAAAACCAAACGAAACCAAAACAAAAAAAAAACCCAAACAAATGGAGCCTGATCACTTTGCTCTCTAGCCTTTTCCAGGCTTACAGGAAAACATCTATTAGTGAACAATAGTAAAAAAAAAAAAAAATCCTGCAGGTAGGAACACAGACGTTTTCCAATGAACACCCATGTATCTAGCTGCTAGGAGAGTTGTGCTGACCTCTTTGATGAACCACGTAGATATAGGAGTAGTCACTCCAGCCCCCTTTTTTTCCTTACCTCTCTATTAAACATCTTAATGTAAGTTAGCAGCCCCTCTCACCATGTAATGATTTTGTCCATAATAAACAAGACCTGTACTCTAGACTTTTTCCCTTTCGCATTATCTCATGCTGTCATGACAGCTAATGGTTAATCTAATCGTAAACTCTTTGAGATCAAGGTTTTATGGCATGTGTTTGTAAAAGACTTTCATCCTTGGACAGTGGGTCAGACTTTAATGGTATTGCATTCCAGGAGTATGCAATATATTTAGAAAACACTACTTACAGGAAATACAGATCTGGAAAGGACCTGTTACTTCAACTATTCTACAACAGTTGTGGCTGTGGCTGCATGTGGCTCTGACTGCTGACATGAGGTCCTCTGTCAGACTCAGCTTTGCCAAAAATTTAGAAAGATACAAAGTTGATGAAAATCACTGTGTTACTTAACAGGACAGAAAATTGTTAGAGGAAATAACAGCTTTCTAAGTGTAAAAGCTTCGCCTCTGAAGAAGGCTTCAGGAGGATGTTCCCTTGTGGTGGTGGTGATTTGCGACGTGACTTTTTGGGTGGTGTGACTGATGCCTGAGTGCAAACTGCATGTCCTTCACCTCCAGCAGTGGGACCTGCAGCTTTGTCCTCCTGTCACCTCCCTGGGCACAGGGTGACATGTCTGGGCTTTGAAGCAGTTTTTAAAATACAAAGATGTGGGAAGGCCAGTTTGAATCACAATGGTCTTAAATGACCCTGGGACAGTGGATCTTGCTGAAGGAGAACCACCAGGGTGGTGGAGCCTGTGCCTCACTGACCCACGTTGTTTGCAGGGGTGTCTTGGCTCAGCTGGAGCAGAGAGGTGATTTGTTACCTAAAATACTGGAGCTGGGGTGGCAATCCCCATCCTCTGCCCAGCGGGACTGTGTGCAGCTCCCAGCAACGTCCTGCTGAGCGTATGGGGAGGGGTCCCAGCCACTGATCCATTTTCCCAGAGGGGAACTGGTGACAGATTGTATTGGGTTTGTGTGGCAAAGTTTTGGTAGTGGGGGGGCTACAGGGGTGGCTTCTGTGAGAAGCTGCTAGAAGTTCCTGTGTCCAATGGAGCCAATGCCAGCCGGCTCCAAGGCAGACCCGCCACTGGCCAAGGCTGAGCCCATCAGTGATGGTGGTAGCGCCTCTGGGGGAACGTATTTAAAAAGGGGAAAAAGACCACAGCTGTGCAACAGCAAGTGCAGCCAGAGAGAGGAGTGAGAATATGTGAGAGAAACAACCCTGCAGACCCAGACCCCAAGGTCAGTGAAGAAAGAGGGGGAGGAGATGCTCCAGGCGCCAGAGCAGAGATTCCCCTGCAGCCCATGGGGAAGACCATGGTGAGGCAGGCTGTCCCCCGACAGCCCATGGAGGTCCATAGTGGAGCAGATATCCACCTGCAGCATGGGGAAGGAGCCCACGCCAGAGCAGGTGGATGCCCCTGAAGAAGGCCATGACTCCATGGGAAAGTCTGTGCTAGAGCAGTCTGTGCCTGAAGGACTGCACCCCGTGGAAAGGACCCACACTGGAGCAGTCTGTGAAGAACTGTAGCCTGTGGGAAGGAATCACATTGGAGAAGTTCGTGGAGGGCTGTCTCCCATGGGAGGTACCTCACGCTGGAGCAGGGGAATAGTGTGAGGAGTCCTGCCCCTGAGGAGGATGGAATGGCAGAGACAACATGTGATGAACTGACCCCAACACCCATTCCCTGTCCCCCTGTGCTGCTGGGAAAGGAGGAGGTAGAGAAATCGGGAGTGGAGTTGAGCCTGGGAAGGAGGGAGGGGTGGGGGGAAGGTGTTTTAAGGTTTTAGTTTTTATTTCTCATTCCCCTACTCTGGTTTGACTGCTTATACATTAAACTAATTTCCCCCAAGTCAAGTCTGTTCTGCCCTTGATGGTAATTGATTGAGTGATCTCATCCTGTCCTTATCTTGACCCCTGAGTCTTTTGCTATATTTTCTCTCCCCTGTCCGGCTGAGGAGGGTGAGTGATAGAACGGCTTTGGTGGGCACCTGGCGTCCAGCCAGTGTCAACCTACTGTACAGATGTGACACAATCGTATGATCCTCCATAACCCGTCAAGGAGGCTGAGGCAGATAAAGATCCATAATGTTTTCCAAAGTGCCTATCATGTCTCTTGTCTGCCTAATGTGCTGGGATCTATTGGTGCGGCTTTCTCTCTGGGGCATCCTGGAGCAGGCCTATCTCTGCTACCATCATGCTGTCGTCCGTGCTGGGGCTGTGACTTGCACAGCCCCAGTCTCAGCCTCCCTCCTCTGTGACAGCAAGACATGGGCTCACACCAGGCCAGGATCCCAAGAGGGCTTTAGCACATGTAGGGAGCTGAGCTCCTGAAATTTTCCAGCTTTGCTGTAATTGCTGCCAGAGGTTTGGGACAGAGATGCCCAGATTAGGGTCTGCTTTTAGGCTTCCAAAATATTTGGTATGATGGTTATAAACATAACAAACTTTAAAATAACAAACAACAATTGTGCAATATATTAGAGAGTTTTGAAGGCTGTAACTTCCCTGCACCGGGATGGGTAATTTTGGACTGAGAATAGTAGCATCCACTGTACAGCTGACATCTACCCAGGAGCCAGAGCAATAGAGGAAGGAAAAGGAAGTTTAGGTAACTGTTTGAAATGGCTGGAAATGGAGTTGTAGCAAGGGGAATACCCTAAACATGTACAAGAGAAATTTGAAATTAATCTCTGCTTTGAGCAGCAATGTAGCTTCTTCCTCAGCTGTCCTGGGCACTTCATTTTGCACAATCAACCTCTTCCTTCCGTTCCTCTTCTTATCTATGGGCTCAAGCTGTGGGAGACCACCAAAAGCAGCTCCAGCCCTGCAGCTTTCATCCCAGTTTCTCCTCCTGGAGCTGCAGTGGAGGGAGGATCAATACTTTGCTTCTGGCTTTCCATGGGAAGTGAGCGTGACTCCCTGAAATAATAGAACAGAGAAAGTTGTATGTCGGAGATTCAGCAAGTTGCATTCTCCCGTGTAATTTTGGAGACCTTGTCACATCAGAAAATGTTTTCTCACTACTTCATCATGCCAAAATGTTTGTTTTCTCCCTGCTTTTATTATGTTAAAATGAACTGAAACAATAAGCTGTATTGAGGCTGAGGTCATTGTGTTTGTTATTTATTCTGGTAAGTGAATGGATGAAGTCATCCAGCAGACTGTGCTCCAGAGCTCCTTGTCAGCTTGCACCGGGGCTGAAACAGAGCACTTCGCCATTGCAACTGCGTGCTTTATTATGAAATTTTGGTTTTGTTGCTAGAACCACAACTCAGCTCCCTCTGGAGGGGAGAGAGCTCTGCAGGACAAATTTACTTGCCTGGAAACTGGCATCACTTGATCCTTTTGGAGTTGGAGATCTTGGGGGATGGTGTTTTGATTTTTTGTGGGTTTTGTTTGTTTGTTTGTTTTTCCTCCCCCGACCCTATAGTAATGATGGAGATCTTTCAGAAAAAGAATACAATGATATTTATTTGTTGCAATGGCCAGGCCCTACAAACATTTATTGTCTTTTATGCCTGTGGCAGGTCTAGACTTGGTTGGGCCCTAAATATTATGAGTCTGCCAGCTCCTGCAAGGGTTGTTCTTGGAGAAGCAATGCCAGCAGGATCACAGGAAGGAAGGTCCCTAACTGAGTGTTGCAAAATAGATGTGTGGATAGCCGTATTCACATGTAACCCACTTGAGAAGCGGAGGCCTGGGAGCAAGACTGGTGGTTGAGACAGAGTGCTTTCCAACCTGGGGGCTTTAATTCTTTTCAACTGAAAGTGCTCTAGTTTGTGGTACTCATATCTAGATTTGTTCTTAGCAACTGTAAAGGGATTATTTCATGATCACCTGAAGGCAATGCTTGGTGCCACTATACATCCCTTCAGGACTTTGTAAGTTCATTTACCTTTGCCAAGGGACAGTAGGTCAGATGCCAGTGAGAACAAAGCGGTATTTATTCCTGGATTGAGCATGGGAGTATTAAGCATAGAGAAGGATGACATTCTGTTATGAAATGATTTCCCAGATCTTTCCTGTTTTGGAAGCTTCTGTGGAAGACAGATCTTATCTGGGTAACATCTGCAGTAAATCTGAGTTGTGAGAGTAGAAGGGATGGTCCAAAGAAGCCCTCTGAAGAACTGAGCACAGTCTGACATAAAAGTGCATACCCTTTTTGGGAATGAATGTAAAGGAAACGTGGGGTTCGGGGTCCTCGTGTAGCTCCTGATTGAAGGTTTATGTTGCCAATGTTTTGCTGCAGTTTTGTAGTGTGAATTTCAATGACTTTGGGATTTGAGCCAACTTTGTGTTGGACTAGATGAACTCTACATGTAGTTTGGATGTTTTGCAAGTGTGTTTAATTATGTGTACTAAATAGTATAATTATTTGTATGTATGTTTACATATGGAAAATCCAAATACAATGCCTCTTGGCTAACCCCATTCCCTCCCACCCCTAATCCTTCAAAACGTCAGGGCTGCTTAGATTCAGCACCTGCTGCTTCATCCACTTCATCCATTTTCCCCCCATGCTCTTCTGATCAGAAAAAGTAACCAAGTTAAAACTCCAAGCCCACTTATGCCTCTGTTTACTTCGGAGACAAAGAACGTCTTGACTTGGCACCTGCTGAGACCAGACCAGCTCTGCTGGCTTGGGCTGGATCCCAACATCCCATCTGTAAGAGTGACCATCTATCTGCAAGCGCCTTGGCCAACAGTGTAGCTGTGGGGTTTATCTTCTTAGCAGGCAGCAGTTAGACTCTGTGAGCTGGAGTTCAGGTTGAAGCCATAGTGTTTAAGAGCCTCTGTTGCTGCACCTTTCTTCCATAGATCTGTCTAATGCCAAATGCACTAATAGTTTCTGGGCTGGCACTTTGTCCTGTAGCAAAGGGCACTCTTCTGTTGATTGTTTTAAGCATGCAACACAATGATGGTTTTTGTGAACTCCACTTTCTTGCCCTGCAGGGACAGGGGAGGTCACATTCCTTATTTTGTTTCTCAGGGTCATTCACAGCTTCATGGACATCTCTTGCAGATCTTAGTGGCTTTTCTGGGCCCTTCCTCCTGCAGCCCATGTTTCATCTGTTGCCCATGTTTGCATCTTTTGGGGTTCTATTTTGTCCTTCTGGAGCATGAGCTAATACGCACACAAATGTGGATACACTGTGGGGTTTATTATTTTGTTCTGTATTTCCTTCCTAATAATATCTGATGTTCTGTTTCACTTTATAACTGAAGGTAGCACTGAGCTATGCTTTTGGCATATGTACCATAATCCTGATGTCTCTGTCTTGAAGGGTTGAGAGCTGATTGGGAGCTTGCTGCTGTGAGTCAATTGCCCATGCTTCCTCCCTTCAATTCCCTTAAGGCAAAACTCCTCTCCTGCTTGTGCCTTCATGCATGTGTATCTGGATAATGGATCTATTGCTATATTAATAGAGGGGGAAAAAAAGCAGTAAAGAGTGTTATAAGTCTATGTCTATTTCTAGAGCAAGAATGAAAATTTGAAAGGCTTCAATTTGTCCTCCAATTTCATTTGTATGGTCCCTGCTTGGTAAGCAGTCTTGGGGAATAATGAAGCTGTGAGTTGCTGGGCTTGTACTGCCTGAAGTCATGTTTTTCTCTGAAACTCGGATCTCTTCTGTGTTGCACAATTGACAAGACTTCAGCTAAAAAATGTTTGCAAGAATGACAGCAACGAGGAAAACACCTGGTGTGTCAATAAGTGAGTGTCCTGAGGGACTGGCCTGTAGCGTGCCAGCATCTGACTATGCCTTATGGAAGAAAAACATTTCTGTGGAGGGAAACATTCAGGAGGGAGAAAGTCAGTATTGGAGGAGCTGGTGTGAGTCCTCAGAGAGCCCCAGTTATGGCAGTTGGAGTCAGAAAGGAAATCTGTCCCCTCTGCAAGAGTTGGATTTTAGTATGAAAAGATCAGTTGAGAATAACTAGAATTTGTTTGGATAAATAGGTCAAAGTCATCTTTGTGTTGGGCAGGAAAGAGAAGCTATACTCAAATGAGGAAGCCTTTGGTTGCAGACCAAAACCACAGCATTATGTGGCTGTTGAATTTTACACAAGAGGTCTACCATAAGCCACTAAATCACCAGGGCATTGCATTGTGCTTCCAACCCCCCAGGGCATGGACTTGTGAAGAGCTAAAGCTCAGACCTCTCGTGTGTCTTGGCCTTAGAGTCAGGCAGTGGCTCCTGTGGGGTGCAGCCCTGCTGCTTCTAGTCTATGATCCTTTTTGCCTTGTGCCGATGGGCTCTGGACGGTGGCACCACGAGCAGGGCGAGCTCCTGCAAGGCAAAGGAATCTCGTGGGAGCCCCGCTGCCCAGCATCAGCCTGGATTTTGCATCCTTCTCCTCTCCTATTTGGATACCAGAAAGACATCCCACAGCAAGCAAGGGCTTAGTGTCCCTTGCTGGGAAAATGGAAACTGTAGGGTGGGTACTTTGGGGTGCACTAGCTACAAGGTTTTGCCTGTAGCTAGCCCCCAAATGAAGGATGGGGTGATTTGCCTAGTGTTTACTCTGGGGTAGGACAAAGATCATCTTGCTATAAAATAGATGTCCTCCTGCAGGTTTTCTGCTTCAGCTGAGCCTGAAGTGGTTTGTGCTGTCAAGTGTCTCGTGCTCAGACAGATTATGTCAATAAAAATCTTGTTTAAATATTTCCTCTGAATGCTTAGAAAAACTCAACAATCCCTTTGTCTGAATGTGATCATCTTTCCAAATGAAACATATCCTTCATGCAGCTCCTGTGCATGATGCTTCAACCAGATTCCGAATACAATCAAACAAGTAATGGGGAATGAAATCTCATTTTACTGAATTGAATACATTCAGTTTTAATTGCAGAGAGAATGGTTTTATCCATGTTGTGTACAAAATCAAACTCTTCTGATGTTTAATAATTTCCTTTTACTATGGGAAAGTTGGACTCAGAGGTGATTCCCCTTTGTGTCAAATGCTTACGTACACACCAGCACTTGGGAGCCTGGCCTAAAAACAGAAAGACAAAATGCCTTTTTTTTTTAGGGTCCCTTCCCCTACAGTTAATCAAGGCAGAAGGATGTTTTCTGAGAAGGAAATGTTCTGTAGGGATTTTTACTGCCTCTTTGAGTCAAGACTCTCTTGACTGGTGGCATAAGCCAGCTGCTATTGACCAGGAAATGTTGATTTGTTCGTTGCTTGCTCCCTTATAAAAAATGTCCTTATCTTTTTAGCAATAAAAAAAACAAACGAGAGTAGCTTTCCTGTCATCTGCGCAAGAATCTTGTTCAAATATAAAGACTGATCTTCCATGTAAGAAGTGTAAACAAATACTACTAAATGTGAAAAAGCTGATGATGTCATCCTGTTGTCTTGAAACAAGATGGGAGAAGCAGAATCCTTAAATCTTACAAACTTCTATTTAGATGATGTTTCCAATAATTTTACTGACAAGTTCATGATTAAATAGGCAATGAATTCCCCTCACTGGGTGGAAGGTCCCTAAGGTCTCTCTGGGCAGCGGCACATTTGAACCCCATGGCACATGTTAGCTTGGAACCCACCTCACTTTGGATGTTCTCCAGTACACCTGGTCCAAGAGGTGGAGGTGGCTATGTAGTTACCCCACAGTCTGCCTGGAATTTGTGGGTACAGGCCTGTGTCTGTCAGCAGCATTCGAATAAGGAACTGTGCCATTTCAGGTTGGGGAATGACTTGCTGGTGGCAGTTCTGCAAGAATTGGGTGTTGTAAGAGATCCCAAGCTGAACATCACTGTAATAAATTGAGTGGTTACTCCAGGCAGTGGGACCTCAGCTGGAGCACAGTGTCCTGTTCCATGAGCTTTCTTTGATAAAGACCTCCATGCTCCCCTTCGTCTAAGTCAGTCATGGCCTTGCTGCACTTCTGGGGCTTGCTTGCAGGGGAATGGTGGCTGAGCACAGGCTGTCTGTTAACACTTTGTAGAAATAATATCTCAAGACCTAACTGTTTGGAGAACTATCTTCCACATCAGATAAACAGCATGGCTTTTTCTATAGATGAGAAAAGATGATACCACCCACAGCTGCCTCACTTTTGAAACACGGGCAATCTTTTGCTGAGATTCCCATCTCTCAGCCTGATGACACTGAGATCTGCTCTGATGCTTCAAAAACAGTGTTGGCATCTACATAGTCATTACAAGATCCTTTTGCACTGTGAGCTGAAGTTGCTCCATAGCTGGAAGGGGGACCCTAACACCAGCTCAGTCCAGGTGGGAGAGCAGTGGGTGAGCACAGCCCAGGGTCTACCAGAGGGGGAAACACAGTGCTGCAAAGGGAATTTCTTCTTAGTTTTTCTGCCTTGCCTGAAGTAGTGGACCAACGAGCCTTGCTGCAGATAGTGTCTGTGGGGGAACTGTATTGGAGAGGATGTGCAAGTCCCTTGCAGTGTCAGGGGTGTTCCCCACCTGACTCCCCATCTGCAACAGCCATCAAGGGGTTTGGGCTGCAGTGGGATTGACAGCTTCTATCTCCTCAGTGTGCGGTAAACATAATAAAGTCACAGGCTTGTGATTAAACATCCCTTTTAAAGAGAAATAAAAAGGGTTAAAAATCTCCAGATTCCTGGTACCAATACAATCTGTATGGTAGGGGAGCAGAAAACAGGCCCATGGTATCAAAAGGTCAGATGTCTATATCATTAAACCCTATGTATATTTATCCTCTGGAACATAGGTATGAAAAGGGAAATATTAGTTAGTTCTCCACTGCTTCCAGCAAGAAATTATGTTATCTCAGGGAAGCATGATTGTTCCTCGGATCACTGGACTCCAGTGTGAGATGGGACGTAAAGGAAGTAGTGCAAAATCCCCACTCTTTCATGCCAGGGCTGAAGTAATTTCCTCTGAGAATGAAATCCACATCACAGATAAAGCCTAATCTTGGAAATGGCCAAATTAGCAGAGTAGTGTCAGATCTGAAGTGTGAATCGTACAAGGAAGAGTCCCAGAGGATGTAGCGTGTCCCCAGATGTTTTTAGCTAGTGGTGATTGAGGAAGATGGGTTCTGTCCAGGGACCTCTGTAGAGATACCTCAGGGCAGAACAAGACATCAGGAGGCAACAGCCCCTCTCAAACCCCATTCCCCCCCACCCCGCCCCCCAAATTGGCTGTATTGGAATGGGCAAGTCTTAATCCCTGGTCAGAGTTGATGGATCTAGAAGTCATGGCTTGTTCATGGGAGGGTCTTTTGTCTTAGCCACCTCCTGTGTTTTGCCATGCACTTTTCACAGTTACTAGTTTAATTTCTTTTCCTTCTACACTGACCTGTCTGTGTGTACTCTTTTCTGGTTTTGCCTGGGAGAGTAGATGGTAGCATGTGAACAGTCTATTCCAGCCTTACAAGGTCTTGCAAACTTCTCCTTTGCTGTCTGTGGTGCTGGTGATTGCCTTTTGCTGCCCTTGCTTCATTTTGAAGACTTTAATTCCCATTGGGAGGTTTGGTTGGTGCTGCTGAGCAACAAAGTTGGCTTTTTGCTAGCGCACAGTAGGACACCTACAAGAAAGTAGGCGTCTAAAAACCTGCAGTTCTTGTGTTGAATTGTGTTGTGAGAAATCATTTAACTTCTTATTTTCATACTGAGCTCCTGGGGTTGTGGCTTTGGTTTATGAGCTGTTGCCCAAGCTGGCCTGAGAGGTCAGTGGTGCTGGGACTAGGACTGAAACTCAGTGACAACAGGTATAAAACTCTGTACATGGTCTTGGGGTGGTTTCCCTGGCTTTGCTCTTTGAGGAGTGCTCCCTACCCTTAGGGACCAATCTGCTCCCCAATGTAGTTTGTATCAGATATATCTGGGAAAGGTTTTGCCTGCAATGTTAGTTGCCTTTTGGATTTTGTTATTCTCTGGGCAATATCTAGATTTAAACCCTTTGGAAGGTATATGAGCTGCACTGAGATGCTAAGGAATGTGTCAGTTAGGTCACTGCCCTTTAAATATTCAGTTGTGCTCTTCACTTTAGAGCAGTAACACAACTGTTTGTGTAAGTAGACTTGTTTTGCAATTCCTTCATTTTAGTTTTGAGACAGAAATGTCCAAAGCTATGGGATCTGCTTTCTATAAATGGAGACATAAATGTGAACAAGTTGCTTGGTTTCTAGAAAGAAGGTGGCCAAGTAGGCTATGAAGTACTTGTCAAGCATGCAGACCTAGAAGCAAGTTGTGGCACTCAGTATTTATCTTGGGGGCAACTTTCTTGGGCTCCCCTCTGAAGCACAGAGGTGTTTGTGCTTTTACAGGTGATAAACTAGAATACCGGAGGGATAGGTTGCTCCAGATGATACTGTGTGACCACCTAGGAGTTGGGATGTGCTGTTTGGTGGTCTTAGCTTTTAAGCTTGCAGGCTTGTCATGTAGTGTATATTTGCTTTTGAAATTATGTTCATATCTTGACCCTACAAATTCTCCAGGCTGCCCCCGCTGTCCAAGAAATGCTCCCGAGGGAATTTATAGCTTGTTACTTCCACCCTCTGTTCTGGCTGAAGAGAACAAAACCAAAACATGTGGCCAGGGCTAGTGTTGCCAAGCCTGGAGCATAGCAGAGCTGTTGCTGCAGTTCATCCTCCCAAATGTACTCTTTGTCTGCCGGAAAACAGATTAGGAAGGTTTGACAGTAGCATGAAGTTAATTTTGCTCTACTTGAGCATTTCCTCTCACAAAGGGGAAATCTCATCCCGCTGCTGCAGGCAGCACTGTATTTGCTTGGCCTTTGATGGAGCAGGCTGATATCCAGACAAGCAGTGATTTTTAGCTGGCGAAGGTGAATCAATCCTCTTGTGCTGGGGTCGAAAGGATTGCACCGCTATTTTTTCAGACCTGTAAATCTATTGGTGAGATCCAGTCTCCTATGGATACCAGATGATGTGGTTTATAAAAAAAAATTAAAAATCTGTAGTTGGGGAATCAGTTGTTAGGAGCTGCCTTCTACCATGTCCTCATCTTGTCTCACACTGTATAAGCCTTTCTTCTGGAGAACCAAACTCTTAATGAGAGTCCCTTTGATACCGAAAAAGCCGGTCGAGGAAACTCTCTAAGACTCGATTTTGGAGTTTTAGAAAGCAGGCATTCTTTATTGCAGTGCTGGGTGCACGGGGGATCACTCCACCTATCGTGCACACCGTCAGGCCTAATTGTGCAGGTTAAGTACATGTTCTACATACATATTCACTAGATTTCCGAGAAATGTTATTCATTATTTTTCCGGGAAAGTATTAGCATATGCAAATGTTCTTTACACAGGCGCATTGAAGGTCTCTGGTGGTCTTCAGGAGTCCTCTGGTGGTCTTCCATAGTCTTCCTCACTTGTCTGCTACTTGACCCTTCTTGGATGATTCTGCGCAGTGTGATCTTCTGCATGTTTGATACATCTTATCCTAAAGAATGCTTGTTAGTGCTTCTATTATCTATGCTTACATTTTGACGTAATCCATATGGATACTTCTAAGCTAAGTTACCTAAGAGGGCTAAAGTCCTTATCTTCCTCAGAAACTGTAAGGCCACCCAAAAGTAATTTCTCATACATTTTGCAACATACAGAACCCCCATCCACCACTGATCAGCAAACAATCGGGCAAAGAAACACCAAGGCCATTGTACTCAGAAAAACATCCTGCATCACCTTTCTCCCACAGACTGCTTGTGACTCGTGCTGGAAGTGCCTTCAGTTATGGTCCAAAATGCTTGAGTCCAACTTTCCCAGAGAATGAAAAGTAATCTCTCAGCTGCTTTTGTATGCTATCACAATGTCAGCAGTTCTTATGAGTTGCTGTATCTCATGGCAGCAATACACTTGTTTTTAGATCCCTCCTCGTATTAGTTAGTTGGGATTCAACTTTATTTTGGCTGCAAGTATCACATCTAGTTGTGGAGCAGTGGTAAAGCAAAGAGAACAACTCATGCACTTAATTAAACCTTGTCTATACAGTTCAGAGTACAATAAATAGATGAAGGAGGATGGGGCTGGTTGCAAATATTCCTCAGTAGTGACTTTTCCAAAAGGCTGTTGAGTTGTCATAGGCTACAAGAAAAAGCAGAGAGATTATATTTTCCTCTTGGCAAGGTGAAGAAAGAGTGGGCTCGTGGAGGTCATGCTGTCCTGAGCAGGAGCAAGACTTGGCATGGAAATAACCTCCCTGAAGTTGAGTGGGCTGGGGTGCTGCCTTTGGGCTCGTGAGGGAGGAAGTCTGGATGGCTGAGATGGTTACAGCCTCTGCGGCAATACCAGGCAGTGGTCCTGGGCACGAGGGGAGAGCTCACCTTCCCTGCACCCAGACGTTGTGGCAACAACCCAGCTGGTAAATCTCTGCTGCAACCATTAACTTGAAAATAAGCTTGAGTGTTAGCTAAATGCTTGTGTTGCAACAGAAAGCAAATATTGAGAAGAAAAATCATCTAGGCAGGAGAAAGGGAAAGAAAATTCAGCGGGTTTTTCTGACGCGCTCTGTGTCCCAGCAAGTTGGACTTTTCGGTCGGTGAGTCATGGGATGGAAATAGGGACAAAGTACAAACACCAGCCTGAATGAAAGAATGGACTGTGGACTGGGAGGCAGCATTGCTCTTCTGAGATGCAGCCAAAGCCTGTAGAAGCGTGAAGCTGGAAGTGCTGGTTGTGATCAGCTGCAGGTCACACTGCATGGGGTGGTTGTGTGCTGCGTGGCAATGATGAGGGACCAGAAGAGGTCAGTGCGTGTGCCAAAAACAAAACTGAGGGAGAAAGCAAGCAGTGTATTTTATCCTCATCTGTACCTTGAACTTACAGGCCCTGAAGTTTTCCTCCCCTTGTTCCATGGTGTCAGCGGCTGCAGAGTTTACCATAAAATTGCTCCTTTTATTGGCATGCCAAACTGTGACTTGCCACTGTTGTGCAAGAAATAATAAAGATTTTAAAAAACAAACAAAAAAACCTTGAAAACAAAAAAAACCCACTACAAAGCCAAAAAGAACCCCCAAACTGCCTGAATCTGCTAGTGAAACTGGAGCCTTTTCCCATCTGAGAACAGACAGATCTCAAAACTGTCCTCAGCAATGGGTTTTTCTGCAGCTCCTGGGGAAGGGGAAAAGCTGGTAAGGAAAGAAATGACCAGCTGCAGCGAGATGCAGCAAGTGAGGAGGAAAGGCACTGTGTTGGAGTGTTGTGGATTCCTTGGCACATATGTTAGCCCTCAAAACTTGCTCTTCACAGGTAGGAATCCAAGCAGTAGCAGCCAAATTGCTGAGCTGGTCTCGGCAGGAAGGTACGTGGCGAGTCTTTGAAATATGGGAAGCAGTGCCTTCTAAGCTGGTAAAAAATGGAGCAGTGCAGTGGTTTTGCTTTCATCTGCTTCCTGGCGGTCGGAGGATCTCCATGAAAGCAAAAAGAGCAGCTCCTTTGAAAAAAACGTAGGCGGGTGGAAGATGCACTAACTTCTGCTCATTTCCTACATGCCTGGAGTCATTAAGGAAAGGCTAGGAGGTAGGATGTGACTGTAGATGTGACTGTATAAGCTCCCTCTTTTAAGCACACGGTGGTGGACCCAGGCACCTCTCCTGGTTATGCATGAGGGTCTCCAAACACAGGTGTGTTAGAGCAGTGTCAGCTGCCTGGGGGGAAGCTGAGATCTTCTCTTGTGTTCATGCCAGGACTCAAAATGGTAAACAAGGAGAGCAGGCTGGCGTGGCACCCAGGAGCCACAAAAAGGTTGATATGATTGCTGATGATAAGATCATATTAGCCATATGGCAGGAGCATAAAACTCAAGAGTTCACTCTATAGTTAAAGGGAGGGAGACATGAAGAGGGAGCCTGTCGTTAACACCTTTTTGTCTCAGAAAGAATGAGGTGGTTTGTAGAGGAATCCAAAAGCAAACTGATGCATGGATTATGGATGATCAGGAGATGGTACCTTTTTTATTGACTTAGACAGAGCCTTCCTCTTCAGGCTGTTTCTCTCTTTGCAGGGTGGGGACCATGGTGTGCCCACACTGCTCAGTGCTGCCTTCAAAAACCTTGAAATCTCTTTTCTGAAAGCGGTGCTTGTAACCGCCGTGGGGAGCTTTGCCCCATGGGAAGGGCTTGTTGCTGGAGCGAAGCTTAATATTAAATTTTTTTTTTTTTTAATGTTGCCTTTATTCATCTTTTTAATACTGATTTCACCATAATTACAGATCTGTGCTCCAAAAGGGTAAGCCTGAACTTCGGTAATCACCAAATATTATCCTTAATTTTATAACCAGGAAGATGAGACTGGAGAAGCGTGTCAACTCCTGCTTCAGGAACACTGATGTTCCTTCCATCTATTTTCTCTTTTTAGTCTGTGAAAAGCTGTGCTTTTTGGTGTATCTAAAAATTTGAAGGAAAAGTAACTTTTGTGCTTTGGCTCATGGTCTCAGACATAAGATTTTTCAGGAAAGGAGAGATTTCCTTATGTCCTGTTTAACAGTGCAGAAAAAGGAGTAGGTGGGGTCACCACAGTGTGTTTTCAGGAGGAAATCAAAGTAAACACAGACCAAATCCTGGATTTCAGTTGCAGTTTCTCTTTTATAGTCCTTGGTCTCTATATTATTAAAGGGGAAATTGTAATAGCTAGCTTTGGTATTATGCGATAATAATTGTGCTAAGTTATTTTGGTTTCTTTTCACGGAAAGCTTTGGATCCTGTTTTAGCTTATTAATTGGCTGTGGCCAAACTGCTTTGCCTATAGTGTTGTTGGCTGTGAGCGTGTCTGCAAAGCTGTAAATGTGTTGGATCTCTGCTGCCTTTTACTCTGATCTCTGAGATGCTGTTGGGTATTATTTGTGCTATAGCTGTGTCCCCAGTCAAAACCAGACCCCTTGGACACTCAGAATGTACAGATGCTTGGAAAAGGGTGGTGTTTCTCCTGAAAAGCCAACAAAACACTTCTAGATTAAAGGTTCACAACTGCAGTTATAGTTCCTGTTTGACACCCTTGGAGGGCTTAGTGCTGTTATAGGAAACGATCTGCCTTTTAGGGGAAGCTCGGCTGTGGGTGTTGCAGAGGCTTTTGGGCATTTCCATGAACACTGGTGTTGATAACATTTATTTCTTCCAAGAGAAGAGCCTGTTTGCACCCCTTCCAAGAATTTTCCGAATGCTGGTACAGGCCAGTTCAAACAAGACTCTGCTATGGAAGAGAGCTGCTTTATTCAGACTTGCTGTCTCCCCAGATATGGCAAGATTAATGTTTCAACCTGATTCAGCCAACATCTGCAGCTCCAAACAGGTTGTCAGTGAAAGAAAGCAGAAGCACAAGTAGCACATGAGCTTGGGATGTAGGGCGAGCAGCTTTATGCAGGCTTCAGAATAACTCTCCCGTCACTCTTCTTAAATGAAAAAATCACAACAGAAGCTGCCTGGTACTAGGGAAGGCCAAAAAGGTGATTGCATCATTCTGCAGTGAATTTGAATGCTCGTAAGATTTTGATTCAGATCTGTAAAAATACACAAAGAATATGAACATATTCCAGGCTGCCACTAGTCCCTGGAGTTTCTCTAGGGCTCTTGGTGGAAGAGACCTTGTGCAGATGGGCAAGGGTGGTTTGGTAGCGCCTCTGCATGGCTGCACACACTCTGGGCATGGCGCAAGCTCCTGGCAGCAGTGGATGCTCAGCATGCCATGACATGGCACAGTCCTGGTAAGCAAATCCTGGCTTGGTCCTTGCTGCCTTGTGATGTTCAAGATCACCTTAATTTGCACCTTCCACCAGCTTTCTGATGTTAGGTAATTTTGTTAAAGGAAGTTTGATAGTATCAAGATGAAGCCTCACTGACTCATCCAGCACCCTGTGGTTTTCTGGAGTGGGAGACATCACACCATTTCTGTGCTTGCTCACAGCATCTTGCATCAAAAGTAGCAAAGCTGGTGAAATGCTTGTGTCCTGGCAGCGGAGTCCTGCTCAGCTGGTATGCAGCTTCTCTGCATGGCCCACGAGCCCCGGCTAGTCTGGGAACTACCGAGGCTGAGGATTTATGTGGCATCCAGATCCCTGTTCTGCGCTACCCTGTGCAGCAGTGGAGAGTAGCTCCTCTAGTAGAGGAGCTTCATTCCTATGGCTGCAGCATGCATCTCTGTTACTGACTGTGGCCTTGAAGTCAAAGAAGTAAAGGATCAAAATTGTGGCTACAATCGATCTATCTGTGGGGTTAAGAAGATAATTGCTCCTTATTCTTGCCTTGGTCTATCTTCTGCTTCAAGGGCAGCACCCTTGAGGAAGGGGCTGCCTCATGGCATGTCTGCAGGGGCTTAGCACAAGGGGGTCTCCAAGCACGGATGTTGCTTAAGTGCTGAAAAATGCAACATCTCTGGGATACAGAGTTGGAGGGACAGAAATTGCTAATATGGTGATATGGAAATGTCAGGGAAATGAATCTGGTGAACCTTTGCTCAGCTGTCCACTTGGTGAAGAAGCAAGCACTATATTTCTTTTCAAAGCAGTGGACTCTCATCAGGGATGAATTCTGGTCCAGGTTTTAAAGACTCAGTATATTAACTAAAATTAATAGCTGTCTAAGGTTCACAATGTGGTTCTTAGACTAACCTACAGAAGCTCTTTTTGCTAGCAATATTTTGGATAGTTTCATTGGTTTCTGTTGCAGTAAGTCACCAGTGCCAAGAGATATGAGACTGTTGGTTTTCATAGTAGCATTTCTTACTGTTCTTCTGAACAAAGCTTACTGTCTATACTCAGTTTTGTAAGGCAGCTTTTCCAGAAAAAGCTTTATCTTTCCTTACATTCGCAGCTGTATATCATGCCTGACTGGTGAATTATTTAGCAATAAAGATCACTTTTATGATACTACATTCACTGTCATAAACAATTATCATTCTCATTTTTATGTTTCAGCCATAAATTACTTCATGTGCTATTTTCCTGGCATACCAGTCCCTCACAAACATGAAAGTGGACCAATGATATAATGGGACAATAACTGTTAGTGCTGAGACTTGGTAGAGATCCTTGGACCTTGTTATTACTCTCTCAGTTTCCAAAAACATGAAATAAGACATATAAAAAACCCCAGGTCATAGTTCTCTGAAGCAAAAAGGAATAGAAGCCCAAAACACTACTTGTATTCATGCATATGCCTAAGAAAAACTCTAAGTTCTTCTGTGTTCATAGTATTTGATTTTCATCTCATGTCTTCTGGTTCATTTCTCATGTTGAGTTTCTGGGTGAAGTTCTGGGTAAAGTTAATGTTAATATTCTGAGCTGGTATTTCTGGATTAAAGGAAAGGGGTTTTGTGGTGTCAGGGTGGATCAAAGTACAAGATTCCTTGGCCATAGGAGAAAGTTCATGTTGGAGGTTATCTCTCTTGGAAGTAAAAATGAAGCCTCATTCAGGAGTAGAATTTCTAGGATTATTGCAGTATAAATACAATCTAATAAGGATCCTGATGGTAGTGATATCAATAAACCAGAATACAACTGTCTGTCCCTCATCCATCAAGTTAATTGTCTGTAAGCTGGTTGGGCTTCGAGGATAAAATCGTGTAAGGAACTTGAAAATTTTGCCTTAAACAGAAATTGGTGCATATGCAGGAATAGGCTGATGGTCAGCTGTTACAGGTACTCAAGAGATTTTACGAATGGTTTAGCAGATGCACTGCATATTGTTTGTGATCTTATTTCCAGACAGTCTCTTGTCATGTAATGCAAAACAAGAAGGTTCTGCAGCCCACAAAGAAAAATAAATTCCTAAAGCATATTTCTGGTTAAGTAAGAGAGGGGGAAGTTCCTCAGTGAAGATATAAATTAATAATTTTTTTTTTCTATTTACCAGCTACTTAATTTATCGTCAAAGGATGCAGTGCAAGCTCTATCTATATAAACTGAAATAAAATTCTCAAAACAGTTCTTGGATACTGAAGTTCTTTGGCTGTTATTGGAAATTTTAGGTTAGGCAGCATATGTTTTCCCCAGATTTCTGTTCTGTGCTTGTAGAAAGCAGGCATTTGAGGAACTGGGTATCACTCACAGGGAACACTGAAAACGGAAATGAAGAACCACATGAAAACAGTGCCGGGGAACTAAATACTGTGGCCCTTAGGAAGAGGCTAATCTGAAACAGTTCTTGTGTGGCTGGGTATTACGAAGTTTTTGTACTTGGAAACTAATTTTTTCTGTGAAAAACTGAATCAAGGCAAAAGAAAAATTAAAATTTTGAGTCAGATTCTCAGAATATTGATATCTTTTTCACTGACAGCTTGCACTAGAACTTGAACACAGCTGCTATTTAGACGGGCTGGATTTGAGAGGAGTTTAGTCCCGTTAGCAATTCCTCAAACCATTCAATCCTCCAGAGGTCCAAAAAACCCCAATGTGCGTCCTGGCTGCTATGTTCCTTAGCTACAACTTGTTCCCTTGTGCTATTTGTGTCAAATGTTAAAACAGTGCTAGCCAACTGTTTTTCTCAGTGGCCCATTTGGGGAAGATATGGAGTTTTGAAATAACCATTACTGTTCCCCACCCAAAAAAAGAAAATTTGATTCTTGTCTAGTGAGTAGAAGGGTTCATCCTGAGTGCCGTGCAGCTGAGGGATGCTGGTGGACTGCTCTTGCTCAGAGCAGCCAAAGGATTGGGAAAGCTCTGAAGTTCTCTCCACCCAGCACTGGCACATGCAGTTGTCTTCCAGTTTCCTTAAGGTCATACCTGAGATGGGCAGTGGAGTGCAATAGTGCACGTGGCTGCAAACTTGTTCTTGAAATGATAAGGGGATTCAGCTCAGAGGTAGGGAGCTCTTTCCCTTGTTTCTGGCTGTTCTTTCAGACCACTTGCAACCTGGAAACAGGATCAACAGATGATATACCAGAGAAAGAGGGTAGGTATGGATTCATGGCAGGGCAAAAGGGCTGTTGTCTCCTAATGGAGGTGCTGTGTGGTGCGGTACGTGGGACTGAGGCTGTGTGTGGCAATAGCAGCAGCTCAAACTCCTAGGTAAAGGTGTTTTCTCCCTTATCTGCATGTCAGAGTACATCTGGTGCCATGTACTGAGGGAAAACATCACACAGGGCTTCTTTCAGTTTCTTTATTAACTGATTAACTTGAAGGCAGCCCTGTCAGACCTGTTTTTCTTCTACGATGGCAAGCTATTTTTCGATGAGATATTCCAGGTAGTTTCAGGTGGCAGGGAAAGGTGCAATGTGTGATGGGTCAGGTCAGGGTGAGCTGAGCAACTCAACCCTGCCAGCAGCAGCCAGTGAGTGTTAGAGATGTCTGCTGCCAGGGGTCTTAAGAGAGCTCTAACCATACCCCATAATATGTGCACATGTAATCCTACCCGTGGTAAATTCTGGAGCCTTTGCCATACAGATATGTTCTGACCACAGATTGAGTAGAGAAGATGCTTAGCCCTGTTTTGGAGGGGCAAGGAGGGGATTATGCCGTCTCTCCCAGCCATGCCAGGAGCACTAGAATGTAGAGCAGAGCAGCCCCCGCTATTGCCTTGCACTGACCCTTGCTCCAGATGCTTTCTGACTATGGGTCTCCCTTTCTCAGAAATATTTTGACAGGAACCATATCTGAGGAAGTGCAGAAATGAGAACCCTTTTCTGCATTCCAGACTTAGAAAGAATGAAGTGATTATTTGATTGTTCATTATGAAAATGGTCTTAAAAGCATGTCCTCTTTTTGTCCAGGCCTGGTTATATGGACGTTGGGAAAAAAAGACAAGAATGACTCTTCCTGCAGTACTTCTTAGTAGCAGGTTGCAGAGTGGGATTTTGGTCTGTCTGCTGACTGTTCCCTGGTTTTGAGAGGAGACTTGTCACTTTTTTTATCTACTGAGAGGTGCTGTTTACCCTTGATAGTGTTTGCATGGCAAGGTTTTGGTAGCGGGGGGGGCTACAGGGGTGGCTTCTGTGAGAAGCTGCTAGAAGTTCCTGTGTCCAATGGAGCCAATGCCAGCCGGCTCCAAGGCAGACCCGCCACTGGCCAAGGCTGAGCCCATCAGTGATGGTGGTAGCGCCTCTGGGGGAACGTATTTAAAAAGGGGAAAAAGACCACAGCTGTGCAACAGCAAGTGCAGCCAGAGAGAGGAGTGAGAATATGTGAGAGAAACAACCCTGCAGACCCAGACCCCAAGGTCAGTGAAGAAAGAGGGGGAGGAGATGCTCCAGGCGCCAGAGCAGAGATTCCCCTGCAGCCCATGGGGAAGACCATGGTGAGGCAGGCTGTCCCCCGACAGCCCATGGAGGTCCATAGTGGAGCAGATCTCCACCTGCAGCCCATGGAGGACCCCACGCTGGAGCAGGTGGATGCCTGAAGGCGCCTGTGACCCTGTGGGAAGCCCACGCTGGAGCAGGGTCCTGGCAGGACCTGTGGCCCTATGGAGAGAGGAGGCGAGGCTGGAACAGGTTTTCTGGAGGACTTGTGACCCCATGGGGGATGCACACAGGAGCAGTCTGTGCCTGAAGGACTGCAGCCTGTGGAAGGGACACACACCGGAGCAGTCTGTGAAGAACTGCAGCCTGTGGGAAGGAATTATGTTGGAGATACTTGTGAAGGACTGTCTCCTGTGGGTGGGACCCCAAGCTGGAGCAGGGGAAGAGTGTGAGGAGTCCTGCCCCTGAGGAGGATGGAGCAGCAGAGACAACGTGTGATTCACTGACCCCAACACCCACTCCCTTCCCCTCTCTGCTGCTGGGCAGGGGGTAGGTAGAGAATTTGGGAGTGAAACTGTGCCCAGGAAGAAGGGAGGGGTGTGGGGAAGGTGTTTTAAGATTTTGTTTTATTTCTCATTCCCCTACTCTGGTTTGACTGGTAATACATTAAATTCCATTAACTACATTAAACAAAATACATTAATTTTCTGCAAGTCAAGTCTGTTCTGCCCTTGACGGTAATTGATTGAGTGATCTCATCCTGTCCTTATCTTGACCCCTGAGCCTTTTGCTACATTTTTTTCTCCCCTGTCTAGCTGAGGAGGGGGAGTGATAGGGCGGCTTTGGTGGGCTCCTGGGGGCCAGCCAGGGTCAACCCACACAATCCTTGAGTACTGTGCGGCTCTTCCATCTCAGCCACCTACACTGACCCAGCTAAAACCCAGTAGGTTTTAGCTATCAATTCCCAAATGAGCTCTATGGGGTTTTCCTGCGCTGTCAATTCTGCCACATACCCTGAATGTCACACCACTTCTTTGGCTTCCCCTGGGATTTTGAGACAAAAACTGATTTGCCACAGGCAAAATCCCAGCTTCCAGGACAAGTTGTATGACAGCATGTGGGTATTTTGTGTGTGCTAAAAGCTCTTTGGTACTGGTTGTGCATCCTATGGTATATAATTTCATCACTTCAGCGCTTTTATAGCCCTGCAAATCTCTGCCCCCCACCTTCATTTCTAGTAGCCCCATCTAGCTCTGCCATGCCGGGCAGGGTGGATGGCATCCCTCCTAAAGACTGTCATAGCAGCTTACTTGGAGCTGCTTATGGATGAGTAGTGCTGCTACCCAGAAGCCAGACACGCAGGCTGCTAGCTTTAACATGTGGGAACCATATTGCACAACTGGTGTTGCATGCTTTCCTCGGAGAGCAACATATTTTAGCAGGAGCATGGAGGGCCTTATCCTTGACGGAATGAAAGAAGAAAGATCTCCAAGAGAGGCTGTGCAGCTGGGCTGGGACTGGCTTATAACAATATTGGAACAACTCCCTGATAGCTTGTTATCACTTTCTGTTTCTAGCGAGCTGCTGGCTTAACATACAGGGTTTTTTCTCTGCTGAACATGGTACGAGCTGCTCAGAAGGAGCAGAAAAATCTTTGCTCTTTTTCCTAGTGGTTTTCTGACTACTTCAATGCAATCATGGGTGTGGGAAGCAAATATTGATCTGAGAGAGATTTCTTTCTGAGTAGGAAGTCATATGCAACATGATCTCTCATGCCACTGCAAGATCTTAAGTTCTGCCTAGAAAATTAACTCTTTCAGAATGGTTAATTATGCTTTTTCCCGCTCTCTCTTATTCTGTAGTTGTTTGAACCAGTCAGGAAGCTACTGGTGCAGAAGGATGCGCAAACTTAGGCCTCCTAACAAAGCTGATGGAAGGCACAGCACTTGTTGTCCTTTACTGTCATTCAGATTTGCTTCTCATCTCTAATTTGTGGAGTATTGGTTACTTTGTTGATTTATTCTCACAGTTACATTAAAAAAATCTCTTTGTTCATGGTTAGTTCTCAAAATGCTTGTTTCAATATTATTATGGATATAGCTTTTTGGGTCTTAGTATTGCATTGGAGTACTTTGTTTTGCTGATTGGGATTGCATAGTTTAAAGGTGCTGGATGGACAGTCTTCATGCACGAGTGTATCATCCTCTTCCCTCCTTTTCTCCTGTCTATGACACAGTTCCTCAGAAGACCGAATGTAAACCTGAATAGAAAATTGTTTGAAGCCTACAAGGGTAGAACAACTGTATCCCTTCCTGGAGTAAACTGTGGAGGACGTTGTCATAATTCTCCTTACTTCTTTTTGGAAAGACTTTTGCAGCAGAGGCATAGGGATTATACTGGAGTCAATGTCTTTCCACTTCTCTAATACACAGCAAATCTTATTTACTGGTCTGTTGACAGCTTTTGAATAACTCTATTGCATATTCAGTGATATATTTATCATTGAGCAATCTGAGTGTTGAAATCCTCCTTTTTTCCCCTCAGAAAAATCCCACCTATGAACTTACACTTTTCTCCCATCTTTAATATGTCTGAGAAAGAAGAATATGTTTTGCCAAGTGTCTCGGCACATAGCATAAAACATCATGAATGGCCCTGGTGTAAATGCTTGTCATGTCAGAAAGGGAAAGGCTTTATGGAAGAACTGAATTGAGCCTGTGCAGACACAAAATGTGAGAGGTCAGGTAGGTGCATCTCTGACGAAGGAGAACTATGAAAATGAATCAGATGAGAGGAAGTCTGGGCAAGGTACTTGTCCTGAAATTTGGGAGCAGGTAGGTGAAAAGGAACATGGAAAGGAAATCTTGCAGCTCCCATGATAATGCTGCTTTGAGGATGCTCTTGTGTAATATCTGTGCTGAGCCGTGGTGAACTGGGACCTTCCTTTGCTCTTCCTGAGCCTAATTACTAGAGGCTGTGCTCCCAGCTGCAGCCTCCAGGCAAACAGTGTGGGAGTTGAGAATGTTCCCTCTCCTCACCTTCATCTTCACTGGGAATAGGGTACTCCCTGCTGAGCATACAGATGTCTTCCAGCATTGCAAAGAAACCCAAACAAGCATAAATAAGAAGACAGGCAACAAGTGGCTGTGGCTAGCTTCAGGTAGTGTTTTTTTAATCCTGTTTTCTTTTAGTATCTGTGAATTTGGCAGTCTGGGCTATTTGTGAATGGCACAAACATTTGTTTTTAACATAAGCTTGCTGTGAAGTCACTGTTAAACAGACTATGCTGAGAGCCAGCGTGGCGGACTGTAATGAAAACATTGCAGTCCTGAGACCTACTGAGAGAGTGGCCGCATCACCTTGTGTTTCACTCCAGGCAACTGATGCATCCACGTCTTTACTTGCTAATGTCAACATTTAAATTCTTCTCCAGAGATCTAGAAGCCTTGTGTACATGCTGGAGGTGATCCTTCCAGGCCAGCGTGGGCCCTATCTGAAGGAAGGGTACAAGATAAGGGAAATAAGGAAGGCACTATTCAAAGAAACTTCTCACCAGCCCTATTAGTTCCTGCAGAGAAGATAAGCTGAAGTACCGCAGACCACAGAGCGTGTGAAATACTGCAGAACAGATCTCTGAAGCCTTCATTCCATGGTCAGAGTGAATAAATAACATTTTCTCTATTAAAGAGCGAATGTAAAAGTGGCCCATTGAAAAATGAATACCCATAGCATTAATCTCAAAGTGCTTTGCCAAGGCCAATGAGCATTATTTTACCTGAGTTGCAGAGAGTCTGGGAATTAGAGAGGTTTCTTTGATTTACTGAGGGCTATGTGGACTCTCTGCCCTCCCTCCGGTCCTGACTGCTCATGCCAGGTTATGTGGTGGGCACAAATTCAGTCAAACAGCAGAAGTGCTCCTGAAGCGTGCACATTTTGGCAAGGTATCTTTCCACATTGATCCCTGCTAGGGAATAAGCTGAGCTCAGCTCGGTGCTGCAGGGTCTCCTGCATTGGGACCCCTTGCATGGCAAGTTAGTAGCAAAGCCAGGAGCAGATCTCAAATCCAGTCCATTCACATCACTGTTGCAATACAGAAGGATTTACTACCCAGACACCCATAAGCAGGTTCCTGGGAGGTTTTTCTGGTGGTGTGGTTTTTTTCCATGCTTTCCAGCTGCAGTCCCATGCAGCAGTGTGGACTTACCCTGTTTATCTTAATCAGTGACACTGCTGCCCTGTGCTCCAGAAATGAAAGTGAAAATCCAGTTGCTTTTTAAATGAAGGGAGAAGCCCACAGTGTGTCTTTTTCTCTGGGATCCAAGAGACTTCTTCATCTCCTGTGCAGGGCTCTGGAAGAGGAACTGAATGAACTGGGAGCTGGGAAGGCTTCTCGGGCTCATGGAATAGGCTTGGACACAAACAACTTTTGAGGTACTCACACTGTCATCTTCTTTAAAGGCTCCTGCCTTACAGCCAGTCTTTTCTCTTAGAAATTGTTGCTGTTTCCTGTTTTTAAGTAGGCATTTAGGAACAGGCACTAAAAAAGTCTGCAGCAGAAGGGAAATGATTAGTGTTTCACATTTTCTCCATAAGGAAGAATGTGCATTCCTTGTGTGCACGACCTTGCTAAATAAATAACACTGCTTTTTACGTGGCTGACTGCCACCCTTCATGCAGTTCTCCACTGCTTTCGTGTTGCTTGTGTGAATGCAAAAACCCAACAGCTTCATGAAGTGGTGCACTTATATATAAGTGTGAGTGACCACAGAAGTAATGGAATAAATCTATTAGAGCATTCTCACCTTCATGTAATTCCCAGATGATTTTTCCCACATTCAATTAACCTTTATCTTTTTCTCATAGCTCCTTGGCATGTTTTGCTAATATCTCCTTTTCCAAAACTGCTATCCTGTTATATTTGCAAATAAAGGATAATTTGCCAGGAGGGTTGCAGAATAAATCTTTGCATCTCTCCTCCTTTTCAGGGAGAAGCTGTCACCCAAGCTGGAGCTGATTGTTCATTGTTTTCCCTGTGGCTACTGCTCCGCTCCCAAAAGGGACCTATGGGGACCCTGGTGGCTCTGGGTTCAGAACAAAACAAAACAGAGAACCAAAACAGAAAGTGTCACTCAGCAAGGATATTGGTTTTAAAACAAAAGAAATTAAACCAGTGAAACAGTTCATTCTACTTGCCTTAATGTGCCGCAAGCAGAAAATAAAATGTTAGTAGCTTTTTCTAACAGTTACTGTGGAAAATTTTTTTAATAGCAGTTGCTGGGAAGTTGTGTACTTTACTCTCAGGATTTTTGCAGCTTTCTCTTAGCTCAAGCACAGTGTCCTGCTAAGTGCTTTCCACACTGGCTTGTTGGAACTGTGGAAACAAACTGCACTCACAGGCTCACTTGGGAAACAGCTGTTTTATCTCTTCCTGTGATTTTGTTGTTCTTTTTTTTTTTGATTGCAAAAGCTTGTTGAGAGTGGTATTCAGCAGACCAATAAAGTGAAACAGGTACTGAAAGTAATACAAAAATTATCTCTTACATAAAGTTTACTCCTTTTCTGGGAAAGAACTTAAGAGTGGAAAATAAAGTCTGTAGGATCTTCTGAAGTTCTTTGGTTTTTACTTTGTTGCTTCCCTTACTTCCTTCAACAGTATTATTTTCTTCAAAACGTTTGAAACTTAAGTCCTCTCTATGGGATACTTGGGGTACCAGATAAATCTTTTCTAAAAATGTGTTGCATTATTCCACCAAGATGGTTCTGCCTGACCATATAACCATATACTAAAAGGCTCATAAAGCTATAGACTCCCATGGTGTGTGGCTGGAAGAGAGAGAAGGGGCAGGGAAATGCAGTGTTCACAGCTGGAGTGTAGCACTGGATCTCCTGGGTCCGTGACTGCACTTCACAGCTGGTTGGAGAGGGAAGCACATCTAAACCCCAAAGCAGCAGCCCTGCTCTGCCATCTCCTATGGCCGGGACTTTGGGTGACTCCCCACCACAGCTCTGCGCTTGTCACCATGGGGGTCCCCAATGAAGTGGCAGCCTCAGCTAAGCTGTGCCAGAGGCAGAGGTCAGTAAGTCTGAGGATGCACACTGGAAAGGCAGTGAGCTGCCTGTGTTTCACTTGTGCTGGAGTAGGAAAATGCAGGTGTCTAACTAGAATGTTCCAGGTCATTAGCTTTTAACTTTGAGATCAGACAACCTTGTTTCTAGTGGAAATGATGCTATTGTGTTAATGATTGACGTTCTTGTCTTGGTGAACATTGGAGTTGTTTATTGTTTTGTGTTTGCTGTGAAGTTATGGGAGAAGGAGAAGCAGGAGAGTTTCAGGTAGTGATTGTTACTCAAACAGATCCTTTCAAAAACAAAACCCAAAGACCTTGTTAGGGCTCTACAACTTTCAATTTCTGGTTAAATTCACTTTCTCCTGCCAGTGATTTCAGGTTGGCTTGTTTGTGGGGACAGGTCTGACCTGGGGAAAAGTCTGCCAGCTGGGTGTGAGTGGTTGGTGTTTGGTGAAGAAGCTCCAGATCCTTATGGTTGTTACTTTACTCATCTATTGCTTGCAGCTGATCCACTTTTAGGGTCTGGCATTGCTTTGTTAGAGCTCTGTAGACAACTTCAGTAGCTCTGAAAAGTGAAGGTTTGTATTGCCTTGGAAAGAAAGGCAAGCAGGCAAAAAACTTGATAAAAAATATTTTCTATCTAAAGACTGTGTTTCATTTTAGATTTGAGTGTTTTATTTTTAACGTAAGTTTAAAACTGATGGCAGGAGGTGGCCAAGATAGCTGAAGACTGTTAGAAACCTGCCAAAAAAAAGCATTATAAGACAGACCAGTAGGAGAGGGCAGAGATCTAGCAGACAGTGTTCTGGCTTTTGAAAATGAAAAGGGGGAGTAGGAAGGAATGTCACCCAAGAGAAGAGGAAGGGAGGTATCATTTGAGCAGAATGAGAGGAGGGACAAGGATGAGGCAAGACCACAAAAGAGAATAGAAGACAGAACAAATAGGACAGAAGATAGACATCAGGCTGAAAACTACTGGGGAAAAAAACCACTTATTGTCCTTAACCTCTGGGCAAATAAATCTGCCAGATGTACTGCAGCTGGTCGGTGACGACTGCATCAGGCTGGTGAACATGCTCCGAGGAGGACAAGGAGGTATTTAAGGACTCTGAAGGTATTTAAAAGATGTGTGGATGTGGCACTTAGGGACATGGTTTAGTGGTGGACTTGGCAGTGCTAGGTTAACAGTTGGACTCAATGATCTTAAGGGTCTTTTTGAACCTAAATGATTCTGTGATTCTAAGGTTGATGACAGTCCCTTGGCACTCTGCTCGCCCACAGGGGAGGAGGGTCAGGCATTGTTAACTGGTGCTTTGCAAAGCAGAAACAGGATGAAGGGGGTAATGGGTGAAATGGTATTGCTTGATCTGTTTGTGAAAAAAATTCCACCCAAAATCAAAAAGATAGGAACTATTTTTAGATGTATGGGAAGAGGATGAGAAAAGATGCTGTGCTCATTTGATGCTCTGAGTGTTTTTAATACTCAGTGGGGCAAGAAGAAATTCTTGCAAGATTGTATAGGTGAGAAGGAGCACTGTGCATAAAATAGAAGAATTCGTCCCTTGTGTGGCGTGAGGTGAAGTGGATTGACTTTGTGGGTGCGTGTGGAGCAGCACCAGGACCTTGGCTCCATCCATTATCTCCTGGGATTAGGCCCTGCGTGGGGGTGTCAAGAGCTTGGGGCACTGTGGAGGGGCCCCAGGTTTTATTCCACAGGAAAGTTTGCAGACAGTCTCGAAGATTCCCTCCTGTGTCTGGAAAGGGCTTGTTTTGGAGGTCCTGTTCCTCCTGTCTCATCTGTTTCTGGGAATCGGGGTGGGACTTGCAGCAGCTCTAGACTAGCACAGATCAGGAGAGATAAGCAATTATTAACTTTTGCTGAACAATTAATGTATAATTAGGAATTAATGCATAATTCATTTGGAAACTTCCTCAAGGTACTTCTCAGGTAGCGACATACCAAAAAAAGTTGTTTTAATGAAAGCTTCTAATGAAAAACTCTTAGGGGCAAAGCAGTTTGTGTTTTCCAGAGCTAGGCTAGTGAGGAAAGTGAATTTTCCAGGTTTTTTTTTCTCTCCTTTGGAAAGTGAAACTTGTGTTTTACTGAAACATATTTCACAAATTCATGACAGTTTCATTGAAATGATTGAGGATTAATTTCTGACTAAATTCAAGACATTTTTTGAAAAGAAATACTAAGTTTTTGTTTGTTTGTTAATTTATTTTGAACAGATATTTCCCATCAGGTCTTCTAAATTAAAAATAAAATTCAGTTTGACAATAAATATTTCATCTTAGGTCAAGCAAAAGACTCATTCAGCACAAAGCATCTTCCTTGTCTAATTTTTTGTGTGTTGTGGAAACGACAGCAAGTCAAGATGTTATTTGTTGCATGTATTACTGAGTGATGGGTGCAGGGCCACTTCCTTGAGGAGCCTGGAGGACCTGGACATGGAGCCTCCTGCCCAGCAGGCTCAGGAGGGATTTCCCTTTCCCTGCAGAAAGACCATGTGTCTTAAACTGCTGTGATTGACCCAGAGATGGAAAGGGGCGCAATTTTGGCATTTGCAAAAGCCGTCTCAGAGTGCAGTAGCAGCTGAGCAGCATGAGCATTTCTTTGCCTGCATTCCAGCTCTCTGGGCTAAAAGAAGCTTTACAGACTTGGCCTGGAAGTTCTTTTCTTTTTGTTTGCAGAAAGATAGTAAGAAAGATAATGGATGCTAAACCCTGTATTTAATGTCCAAACAGGGACCTGACTGAGGGAGGAGCCTGGTGAGCCTGCCCTGGGTTCGTGGGGCATCTAGGAGAGCATCCAGCACTGCTGGAGCTGAGGACCCAGGACAGCCTGATGGACTCTCCCCGCTTGGCACGGTTATGTATCCTGCTTCTGACGGTTGCAGCTCCCTGTCCAAGTGAGTCTCCTTGTTTGATCTCATTGCTTTTCACTGCATGTTAGTAGCTACAAACTTTTAAATTGTTATTAGAAAGCTCAGGTGTGTCCAGTTAAAACTAAGACCACAAAACCACTAAGGTGAGAGAAGAAATTAAGAAGGTGAAAGTTGATTCATTCCACCTGTCACAATCACCTGTCTTGGGAATGGTAACTTTTTGGATCTGTCTGAAGTCAGATGAGGTGAGTCCTCTCTCAAAGGACTGGCTCTTTACTAGGGCAGTCTGAATGAGTAAAACCCCTTTGTCAGCTCTCAGCACCCAGCCCCAGCATACCCCAGCACTTCAGCCAGACTTCTGGTGCATTTTGGCTTGGCTGTAAAACTGTTGCCTGCAAGGATATTGAACTGAATCAGTGGCAGTGACCTGGGACACTGCATCCAGCTGTATGTAGTATGTGAACTTCATTTGTCCTGAGATCCGGATGTTCGCTGGAGATATACCTGATAGGATTCTGCCAAGGAGTTTTGTAAGGAGAGAAAATAAGAACGGATGATTCATCTAAGCCTGTCTGGGCAGAGGACCTCTTAGCTCAGCAAGAGAAATGTCTTTCAACTTACTTCCCAAGCTGCCAGCTTCCTAGTTAAAACCCCAGTGGCAGCAGTGGGGGAATGCTGTTGTATTTCTACCCCCAAAATTATTTGGGGGACTGGGCTCAGTACCGTATAAAAATTGCCCATTGGCAGACAGTGTCTCCTAAGCCATGACTGGGTTTGTCTACAAAACTCATCTCATTCTCTAACACTAAAAGTCTGGGGAAGAAACTGGTAGAAAATAACTTTCCTTTGTTTTCTCATTTAGATTTTGCCATGCCTTGTGATGACCCCACTGAGGGGACACAAGGCTCTTCCTTCGGCAAAACAAGTGTGACAGTCTACCACTGTAAAGACTGTGAGAGCAACATATGCGAATTATCCAATTATGAAGACTTTGTAAAAATTGGTGAAACACAATGTGAGAAGTTTTCGAATGAAACAATTCAGTTGGTGACCAGTGAAACATACATCGTTATGTGCTTTCAGCAAGAAAATACTTTTCCTGGAGGACTTTACGCCATTGTCTGGGAGAGAGCCACAGGAGTAGGAGATTCATGTGGCATCCTGAATTCTGGAGGTATGCTCTACTGGGAGCCTGGCTATCAACATATGGAAAACATATTTCTGGTTATGAAACCAAGCTGTTATGTATTTGGGCAGACAGTGAGGTTAGTGAGTAAACTAACTTGTCAAAATGAGTTTCTTTTGTGAAAAAAGTCATTAAGTCAATCAGAAAAATAAATTAAATTCTCTCAGGTCAAACACTGCTTAAAACTACACTAGCAGAGATTCAGATAAATTCATGTTACCCTGATTTATAAAGATGGTTTTCGGGGGCTTTTTTTGGCAACAGCAATTCTCATGGTCAAAATCTGTGACAGTTTGCAATGTATGAATCCCTTCTACTTCAGTCAGTACACACTGAAATCCAGGTCTAGCCTAAAGAGCCATTCTGTGTTGCTCTTCTGTACAATTCAGTAAATAACCAGGAGGTATTCTTCCAGCTTTCTCATAAAACTGTCAAATTCAGAGATAAAAATGCCTGTCAGTACATGCAGCAAGTGGCTTCAAGAGGGCAAAACTTCATGGTGGATCAGGTTGCACAGGTGTAATTTAGCTGAACTCCATCCAAGTCAATGACATTTCACCAGTTAACATCCGACTGAATATGTATTTGGCTTTGCCCTCCTGGCTGTAGATGATTCCCTGAAAGTGGCTTTCATCACCTCTTGTTAGACTTAGAGCATCCTTTCTAATCTTACTGCTGACAGAAGAAAACAAGAAAAAATTCTCAACCTACATATGCTTTTGTTCAGCCTAACAATTCCTCTTGTATTTAATTTCTGTAAACCATTTCTCTCCTGGATTTATGCTTACCGCTGCAAAATCTACATGCTGTTACCACTGTGTAAAGCTTGGATGACACTAAAACATCCAGAGTGATAACTAGAAATTGCTGTAGACATAGATGCCTATATTTCTTGAAACGGTAACAGGTGGATGTGCTGAGTGTGGGATGTGTAGGTAGGAAAGAGTTTTCAAGATAATGGCCTTTACATTTCCCATGTCTTAGAAGATGAATAAGTTGTATAATGGCACAGTGGCATGCAGGCTAGGCAGGAGATGCATTCCGGGGTCTTTGAGATTTATACAGCTGCTGGTCGTGTTTGTTCCTCTTCTTTGGTTCCTGTGGGTAAATGGAAGGTGCAAAATTTTGTCACAATTACTATTTGAATAGAATTTAAATGCAAAATGTAATGATCAGCTTTTTACAAATTTTTTGGTGTTCTTAATTACACGTGAAAACTTTTTTGCCACCTTCATATGTGAAGATTTCCATTATAGGTTCACAGAACAGTTCATCAGCTTCAGTGAGAAGAAAATCTAAATGATGACTGGTTGGTTTGAACAGTTGGTGAATTAAATATGATTGTAGCAATCTCCAATTTTTTGTGGTACATGAAGGATCCACTTTTTTAACCTATTAACCTCTTTAACCATTTTAACCCTTGATTGAAGATCTTATAAATTATCCATATTTATAAGTAAAACGTCTTTTATCTTTCAGCTTCCTCAGAAAATGGGAGGGGTAACATGGTTAGAGTTTGCTGTGAAGTAGAGACAGACCCTTCAGTGCCCAAACCTCCCCTGAAGTGCTACACTAAAATAACAGATGAGAAAATCGGAGAAACAGATGACATCACTGGTGAAGGAAATCTAGGTTAATCTTTTCACATGTTTGTTTGCCCTTTGCTTTGAGAGAGTTTTGCTCAGACAGCTTGATGTGAACAGAGTTTTACAGGGGGGGTGGGGGGTGGGGCGGGGGGTGGATGTACTGTACATACCTTGGACCCACACATGCTGTAGCCATCCAAACTCAGAGACTTTCCCCTAGCCCATGTAGGTGCCCAGTCCTGGAAATATATATCCATAGGTATAGGTTTCTGTAGGTGTAGCTATATAGCTATAGATACAGGGACACTGAGGGAAGACGGTACATGATAAGCGTGCAACAAGTTTCCAAAAATTCTACTTACCAGTAGATGATAAATGAGACTTTACATCCAGACTGAGAGGACGTTTGTAACACATAGTTATTTTTATATCCCAATTTCTTTCACTGTAGAAATCCTTGTCATCTTCCTTAGGTTATGGACAAACAGGGAGTCTTTGCTTGAGACAAGTGAACACTATTTATCCATTTCTGGAGAGTGTCCTTGGTAGGGGTATAGGTCTTCGCTTTTTGCTGTGTTGTGTGGGGATTTTTTTGGGGGGGGTGGGGAGGGTGGTTTCTTTGGTAAGTTTTGAATGTGTGCACGATGATTCTATTATTTCTCTTCTAAATTAGACAAGTATTAAAATAACATTTCTAGATACTTATGTGTTTAAATTCCTCTGCATTGAGGTCTTTAAAAAATGGTCAAAATGGATTTTCTTAGTGGCCTTTGAACCCATCATTAAGGATGTGTTACCTAGCTGAACGCCTTGTCCTTACCAGATCCTTGTTTCTGAAATACACATTATCCAGACACCATCCAGAATGATGCTGCCCTGAAGAATATTCTTCCAGCTTTTACTTTCTACTTATTGCATGTCTTGTTTTAGCAGAAAGACTGGCTAAAAATAGTAAGATCACCAAAAGACTTCACAGAGCTATTGACCTTCTTCCATTTTCAGGATACAAGGTCTCACACCTCTTGTTTTTGGTTATTTCAAATGAGATAGATATTCAAAGGTATCTGTTGTGGTGGCGAGTCAAGGATTAGCTTCAAATGTTGATAGAGGAGTTATTTTTTGGTTACAGGTATCTTCATTAAGATATCCTAAGCCAGAGGCTATTTGTTCTCTCATTCATCAGTTCTTTCTCTCATTATGAGCTTTGATGGGGTACATTGCAGAAGCACCAGGCCTAATTCTTCCTAGCTGGTGCTTATGAGGCAGGTTTTTTTCTTGGCACACCTGTTTGATTCACCTGGACTCTTTGTTTTCTTCTACTCTGCAGGTAATCCTCAATTTTCAATCCGTGAAAAGAGCAGCATTGACATCATTGCCCCACTACTGATTCTTGGGGTTTGTGGAGCAGCAATGGCAGTGTATTGTGTTCGACAGAACCGAAACAGCCAAGGTACAGTCTGACAAAATGTTGTGTTTCCTATGGATAACATGCCTTACAGGCTGTGCTGCTAGTGGAAAAATGCATACAGGGTTTTCTTTCTGTATCTCATTTCCATAACATTGTTTATGAGGTTGCTAAATATTCACTGTGAGGGGGAGGCTGGGCTAACAGCTGGTATGAACTCCACCTCTGCCTTTGGTGCCATGGCATAGTTCCCAGTCAGCTGGGTTTATTATGAAAAATAAGCACTGAATGGATTTCCTCACTGCTACAGTAATACAGCCAAGGAATTGCACTGCTCAGCCTTACCTCAAAGGGATGCAGTTCCTTGGAGCAGTCTCAGACTGCAACATTGCTGTGCAAGTTCCCCTGCAGAGACATATCCCAGCCCAGGAGACTGCTGAACATCCAGATGTGGGCTGACAGGTCCTTTAGGTGGATGGTTCCCACTCACAGCTCTGCCCACTAAAGAGCCAATTTTAATTTAAGAAAGAATATTTTCCTAAATGCGTCCAAGGGGGGAGTTGGTTTTGCAAACTAATATGCATGGAAAGGGCTAGGATAGGCTCTATGGAGTAAATTTGGAATCATGTGAATAAAATCTTCTGGAAATATCTGCCTTCCTCTGTATCACCCTCTGCTCTTCCCTCCTCCCTCACCACACAGAATACTGCAGTGTTCTTAAAGTGAGATAATATTAAACTACCTCTTACTTCAGAAGTAATTGTGCTACAACAGAGTATAGAACTTGGGATGCACCTGTGCTGTCGCATGGCAAAGTATCACACCTGCCATACATGGTGGGGTTTTGTGGAGAAAACACAAGGCCTGTGGATATGTTTGAGATGGATACCAGTGAGTTGCTCAGGAATTCCAGATAAATATAAATTAGGAAAAAACAACTGCAGGTCTGTTAGTTTTAATTTGTCTAAGTAAATCCTTGCTAATGCTGGTACTTTTTTGCTGTTGTTTTCCTAGGACCTGTCATAGTGCTCCATCAGATTTTTAATGGTAAGATTTGACTTTTTGGGATTCATTATGGTAAATGATGAAATCACGATACTACAATGGCAGGAGGGTGTTCAGTGGAGGACTAGATGTGTTTACCAGGACCATGTTCAGTCAATGCCCATTTCCTCCCTGCATCAGGTCTGAGTCAATAGATTTTAGCCCCTACGTGACTTTGCAGTGGTTCCAGTACTTGTGTGTTGCTCATTTACACACTTCTGCAGACACCTTTTGACCCTGACATACAGCTTCCCCGCTATATCCTGTAGCCAACTTGGCTCCAGGGTTTATGGGACCTTGTGTAATGCCAGAAGCTGAGACATCTCCTCTCAGTTACTGAACTAGTCTATCCTTTAGAAACAAACATTAGTTGTTTCTTTCTAAGAGTCTAAGAATTATATTTCTAAGTCTGAATTTGTTTAAGGTTAACTTGTTGGTTAGAAGTTAGTTAAAGCCTAAAATTTTTATCTTGTGCTCCATTTCTAGTGAATGGAGAGAAATAGCTGTCTTGAGGAGGTGATTCATCTCACCTTAAAATGGTTCTAAGATGAAACAGATGAATTATCTTGTGAAGGTGCCTGTTCCTCTCTGGTGACTCTAAAGGAAACCAATGGGAACAAGCGGAGATGTTTGAACATTGAAAGTTAGATAAAATGCAAGGCTATCTGTGAAAAATACGAGTTGCACAAGTGCTTGCAAAACCCAGTAAAGATAACACAATGCTAGCCTCACTGCAGTTATATTAAGACATATTAATAGATATATTGGTATGATAGGTAAAAAATGTGCTGCTAGTGGCTCCCCTGAGGTCCTGCCCTGTGGTGTAACACCCAGTGATGTTTCAGGCCTGTCCTAGAGCCCTTCTAAGGCAAAGGCTGATGGGCCACAGCAACCAGGGCAGGGTTTCAGCAGAGACACCATGAACTCATTGGGCAATGAAGCTCCAATCCTTTCACCTTTCAGAGCAAGAGGTGGTCCAATAGAAGGAGGGACAGGATAGCTGCCATGAGGACTTCACGCTCCAGATTTCCAAGCCTAAATACAGGCAACTGGTTTATAATTATTGCTGAATTCAACCTGTGCTTTTGTGGCCTCACAGATATTTTTCCTTCAATTCTGCAGCTGTTAGAAAAAACAAATGGGCTCCTGACACAGAAGACATCACACATCTTTGAAAAACATCTGCAAATGAGAAAATCAGGCCTCTATGTCAGCAGCATACTCCTCAGTAATGATGTACAGCATTCAGCTGAAGAAACAGAGCGTGTTTTATATGAGACCTCATGGTAGTTCTCACAAATCTACCTTCACGAAATCCGTGCGTTCACTGAGGTCTGTGATTGCCACAGTCGTCCAGCTCCAGACCTTTGCGAGCCACATGAGAAGCTCCCTGGATCTCCTATACTTTCCTAGTGCTTCACTGAGGACAGCAGTCATTGCAAGATGTGTGGCTCACTCAGCAGCACAGGTTTAAACCAGCTGAATTCTCTCAATGGTTTTCGTGATTGAAACTATCTGTTCATCTGAAATTCTTCAGAGAACTGTATCTGTGCTCAGGAAGGATGTGTTGAACCCTGAGACAGATGCTCACTGCATGTCTTCCATTTCCTAACGCGATAGCATGCCCATAGGTCTTTATTTTTTTAACTCTCAGGTGGTCTCTAGATCAAAGAAAGGATTTTGTACAGGTGACTGGTTTGTTGTATTAGAGGGCTTTGGCCTTTTGAATGGACATGTGATTTTGCAACCACCTGCAGGTTGAGGACATCTCCTCTGTGTGCTCATTCCTGTGCAAGGGTGGACAGGAGAGCTATATCCAGCTCCCTCAGAAATGGCATTGGGTCATGGAGGCCATAGCACCTTCCCAGGCTGAACAGAAGTATGATATCAATCTCCCTGACAAGTCAGGTCATAATATTGGCAATTTTAGTGTAGGACACTTTCAACAGTAACTCCAGTGGATAGGAAAGCATATTGATGCACCTGCTCTGTTTCCCTATCAGAAAAGACTACAATATTTCCGCATCTGAAGACAGATTTGGGTATCCTGCATGCAGACAGATGTGATGAATACTGCACTTCAGGGATCCCCATTTGGTAGTTCACAGGTGGTATGTCATCTTCAAATGATTTCTCATTCATGCTTGATTTGAATAAATCCTCAAAAGTTTGCATTAGACCTAATCTAGTATCAGGCTTTTGAGCAAAAATCAGCAGCAGCACAACTGGAAAAGAAGATCCATGAAACAGTATGAATACTTGCTGAATCATTTTTACATGGTTTAATTACCCATAAACCTGTAGCTGAAACTTCCAGCAGGAAATCTCAATGGATGTAGGATGTCGTGTAACTCTTGAAATTTGCTACAGTCAAATATAAAGACAAAAGCTCATAATGAAAGGCAACCAAAAAAATTAATTAATTAATTTTAGAAATACAGAAAAGCCTCTGTGCTTAAATTTGGCTCTTGTTTGGCAGAGGAGACTAGTGCTGTTACAGGTTTGGGTTTTTTCCCCTCCCCAGTGGGGGCTTTACACTCATGCTGATCTAAGATACCCTTTTAATTAAATTCTCAGCTTATTTGTTGGACTTTGTCTTTTCAATTTTAATGTGGTGGAATGCAGTCAAAAGTACATGAAGAGATGTCAATCCCCAGATATTCAGAGGCTTTTAAGTATTTACCGAGTGTGTTATTTTGACTGATCTAGTTGTGAACTCTGTTATACCATGATGAACGTTATAATATGCTTATTCAATAAGCCAAAGCTAAGGCTACCTGTAAAGAGTCCAGACTGTGCAAGGATTTAAAGATAGAAGGAAAAAGTCTTCTCCCCTTTATATAGCACCTTAGCACAATTGCAGTTCCTGTTTTTTCCCAGAACAGGACTGCTGTAAACTTTCAACAGAGTAGAGCTGTGTCTGAAAGGAGTGAGGAAGAGATTTGTTTGGGATAAAACCCATCTTTTTTTGAGGAAATAATACATCTGCTGCTATAGCCTGGGAAAGGAGCACTCAAATTGGGTATGGGTCTTTCACTTTTTGACCCCACTGCAGCTATCACAGATAGTGCTTTTGCTTCTGTTCCCCTCTGCTGTAAGTCACTGCTCTGGGCACCTTTGAGGAAGTGCCAAGTCTTCCAGTTTACACAGTCAAGCTGTATACTGTGCTTCTGGAGATTTCCAAGGATGTATACATTATTTTCCTATACCTAGAAAAATACAGTCTTAAAATTGAAAGCCATAGCAGTTCTTTTATATGGTCTTCTAATGAGAAAAACAAAAGTGTCTATGTATAAATATAAATAAATGTGTCTATGAAAAATCTGTGTGTATGTGTATATATGGTGTTTAAATTGCTGTCTGACACTGGGTGGTTTTGGTATAAACTTGGATTTTGAGTTCTTTGAAAAGGGACAAAGTGATATTTGAGAATTCGCATTGTATTAACTTGAGGGATTCAGGTTTAATGACGTGCAGTTTTGATTTCTACTCTTTAACACCAGCTGGGGCCAGAGAGCTGGACATGTTTTGAGAAGAAAGGTTATATGGACACCTCTGCCCCGTGACAGTTGTTTAGCTAAATTAGTCACAAGACACAAGTCACAGACCAATCTTTATGGCTCACTCAGGCACACTTTCCTTTACATCTCTTCTTTCTACTGATGATTATGGAGATTGTGATATTCAGAGGCATCACTACCAACTGTTTCACTTTGCCCCTCCTGAGTTCTGTTGTGTTGGTAGACACGAATCATCCCACATCTCAGGAAAAACTGAAGATCTACAGCCTTAAAGCTCTACTGTGTTTGTTCTAAGCAATTGCATTATGTTGTTTTGCAATATACAAATATAGGCAAATATTTGCTTATGAAGTAAAAAATTACTAAAGATACTAAGTGGTGTGACTCACCAAATGCCATAATTTGATAGTTGTAACTTCATTTTAATGATTTGTTTTGTTTTGTGTTATTATACTCATCACAATAAAATGTCAGCTGAAAAACTTGGTAACCCTGTGTTGATCGTATTGTTATTTGGTATGTTAATCTCCTTTACAAAGCATCACCATCCCATGATACCCAAACTCAAGAGCCACTTCTTAAATAGTGCAAAAGCAAAAACAGAGAGTAAGAGACATCTCTTGGCATCTGCTTTTGTATCCAGTGGTGAGCGTTTATAGGGCTAATTGAAAGCTCATTTCACAACCTGCCTGAACTCTGTTTTCTTTACAATAATAGATGAAATTTCTAAGCTTTCAAGCAGTCAAGAAACTCTTTGGGAACACCCCCTTTCCCTCTGTATTCACACAGAGAGCAGTGCCTGCAAGAAGAGGTTTTCATCGTATCGGGGAGGGAGCAGGAGCTACACGCTAACTATAGCTGAGATTCCTTTTTGCTGGTTAGCAGCTGTTGTGTACTGCAGACGCTACAGAATGTGTTATTAAATGTGAAGCCAGGAGGCACGCAGGAGGTACGTACCATGCTGTTGCTTGGAAATTATGCATATGGTCATTGCCAAGATGCAGATCAAACCTGTAGTTTTGTGAACAGGGTTTTTATAACAATTTAAGGTTTACCTGAAGTAATGGACTCTCTCTCATCTACTTGCTGCTTATGTAGCCAAGACTTTTGCGTTTGCAGCCACCAACGAAGCAGCCTGCTAAACCCTTGGGAACACTGACAGACTGAATTGATTGTACCAAGCACCTACATTTCCAGTAAGGCCACAACAGGTAGATAATTGCCTAATTTTGGCACTGTGAAGAGCAACTTTGAGCCTACCTTTTCTCAGTTGACTGTAAAGGGAAAGTAGGTGCTCACCATAGACAATCTTTCTAATCCTGCCCCTCAGGGTTGGGGGTTGTTCAGTAGTAGGAAACTGTGGGCGTTTTAAGTGTGAAGTCAAAGCCAAGATGCATCTCTGGAGAGAAATCTCTCTTCCCCCTCTCCGTCACATTCATTGCGATACTAAGGCCAAGGCAGCATGTTGCTAACTTTTAGTAGACAGCTGATGTAGCTAGAAGAAAACAGGACAACTTTTGGCATACAATCCTCTCTTCAGGTCTTTAATTCGTCAGTCGGATAATAGAGAACAACTAAAAAGACCTTTGAAAATGCTGTGGATATCATGTTTCCCAAGTGCGTCTCTCTTTCTTCTGCTGTTCATGTGCTTCTCTGGCCAGAATGGTACGTACAACATAGACACTCTTACATTTCAGAAGTTTCAATATTTTCTTTCCTTCCCCCCCAGCCCTTCTTAGTCTATTGTCTCAAACAGGTTCCTGGCAAATTCACCATTAGCAAACCCAGGTGGAACTTTGAAAAACATTCTTTGAAATTATAGAATGAATTTTTAGAAAAAAATGACAAATTATTGTTATGAGAACTTTTCTACATGGAAATTACTCTCTGTAGAGAGTGGAAGTTGTTTTCCCAGTAGTTCAATGTGAACTGTATCTATATTGGTAAGGTTGACGGGGGAACCCACTACTGGATAGAAATAAATATTGATATTTACTGGGGACATAATTATTGAAGGTGTAATAAAACCTTACTAGAAATATCTGTTGCTGAATATTATTGTAGCTATTGAGAGTACAAGCTGGACGCACACTTGGGGAAAACACTGTCAACCGCTAAGGAGAACAGGCTGAGGAAAAAGATGTCTCCAGTCAGCCCTTTTTTCCCTTATGACCATTGACAATAACTGGAAAGGATGGTAACTTGAGAAAAAAATGTTATCCATAAATCAGCATGTCTGAAATGAAGATGCAGTGAAACTGGTGAGAATATTTGAGTGTCTTTGCCGTTCTTTAGCCAGTGGTTGTTAAGGAGTCAATACTGATTTCTGCAAATATAATTTAACTCTTGAACTTCTACCCCGATCTTTTGAAGAAAATTGATCGGCTGCAGCTGCTTATCATTAGCTATGTGGTTTCTTAGATCAGCTAAGTGTGGGTCAGCTTAGCAGTACTGATTTTAGGCTGATGGAGATGAGTTTCCTGGGCTTTCCTTCCCTGCTTGTAAAGGCTGAGTGCTCTGTGCTTCTCCAGCCTTCTTGTTCACCCCATTTCTCTGCTGCTTTAGAAGGTAGTTGCTGACAACTCCTGGGTTGCCTTAATTCCTTCTCTAAGTGTTGTAGGAGGAATGTCCTCGTGTCTGGTCAGGTTGGATTGACCTACTGTATCTAAATTCCCATCATCTGGTCTTTCTGTGTTTGATTTCTGTGTTTGTTCCCTTATTAAGACAAATTGTTTTAAGTTTGTAGGGATCTTTAATTTGCTTGCCAACACTGAATAATTCTACCCTTTCTATACTATGTTTGTCTTAGATATGCAATAACTCTATAATTTTTCTTCCCTTGCTTTTAATGTAATTTCTTTTAGATGTTTCCCATTTGATCCCTCTGTTCCTCACTATTCATTGTACAAGTACTTACTGTTCAGGTTTTTTTGATACTGAGGTCATTAGAGAACTCAAAGGGTTTCATTGTATGTTTTTATACCTTTGTTTCTTAGAATAGGCTGGAGTTATACCTTCTGCAGTTCTCTTCCTAAGTGGCTACATTCTCCAGTTTCCTGACGTTGCTAAAGCCCCCCTTTTAAAAAAAAAAAAAAAAAAAAGGGTAATTTTCTTCCATTCTCTACCATTTTTTGAAACCTTTGAATTTCAGATTTAGATCCTCAACCAGCTCTGATTATTGGGCTCAGCTCAATGAAGATTGTCTTTTGAGAACTAATAAGATCATACTGGGAATCTACAGAGAAGACTAAATTTTTTGCATGAGTGACAGAAGCTGCTTTTTTGCCAAGGCCTTTTAAGCTATGGGGAGACGTTGAGTTGCACAGGTCAATGGGCATGAAAGGCACTATAGGTTTCAGGACAGCCAAGAGATGATATATACAGGGTATCAAGACTAAGGTCCAGTCTTACAGAGTGGTTCTGTTGACAGAGTAGTTGTTTTTTAAAACTACTTTGATATTAATAGATCAAGAAGAACTCTGATATTATAATTTCAATTGCATTTCTTATTTTTAGGTGGAGAAAATGATCAGTCAACAGACATTATCAGTGTTTGGGAAGGAGACTCCATCAGCATAACTTGCTCAATGAAAGGTTCAGAAAATGAAGTGGGAACATACTTGACAACTATCATACAGCCGGTCAATGTGATATATGTTTCCAAGCAGAATACTTCATATATCCTTCCTGCTTTGGCTAATCGCACCAAGTATTCAAAGGACGGAAGGAATCTCAGAATAACTCTGCACAATGTACAGGAATCTGATTCCAATATCTACCTATGCACTAAGTTTATTAAAAGCAAAGGCCATCACATAAAGCTGAGTGGGAAGACAACCATAGTAGTGGTGAAAGGTATTGCAATTCTACCTTTTATGTCATGAATTAATAAATGCAGATATATATTTTAAATCAAAGATTGGAAGAAAGCTTAATGGGAGGGAGAGTCTAACAGAACTTTTCCCATGTCTGCTCAGGTAATGTACTGATTTGAAGGAAAGTGTGAGTCTGTTCCCTGAAAAGATGAAGAAAACACATTAGATAGAACAGTACCAAGAAAATCCCTAGAACATCAGTTCATGACTAATTTAATCCTAGCTACAGGTTTTCACGTGAGTCATAGCTTGCTGCAGCAGTTTGGAAACAGTGAGGACCCATAGCTCTTTCTAAAACAGTCAGTCAAATCTTTATGAATAACCAGCAAAGCAATGAGCCTTTTTTTTGGTAGTGGTTTTTTGCTAATCTCTTTTGTTTTTACTATTTTATCTTAATTGACAAATTGATAATAATTGGGAAGCTGGTGCTAGGCAGGGTTTGCAAGTTGGGCATCAGTGGGTAAAGGGTTGTGGGTCTTTTTTCTCTTCTTAATAAACAGTTGATGAATGGGCACGAGTGCTCCTTTTGGCAGTCATTTCCAGTTAGGGGAAAAATTTTTTTTTTTTTTTTTTTTTTTTTTTTTTTTTTTTTTTTAGAAAAGGGTTGAGTACACAATATTCTTTGGCAGTTTATTCCTCTACATACCTACTCTTTTGATGAGACCATCTAACCTGAAACGTCTTTACCAAAAATTACAGGGTTTTCTTCTTTTCCTGTCCCCAAGGCATGCAAACCCTAATTTATTGCTGTGTCAGTAATAGTAATCTATATCTATGAAGACTTATCATGTCCTTCCTTAGGGTTCTCTTCTCAAACTTCTTGACTGTGTTTTCTCAAATGAATTCCATCTTTCTGATTATGTACTGTTTCTCCCAATTATTTCATTAAATTACCTTATATCTCTTTTTGATTCCAATCCTCTTCTCTAAAATGCTTGCAACCTTCCCAGAATTATCTTTTGTATAAATGTGACAAACTCTGTCTTCGTTCCCTCATCCAAGTTAATGATAATGTCAAAAGGAACAGGGCCTGTCCTGTTGGGAACTCAGTGAAATGTCTTCCCAGCTGGACAGCAAGCCATTAACAACTGCTTTTTGAAGACCATTTCTACATTGATGGCACCCACATTGTATGATTTCATCCAGACTGGTAGTCTCCAGATCTTTCTATGGCTTGATCTCACTTGAGAAAGCAGGCAACAATCCATGTCTCAAGGGCAAGCCAATGAAGCTGTATTCCCTTAGAAGAGTTCAGTATATGTAATTTTAGGTATGTGGACAGCCTTTACAACCAGGTAAACCTGTTTGGTCAGTCCTACTTTCAGATCCTGGGGCAGGAAAACATGCCAGGGTGTACTGAAATATATCTTTCTTCTCAAGGCATGCGTAAAGGTAGTCTTTTAAAAAAAATCATTTTATCTAAATTTCTGTGGTCTGTTCTTTCTGTCTTTGACCTTTGTATTTGCTTCTTAGTTAAAATGCACTGTGTTAAGTATGTGGTAGCCATTAATCTCTCTTGTTTTTAGCTAAAACCAGTGAAGTTGTTGAGCAATCACCGCTGTATGTCAATCCTCAGCAAGGCCAGTCTATCAGCATTACCTGTGCACTGAAAAGCTCACATGAAGATGAAGGGTTCTACTTGCTCAAGACTCAAATGCAACCTGAGAGAGTGCTATATGTTTCAAGTCAAAATGGTTCAACTATTTCTCCTGCTTTTGCTAATCGCTTGGAGTATTCAAAGGAAGAAAAGAAAGTATTGATAACTCTACACAACCTACAGAAAAATGACAGTGATATATATGTATGTGCTGGGATGTTGAAAAATTCTCCTTTCCTCTCAGTGAACAGAAGCGGCACCATGGTGCTGATTAAAGGTACTATCCTTTTCCTTGTTTAATCATCAATAACCATAGGCATGTTGTAATGCAAAAGGTGGACTAAAAGCTTGCAGAACTTTAGTCAGGACAGGTAAAGCACTAATCCATGGCTAGACTTCTTCCAGTACCTGGGAAAGTTTGGAGAGTGTGCTCAGACTCTTCTGCGCCCTGTTGTACTAGGACACAGAAACAGGCACTATGTTTCTACCTGCCTTGTACAACCAGAGGGGAATTATAATAGAGAAAACTTGCTATAATCCTGCATCTTAAAAAAAAAAAAAGTCAAAATCCAACAACAAGCACTTCAGTGTGTCTGTGAATAATCTGTCAGTTTTAGGAAATGAGTCAGTATTTTTAGCATCAGTTCTTTGACCTTAATGTGCACATAAATGTCTTTTAGAAACCATTCCCTATAGCAAGTCTTTGTGTTTAAAAATAGGTCACACTAGGGAGTACAGAACAAGTCCTCAGGCATTTACTTAAAGTACCACAGATAATAGCAGAGATGATCTTACACACCCTTATTATACACTGAGCACGCTGTGAGCATCTGTTCCAAAGACAGGGGTTTTTCTTTTTCTGCAGGATGGTGTTGTAACCATTTCCGAAGATGAAGACAAAACCAGCAATACAGTGCTTGATTTTGATCTTGCTGGTGCAATTTAACCCTGTGCATTGGGCTTTGATGAGATCTTTGGGTAATTAAAATAAGGTTTACATAGAGCCCTAAGAGTTGCAAAGGATCTATCTGCAGTCTGCAAAAAGACTGTGGTCTCATTCTGTGCCACTAGCCATAACTGGTGCAACAACTCAGTAACATGAGTTGGGGAAAATGACAACTGCACATCAAACAAGTGGGGTGATTACCAGATATTATGTTATTCAGATGTGGATTAATTGAGGTTTTAGAGAACTGTAACCCTTTCCACTGGCACTGTTCTTCTCAGTGTGTATACTTCAGATCACAGTAGCCTCCTACTTCTGTCTGTACTGCTTGCAAACCTAGCCATTACATAATTCCTATATACTCCTGGTCAAGCCCTCGGTGTTGATGTAATACTGTAGTAAAACATTTTCTGTTTCGATTATGAGTGTGTGGTCCTACTTCTGATCAGTAGTATGGAAGCTATCACCTTTGTACGGTGCTTCTCACTGACCCTTCACATGCCACCTGCAGTCATCACCAGCCTCTAGAAGAGCACAGGGAATGCCAGTGAAAATACTAATGGGATGGCAAATGTGGCTGTGTAGCATGCTGTTGATATCTGATTTCTTGCTGACCAGTAAATCATTTTTGTCTTAATAAAAATGGGATTCTACCTTTTCTTATTTATAATAATATAATTTTACATGCAGAAGTGGAGCAGACACACTGCAGTAATAACTCCTGGGGCATCTATGGTCTTATCATCGTGTCAGCGCTACTGTTTTTTGTGCTGATATGCTGCACCCTTTACCATGTTGATGTAAGTATGCTTTTACCATGCCAAAGCAAAACTGAATCTGGGTTGAGTGAATAGGTGCCTCTGATACTATTTGTAAATAGTGACTGAGTCAAGCAAACATTTGATAAACCTAAGGAATCATGGCTTTCTATTGTCTCCTCTTTGCCCTTGTTTAACGTCTCCCAGCTGTAAACTCTTGGCAGTAAAGACTGTGTCTTCTCATGTTTCTGTAACTCTTAGTAAATGAGATATTGTTTGCTTTTTGATAACAAACCTTAAGTAAGCCTCACAGTCAACAACAGAGCCATGTGTTGTATGTATTTCCCTGAACAGAGCACCTCACTATTCTGTTCTGCTTTTTTTTTTTTTTTTTTTTTTTTTCAATTGGAAATGAAGCTGTATATACCAATCTTGTAATAGATGTAAGAGAATGTTTGGAGGGGGACACAAGGACAAGAAAAAGTCATGAAATAGCCTAATGTCTGAAGAAGAATAATTATGCCCTGTCCTAGAAAAAAAGGCGACCAAGAAATTTTTCCTTTACTGGGATTATTTACATTTATATTCTGCAGAAAGTGCCCAGAAATTATTTGTCTCTGATAGATCCTTCTGCTCCATAAAGATTACTTAAAATTAAGAGAGTACAATTCACAGGTCAGGCTCCTATTTTGTCCCTCCACATACGGCTTCAGTACTGCTAAAAAACAGTAGTATAACATAATTCTGGCAAAGCCAGCTGGCCCCGTAGGAACTGGTCTCTTGTGTTATCAGTAACAAACTAAGGATAAGCCTTATTTATGTTGAGGCCACAGTTACATCCAATTCTTGAAGGAACTTTTAGTGAAATGACATCAGACTGACAATAGAAAGTTAAATAAATATGTTGACAATTTCTACCTAATACTCTAAGACCTCATTGGGTTATGAAAGGAAATTTAAAAGTACATTTCCACTTCAAACAGATGGACTCCTAAGATGTAAATTGACTTCTTGGTCGGGATATTTTCAAGCTCTGTTCTGAACAGCTGTTTGCTTTGTTTTGCAGATGAAGAAATATTTCCAGAAAAGAAAACCAAATGCAGTGTATGAAGATATGTCTTACAGTTCTAGACGCAACACCTTGATCAGAGCCAATACTTATGTCACTGACAATTAAGCTTCTGCCAGCTCTGTGTGTGGATCGACCATTCCTTTACAGGTCTCTCTGAGAGCTGCCTCAGCAACCTAATGCGGTAGCTGAACTGAAAATGCTATCACCTACCTTCTTCAGTGGAAAGAAAACCCTGTCTCTTTTCCAAAGCTGTTTATGCTTTTTTGATCACTTGTAAATTTTTATTATTATTTTTTAATGTAGAGAAATGTAGCTACCCTGCACATGTGTTTGCAGTTTAGTATGGAAAGCAGTATTTTTGGACTACGTATTTGGCTACATGCAACACATGGGCTCATTTCTTTGATTGATAAATAACCCTTTCAGGTAAGATGGGATAGATGGAGAGGTCTGATTCTGAGCTTTGGTAAGCGCTCAGGAAGGCCATAACAGGCCTGTTTAATAATATGCAATGGATCCACATATGCATGGATTACAGTTCTCTTATGAATCCTCATGGGTCTGCCCAAGAGCTCGGGTAGCTAAAACTACTCAAGAGTTACAGAAAAGAAAACTATTCTGAAGAGACTTCAGAAATGTTGTGGCAGAGTGCATTACAAGTGAAGTGCTGGATATGTGTGGGCTTACCTATTCAAAGATCATAACGGTCCCCAAAAAATGCAATCAAGTCTAGATTTTAAATTACTGCCTTTGTCAGAGATATTGGCATGATTGCTGTGGGTCTTGAAGTGGATGACATGCAAAATTACTAGACTTGGGGCATGATGGCTTTTTGGGACAGCAGAAATATTTCTGACATGCTGGTGTTGTCGCAAACTCCAGATGACTTAGGACTACACAGCAGAATGCATTTGTCCAGGTCAATGACTCTACACTTTACAGTACAAGGTTAACTTATCTGGGATAAAGCCAATGCCTGCATTCCAATCTGGGCACAGGTGAGTCTGATCCAAAATCACTCTTAACGAGGGAATTATCAAAAACTCACATCGGTCAAGTAGAAACTAAATTTGGTTTAGTAATGGCTTAGAACAGGTTGCTACGATGAGCTTAACTCTCCTCTAGCTAAGGAAGGGATACAACTTCCTCCAGATGTGTTTTGGTTTTGCAGAGCCAGGTCCACTGTGGAAGGACAACATTCTTGCTTCCCCAGAGGAATATCAAAATGCCCTGTTACAAGGCAGGATTGATGGGGTTGGCTTGTGGTTTCTGGGGACAGGCTGAGACTAGAATTTTTCTTTATTGATGTATTTGTTTAGGTTTTTGAGGGATTAGGGCTGATGTGCTGTCGATGAGGGTGCGTAGCTGGAGCAGAGCCAGGCACAAGGGATCATCCTTCTCTGGAGGTGAGCTCTGCTGAGATCTCAGCTTGCTGAGCCAAGCCTGGCACTTGGGAGAGCCCATTTCCCTCCAAATGTTGCTCGTGAAATGCTGTGCACCAGACCCGAGGGAGAAAACTGCTCGCTCGGGTGGCTGGTGGAGGGATGGGTTAACCTTGTAAGCAAAGACGTGTATGTTGACTGCAGACCCTGCAATCTTCACATAGCTGACCTCAATAAAATTTCGTTTGTGATTGAGGCTTTGTACAGTTGCTTGATATTTTTATACATGTATTAAAGACTATTTCATATATCTTGCAAAGGACTGCTAGTTATTGAATGGACTGTTTCTTTTAGTTGTTTTGTTTTTTTTTTTTAAATAGAGCAATTCAAAGGTTTCTTGCAAAATATGGTATAACTTTCTCCTAACAGCACCTCAGTAGACAGCATAATAACTATTTTCCACTTTATTTACATAATCTACACATGGGGGTTTTTTTCGTTTTAAAACTCATCACTGAAGAAAATACCAAAGGACACTTCAGGTGATGTATATTCATGCAGTCCTTTCATAGCGGGCAAGATAAAATTCCTGAAGAGCTAAAAATGTCAAACGGAGTGGGTAAGAAACAAACAGCACCGGGGAAGCTTGGCCCGTCCTTCAGAACAGCACCTGGTCACAACGACGTCGGGCCGTGGGGTTTGCTAAATCTGGAGCAGGAGATGGCCCCTCACCACTGTTTGACCCTGTTTAACGTCCCCACGAGCACAGCCCCGGCGGGGTCCTGTGTCCCCTCTTGGGGGTCCCCCATCCCCTCTCTCCTCGCCCTGGGCGAGCGAGGCCCACATCCCCTTGCCACTCGCAGCAGGCCCCGTTGCCGTGGTAACAGGAGGCCCTGTGGTGCCCATGGCGCGGGCAGGCCACGGGCCGGGTGCCCTGGGAGCACCGCCGGCCCCTCTGCCCCCTTCGCCGGGCAGGCCTTCTCCCCAGGAGATGCCTGCGGGGACACAATGCTGTCTGCGTCGGGGTCAGGTGAAGGCCCTGACTCGGAGGGGACCGGACCAGAGCAGACCCTGAGGGACAATGGAGGCTCTGCGGCCCCTTGTTAGGAGAGGTGCACCTCAGCACCCTCTCTGCGTGCCCCGGCGCTGCTCCCGGGGGACCATCAGGGTCCTCCCAGGGCTGCTGTTCGGGAGGAACAGCTTTTCTCACAAGGTGAAGCAGGGAGGCCCTCCCGCCAGTGCCTGCAGGGTGCCTGAAGGCCTGGGGCTGCGTTGAGCCGCTGCAGGAGGGGCCGACAGGGGCAGCCCACTGCCACCTTGAAACCGCAGCGTCCCCTGCTGCCGGGGCAGGCCCCAGTGTGAAGCTACGGCTGTGCCCGTCCCTGCCCGGGCAAGGCAGTGCTGCCACTTCGCAGAGCTCAGGGACAGCAGCAAGACCAAGCAGATCAAGCCTAAACGTCCCTCACAGCATTTAGACCATTTCTGTCTTTGTCCCTGGACAAGCGCAGCTCAGGGGTGGATGTAGAGCCAGGGAAGATGACCTAACAAATTAGATACCGATCTAGGACCTGAAGTGCCCATAGTCAATCACTTCTCGTCACATTTTCATTTTTGGAAAAAGGTGCAGGTTTAGTAGGAAAGGACAATACTCCCAGAGAGACAATGTATGGAGGTTTGAGGTAAGTAAACGGGCATTTGAGATCAGCTTTCTGTAGCAGTACTACTGTGCAAACATGACCACAATTGTGAAAAAAACAAGCTGTGAAAGGAAACAGTAGTGGGGGTGGTTTCTTTGGTTTGTTGTAAATAAATTAAAAAAAAAAAGGTAAAGTCTGGCCAAGTAAAATGAAATACAGTGAGACATTTCATGAGTTGTACCTGTGTAGAGGGGTAGAAAATCAACCCCACAATTAACCCAAGCAGTGGTGAATCAACTGCTTGAAAAGAACTGCTGGGGAAATTAGCTTAAGAGTGTCAGAGTAAGGGGTTGTGTATTTGGCTGTTCAAGAAGGTTGGACAGGTCCCAAGGTGCAGGGTGGTCTCAGACCTTCCCTGGAAGGTAGGCATACTGAATTTTTCATCTCCAGACAGAATTGCTCTGGGCTTACCCTTTTGCCTTTGCTCTTTTTCTGTCTCCTGTGCCTGCATTGGGGATGGAAGTGATTTTCAAGGGGAGGTGGGAAGTGCAGTATGAGGGTCTGAGACTGGGCCAGGAGCCACAGCAGTGAGAATGCTATCAGGGTATTAGCGAGGTCCCCAGCCCCATTTCATGGGATAAAAGACAGAAACTGCAGCTGGGAGCAAAGCAGCCTCGGGTTGGGGAGCAGAACTGCAGCTCTAATATCAGAGTTTACTGAACAGGGGTGGAGAAAGCCGAGGCAGCTGAACAAGGACAGTATGTCAGAATCAGAGAAAACAGAGCAGGCAAGGTACAAGCCATGTCAGAAGTGACTCAAGGGGCCAGCTCTATATGGAGTGGCCTGGGCTGAGCTCTTGGAAAGGGGAGGGCTCATCAGAAATAATTTTTGGTTATTTGCAAGACTGGAGAGACCAGCCAGCACATGTGGATTACTGTGGATGGAGCCCATAGAGTCAGTAAAATTTAACTGAGGAAAGCATTTTAACTCTTTGACTAGGGCATGTCTGACAAGTACATGCTTGAATTCAGATACCAAGGAGGTTGATAAGCCAAGTTGAACCACAAAACATTTTCCAGGAGGACTGTATACAGGATAGAAGTAGGTTCTCCTCTTGTTGTGACTTGTGTAGGACACTGGATTATTTCCAGTGGCTATCCTGCAAACAAATGTTTATATACTTCTGGCAGTTTTAAATGCTACATGACATATTTCTGAAGCCTACATTGGTAGAGTTGCCTCGAGTTAGTTTCTTCCACTCATCTGTCACTGTTTGCTGCTGGTGATCATTATTCCATCCAATACCTCACATAGGAGACATTCTGTTATTATTTGGAGGATATGACCAAAATATGTCCAGCACTGCTGGTTCTGGTGAAGACCAGCTACTGACTGGTGATTTCTCAAGGTCTCTGTGTTAGTGAAAAAAATATTTCTATTCATGGCATACAATCTTTTGTAAGCACTTGTTTTTCAAGCCATTTAGTTTCTTTTTGAATGTTTTGTTAACACTCAGCTTGCAATCATGCATTAGCAGTCAGCTTATACTCAAGTTGAAAACAAGCAGTTTTTTCTGGTAGTTCACAGATTTGGTTTTCACACTGTTTAGAGCTCTGAAGTGATGAAAATGCTTTCTTGGTGCCATTTTTTTTAATCTGACATCTTTGGTTAATAGGCTTCTGCTCTAGTTAATGAATTCTTCTACTGCTTGACATCTAATTTTAAGAGTATTTGTGCTGTCATGCGTGGTTTTTAACACTATTTCGAATGCTTCAGTAATGACTGGATACTGGCTATGTGCAGCATGCAAGAAATCTTCCAAATTCCACTCGAAATCTCAACAGGTTTTAACTTACTTTTTGATAAATCACCAATAGTACATTAGTGAACTCTCTCATATAGCCAGAGCATCCTACCTTGTCTACAATATCCTCACATGCAGAGGATTTAGGCTTAATAGTAAGAGATCATATTTTTTTCATTCAAGAAAGTGAAATAAAGCAACTAGCCTAAATAGTGATCAGAGTGAATAAAACACCGTGTCCTAACATTAAAATTTTACAGTATTGTCATCATCTATCTTGTACAAGTAGATTATCTGTCCAGCTTGAGGACAGGAAGGGACTCCACTATGTATAAATAAACTGCTAGTAGGGCTAAATGAACTCTCTGGATGGTGCTAATTCCTTCTTGTGTAACTACTTCACATGAAAAATTATTTTGCTTTTGGGTGGTATTTGACTGCAACGACTGACTGGCATATTTCTGAAACTTTCTCCAGAGAACATGTCCATGTCCCCAGAGAAAATATCCACCTGAAGTATTAGAAATGGCCTGCTATATTCTCGTGCTTCTGATTATAATGAGAATAATATCTAAACATTGCAGATGCCAAGTGGAAGTTGCTCTCTCATTCTTTCTGTGAATTAGTAACAGTAATTTGTATCTCTCTGGGAAAGCCTTTAAGTTCATTTCTCTTAGCAGTTTATGCCACCCTGGGACATTTGGTCCATCTGCTCTTAACACAGCAGAAAACTATGTGGTTTTTTTCTTCAAGGAATATGACTGAGCTCTGGGGTTCAGGAGCCAGTATTAAATCCACAAATCCGTTAAGACACAGAAGGCTAAATTATGCAGCCATTTCTCACACAGGTTGTAAAAGCTTACTCTGGGGCTACTTGTACAAGTAATGCTTTACCAATGGGAGTAATCATTTCATCCTCAGATGGCAGAATTACTCTGCTCTGATATGACAGAAAAAAAGAGAGCTTTGTTTTTTGGGGTGCTCTTTTTCTATGCATATTGCCTTACATCTCTTAGACAAGCCTTCTGAGAAACCACAAAGACCAGTTTACTGCTCATGGTTTGCACCTGCATTATATTATCTTTGATCAGAGACATAACTGACAGCAAGCTTGTGGGTGAATGACATTTAATGTATATAGCTATGTTCTCATCTGATTTTTAAGGGTGGATGGTGCCGTGGTTTAACCCCAGTCAGCAACTGAGCGCCACGCAGCCGCTCACTCACTTCCCCACCCCCCCCAGTGGGATAGGGGAGAAAATTGGGAAAAGAAATAAAAGTCTTGGGTTGAGATAAGAACGGTTTAATAGAACAGTAAAGAAGAAACTAATAATGCTAATGACAACACTAATAAAATGACAACAGTAGTAATAAAAGGATTGGAACGTACAAATGATGCGCAGGGCAATTGCTCACCACCCGCCGACCAACACCCAGCCAGTCCCCGAGCGGCGATTCCCTACCCCCCCTTCCCAGTTCCTAAACTAGATGTGACGTCACATGGTATGGAATACCCTGTTGGCCAGTTTGGGTCAGGTGCCCTGGCTGGGCATGAGAAGCTGAAAAATCCTTGACTGTAGTCTAAACACTACTGAGCAACAACTGAAAACATCAGTGTTATCAACATTCTTCACATACTGAACTCAAAACATAGCACTGTACCAGCTACTAGGAAGACAGTTAACTCTATCCCAGCTGAAACCAGGACAACACCATGCCTGCCTTTTTTTGCAGCAGAACTTTTGGCATGTGCACATTGTAAGTGGCTGGTCTCTGTGGCTGGTGACTGTAACATCTCTGTCACCAAAACATATAATCAGGCGGTGACCTTGCTCTGTCAGTAACAAATGATATGATCTGAGATTTTTCTCTTTTGGTGCGGTTTATTTATCTCACATAGCACCTCTGACATTAGAGTGGAGATTTGGCATATGATATTTATGACAACTACATATCCTGTCGAGAGAAAGAGCCTTTCAGCTCACACATTGAATCACTTTATTTGGGCATTTCTACATTGTACTTGTACATCTCTCCTCTGTGTATTGCTAGTTCAGATATTAGCAGCAGTCTGGCTCTTGCAGCCCTAACTTCCTTCTGGGCTCAGATACTCTGCCCACAGTTAGACCACTTCCACTATAGTATTGTGCGTAGGGTTTGTCTGGGTATCGCAGGCAAGGTATTGCAGGGTATCTTGGTATGTCAGTGTAGAATTAATGTAGACGTATCAGTTAACAATGCTCAACTACTGATGCAGCAGCGCTGCCTTTCACAAGGCTTGGCATTTGTATAGATCCTGAATAAATCCACTGGCATCTGGATACACTGAGCTCCAGCATTCCCCAGCTATGTCATTATCAGTGCCTGAGCTTGCTAGGTTAAAGCCATGTATCTCAACTGCTGTGCAGATGCACCCCGCACGATGTAAAATCATGAGCTCCCAGTCTGACAAAGTGCAGAGAAGGAACCACCACATTCTCGAGTATTAACAAAGAAGCTGCTTAAGAGGCAGCAAATAAACAAGATTTTTTTGTGGGTTTTTTTTTGGGGGGGGTTGTTTTTTGGTGTTTTGTTTTGTTTTTTTAACTTAAGCAGAGCTATTTTAATGATTGAAAACTGGGAAAAATCATGCTCCTACATATATAGCTATCTGTCTTCTAGGTTCAAAGACCTTCAACAATTACATTTGAAGGGTTCTAGGGAAAGTAGGGATATTCACTGCAGTACTGGGCACTTTCAGGTATGAGCCCAAGACTCAATAGATCAATAATTTGAGATGGAAAATGTTATCTAATACTCAGTTCATTTAAAACCTGTGCAATTACTTTTCTGCAGCTACACTTGCGCATTGCTCTACTGTGCTTTCTGCCTGCCAGCCATGGACTTCACTTGACCACAGACTGTAGCAGTCACTCTGACCCATGACATGACACTTGTGATCTGCTATTGAATTCTGTTAGCTGTTAAGTGGCCCAGCTGGTTGCTCATCCCAAGTTTCATGCTAATATGCCCATATGAAATTGCTTCTTGGAATGCTTTTCAGCCTGAGACATCTATGGACCAGCCTGCAGATTATTTGTATCTGCTTGGACAATATATTATCAGTTCTGAAAAGTCCTTTGCTGGTTGAAAGATTCTTTGCTGTTTGAAGTAACTTTTTCATAGTAAATTTTAAGTGTGCTCAGCTATACCTATATTCCCCTTTAAGTGACTGATTTCCTTGCATTACACAGCTGGGTATAGCAGCCATTTCAGATCAGCAGGAGGCAGGAAAATAATTCCCCACTTAAGGTTCCCTGCAGTTTAAATGGACAGGTCATGAGGCGCAGCTGAATCTTCCTTAGGTGCAGGGGATTTACAATATAAAACAGAGGAGCAGAAGGGGAGGAGGCTGGTTTGTTGGAGCTATCAGCCAGGATTTTTGAGTAGGTACTACATTATGAAATTATTATAGATATGGAATTCTAATAGACAATAGCTGACTTTTTTCCTTAGGGCAGGCTGTGGTGGTTATGGGGACCCATGATTAGAAGTATGTGTGAAGTACCATTGCTGTATTCCAGCAGAAGCTTAGCCTTGGAAAAGCAACCCAGCTCTGTGTGCTAACCCGCTGTGTTAAGTGTGTGAAACGTGAACTTGTGTGGGCAGGTATACAATGAATTTTTGAAGCTGAATTAATTGTGATAATTATCAGTGCAAAAACATCCTGGAAAGAGTGAGAGAAGTTCATAGATGCAGTCCCTGAGGTGTTTGGAGAAGGCAGGGAGTGAAGGTGCCATCCTGCTCTGAGGAAGGCGTACTGGAGTAGTGTTGGTTGGAGTAAGGTGCTGTACGTTCCTGTAGTCTCCAGCAAACCCAGCAGCTGTTGTGAGTATGCATTGTGCTTAGTCTGGAAGTAGTCTCAACCAAGATAGTGAGTGAATGAGGTGACATTATAACCTTTTGCAGTTCTGCCATGTCTTAGTTGCTGTCTTGGATACAGTAACTTGCATCTTGCATATCAGCTGTCATCCCCTCCCTGATACAACGCTTCCTCTGTGGTTGTCCTTTGTTGAACAGGTGTCTAAATTAGCCCCTAAGATAATTTTACCCTTTTCAACTATGCCGCAAACCTGTGATCAAAAAGGCAGGTGTATGCAGTGCCTGAGCAGCTAGACACTGTGTTGTGAATTTTTCCATAATATTTGTGTTGGCAACATATTTCCTCAGCAACAAGTTTAGTTTGTAAGAGTTGGAAGCTGCACTTTTATTCTTTAGTCTTTCTCTCCCCACTTTTGTGTGTTACTTGTTTCCTTTGCAACAAAACAGGACATGTCTTCAAGAACCACAAGAACAACAAGTATTAGCTCTGAGGTGCTTCAATTTACTACATCAAATTGCAGTTAAAGCTACCTTTAACACTGTCAAAAAGCCTGGCCAGTTGAGGAGAAAGGAGCAGACTTGTTACTATGAGATTCTTCACAGCTGGATGAAAAGGAAATACTAGAGGATATTGGAAGGAAACCTGTACTTAATACTCTGTGGTCTCAATATAGTTTTACATTTTGCTTTTTTTATATCTGTGAAAGCATGTTTAAAAGACATTAAATGGTGGATATTATGGTAGGAGTTGGCATCAATACTTAACAGGAAAACCCTTGATCACTTATTGGTATTTAATGGTATGATAGTATAAAGGTTTTTGTTAATACCTGTTCTCGTGCCTGGCTTGAGACACCACTTGCCACCCCTCTGGGCATCCCCATTAATGAGGGAGGGAACCCTCTGGCTTGTTAAAAATATGTCCTTTTAAGAGAATGGAAAAAGACATAGGGTGTTAGTAAAGCATGGGAGAGGCATCCTGAAGAATGCTAAGGCAGAAGTAATGGGCTAGGGCCAGCAAAGAAGATCAGGGCTGATAGAAGTGTAGGGCTAGAAAGGACTCTGAGAGGTCATCTGGTCCATGCCTCTACTACAAAAAATAATTAGCTGTATCTAGGTCTAGACCATCCCAGGAGTTAAGTGCTTGCCTAACCTGTTCATGAAGGCTCCTGTTGGTGACATAATTAATAAAGTCTGTACTAGAGTTTAATTTCCTTGTAACTTGTCTGACCTGATACTGAGCTGTGCTCAAAATACAGCATGTAACTGGCATTGTCAGGCAAACAAAACTACTCCGCTCTTTGAGTAGTATCAGTGGAAGGGTTTGGACCAGAACAGGGGACCTTGAAAGTACTGCTGCCTGAGGAGAAAGACTCGTAACAAATCTTGTGTAGAGCTGGTAGCAACACAAAATAGTTATTATGAGAGAGATATTATTGATGTGCAATTTGCACTTAGTAAGAAAATGTCATTCCTAAAGCAGTTTAAGACAGCAGGTAAATGTATTGTGTGGAGGGGCTTGATATGCAAACAGGCTCAAGGCACAGACTGATTCACCTACCAGTGAACATTATTGTGAGGAGAAGGATGTGCTCCCTGGCTGGGCAATGAAAACAGAAGCTGACAGTTGTGCTCTTGCATGTCAATGGCAGTGTCTAGAGCTTTCTGCATGTACATACAGACACATGTGAGTGTGAAGGCATGCTCTCCACCTTCCATCCTGAGCCTATTCCTATCGAATATTTGTAAGAGGAAGATTTTCCTCTGCACGTTTTGCATTATTCAGGCTTAGAAGTATTTCAGTGACTTTCATGTTGCCTACAGAATTTAGATACCAGGGACAAAACAGAAGCCTCCTTAATTTTCTACATTTAGGAATTCTGCTTCATTAAAATTCTTTTGAAGACTAGCCTTAATGATAGACCTTTAACTTGAAGTCTTCCTCCCAGGAAAAATAAGCTTGCAACTGAAAGCGGATGAACCTGCTCTAGAGAAATCTCTGCAATTTGACCATCAGCCATAGATGGATAATGCAGGTAGCTGTATTTCTTTTCAACATTGGCCTTGCCCCAAAGGGCCTACATTTAACCCCAGTGCGTATATAGATTGCTGCTGCTTCCACATACTCCCCCAGAATAAAAATATGAGGGTATTCTCCTTTGAGTAATTCTTTCTGAAACACTGTAACAAAACAGACAACATTGAGCCAGTTCAAACTAAGTTTTAAACTATTAGTATCCAGTACTTGTTTTTACATACAAACCTTTGTTTTGATATGTTACAGTGCCTGATTTTTTCAGAGAGTGTGAAGCACCTGACTTGCTGCCTAGAGAGATTAAGGATGCTTCCTCTGAAAGGCAGGTGTGCTATTTGCTACCATAAAACTTGGATTTAGGGGCAGACAACAGATGGCCCCAAATTTATTAAGAATGTGATGATACTATTATTTTTGGTACTTTATAAATGGGCATACAGAGTGTCTGAAGATGTTAACTTGCCTATTGATTACTCATTAGCAAACAAACCAGGATGTTTGACATGAAGAGAAACATAGCATCCATATATACAAGCTGCTCAGATTGTTACCTCTCTTACATTCTTGTTTGTGGCACAAAAGAGAACAAGAGGCACCAATGTGGTCAGAACAGTATCTTTGCGTGAGTGATGCGTAGACTTGTGCACAGTTTCCTCTGTACTGAATTTGGTAGGGTAAAACTGCATTATATTCGGGTTGCCAGTGCTTGTTACCTAAAACTCCAAATGAGAGAAACAGCCTCTGTTCTGAATGCAGCCTGGGTAGGCTGGTTCCAGAGAACATGCACAGGCTTTGTCTGGGTCTGGGGATGGTGCTTGACATCCTCCTTTTCAGATGTTTTTTCCAAACATCAGGAATTTCTTGCTTCTAAGGGGGAAAAAAACCTGAAGCTCATCAGTCTCTGATAGGAAACAGATTAAATGATGGTATTTTCAAAGATCACTTGCTATGAGGAACCCCCTTGGGAAAGGCAGGCAGACTTGCTTTGCAGATTGCTCTGAGGAGCTCTTGCGTTGTTTCCTTAGTTCTTAGCAAAAAAATTTCTAACTCTTTGTTGGAGTCCGCTGCAGTTGTGTCCCACTGGTTTTGAATTAGCAAATCTTACTTCAGTTTAGCAAATGCATTAAAAGGATATGAGTTACTCAAGTGATTTCAACATTGGGTAGTCAGAGCAGGTTGAATGTCTTGATCTGAAGTAAATGAAAGCTGCTAGAGCAATGTTTATTTTAAACCATAAGCAAAAGAGAGCAGCTTAGTAGACTAAACTACAAATCTTCAAATCTTACAGGCAAGCACCAGAGAGTCAAAGAGTTGCTGAGCTTCAGCAGCTGTCATTAAATTTCTCCTTATAATGTGCCTACCCTATGTGTATATTTGTTTGGGAGCTGGTGTTGTGGGTATGTGCATATATGTAGGAAGAGTTTGTCCACATTCTTTCCTTTCCATTTTCTATGATTGTTGTAGCTTTTCTGGTACAAGGATCTCAGCAAGGAAGAAGAGTTAAATTCTCATAGTTGGAGGAAAACAATTAAAACTTGGGCATGCTGCAGAGGCATGTTTGAGCAACATTTCAAGTTGCTGTACTGAGAGCTGAAACTAACCTTAAGACGCTTGATGTGGCGATGTCCAAAAACTGCCAAAGCTTCTGCATGCAAATGGGCTCCTGTCATGGAAGAGCTACAAAAGCTTCTTGCTTTTGTCTCTTGATCTATGCTAACTGGAGGTGGGGAACAGCACACAGCTGCCTCTTATGCCATGGGCCAATTAGTGACTAGAAGTAGCTTTACCTAGAATGTTTTGTCAACATTTCAAGAAATGGCTGAGAAACTATAGAGTTCAAAAACCATAATTAAACAAATGATATAAATATACTCTAGGCAGGCTTCATCTTGCTGACCTTTAGTTGTCTACAATGTGAGTTGTACTTCTGAGGCCACTTTTAAAGTCTGCAGAAGCAGCAGGATACTTGCAGCAAAAGATCCTGAGGAGCTGGATGTCTCCTACAGAAGAAAACACAGCACACCTCTGCTACAGTCTACTCCTCTCTATGGACTAAACAGACAATCAGTTCAGATGTAGATGTTGGCACTACGGATAAGTTTGGACTGGCAGATCCCAGCCCACGCAGTGGAACCTCTTTTCAAAGCATTGGCAGTGGAGCTGGGAGCATTCCAGCAACACTGGCCTGTGGGGGAGAAGGGTGAATACAATGAAGCAGCTTCTGGTGGTTTCATTTCTATTAGGGCTTTCATGGAAGGACTTCAGCATGCTTTTACACTGAGATTGGAAGAGACTGTTGTTAATTATATAATTAGCTGTTTAAAATATATTTATTAGGGCTTAACAGCCAGGCCACAGATATGCATCAATTACAGAGCCACAATATCTGCAATAAATGTTTTTCACCCCATAATCAAATATGGCTTAATTAGGCAATGCTGGGAGAACAGTCATAATAAATAGAGTGGGTAAGACTTGCCTTTATAATTGAGATTTAATCAGTGACTCTTGTATGTTCATTGGATAATTGATTATTCTACACATTTATCAAGGATTTAAAAACTCGGTGGTAGATATGCAAATCCCCTTGTATTAAATACATCTGAAATTCTCAAATACCGTTTAATGCATATTAACATTCTGATTAAATCTAAATGACCTACATACTGTAGATCTCACTTCTGCAGTAGGCTATTTTATTGCTATTTATCTTTTTTTTTGTCAAGCTAAACTGGTTGTGTTTGTTGCTTTGTAAGTAGTTGTAGGAGATGGACAGAAATAGGCGAAGGGGAAGTGAAATGAAGATGGCATCTTGTGCATTCCTGGAATGAGCAAGCTATCCTGGATGGGATAGCAGGAAATATATTTACACTGGCTGCTAGTGAGCAGACTAAACCAAATGAAGCAGCCAAACACATCAGATGTGGTAACTCTCCCTGAAGAGTTACTATCACACTTAGCGCTATGTGTGATAGAACAATCATGTAGAAATGTCCATGGACAAAAAGAAAATAAAAAAAAACCAAACCAAAGAATAAAAGCCACATGCAGAAGCCTTAATGATTGTGTGAGATGTGGATGAACAGTGCCAGTGTTATCCAAGAACCAGCACAAGGTGTGTCCTGCTGGCTGCAGTTGTTGCTGGAGATACCCCTCCCTCCCCTTGCACAAAGCCCATAAGAAACAGCCCCGGGCCTGCTGGGGGAACACTTTCTCCAAGGAAAACAGGTTTACCTCACTCAACTCATGCTTGCAGACAGTTTTTTGCTAAGGGTTAAGGATGGAGTAAGAATGCAAAGGAACACGAAATTGTGGTTAGCGATGACAGCTCATGTCTGAAGTGAGAGATGAGTGGCAGATTAACATCCCAATTAAAAGTGAAAGTACAATTTAAACCAAGGATAGGTCATAGGACTGCACCTTGGCAACCCCCCTTCACTTTGTATCTTGCGCAGCTCGTACCCGGTCACATGCAGTGCTGGGAGTACAGAAAGTGTCTCGGGTTCTTGGAAGCAAAGCATGCATGTCACAGGTGGGAGACACACCAAGCTAATAGATTTTGGTAAAAGTGTAACTGTTAGTACCAGAGCACTGGTAACAACAGAGCTATTAGTACTTAATTCCTGTGTACTGATCCTTTCCTGCATCCACGATTCATGCTGGGCAATCTGATGGTGGGAGTAATTGTCAACCATGAAGATCTCAGTGCCAGGCTAGTATGCAAGGTGAATTAATTTCCATGTTATTTGACTTGTGTTTTCATGGAATCAGTGCTTTTCACCTTTTACAACTTGTAGACTCCTAAATATTTTCAAGTGGGGCTGAGACTTTTGATTATTGAATTTAAACCGGTAACAGTAGTGTACATTCCTTTGCTGTCTTTTGCAGATGGTCTGGAGGGCAGGTTTTCTACCCTTCCCCTCTAAGCCCCTCGTCTGCAGCCTGAGGACCACTTCTCTAAATTCAGGAATAATGAGCCAAACAGCTAGCCTGCAGCTTTTGCGATATAGATGACTTGCTTTATTTTCTACTTTTGCAAGTGTTTCTTGCTAGCTTCGACTTGGGCACAAGAGGGTGATATTTCCTCAGGAATTTGCCTACCAGTGTGTTGTAAAGTGAGCACGCTTGTACAGGAATGTGCTCCAGAAAGAAAACAACCATGGTTTGTTTTCTGCTAACATGGTAGGGTTAGCCTTGTTCCTGCTTGACATTGTGGTCCAGTGCTGGAGGGTGCTCTGGAGCTGGGTGGACACTAGGACACACTGCCTCTGAGCTACTTACTGCTCATGTCTGAGTAGACCTTCTGCCTGGGAAACTGCAGAACGGTTTAATCTGACCATCAGCAATTATTCCAAGGTTTCCTCACATGACCAAGACCCTTGTGAAGGCCCCTTCCCTTATGTGTTTTCAGAGGTGCAAGCTGTTGCTGTGTCTCTGGGTCCTAGTCATTTCTACAGCATATGTCTTTCACCTGTGGTGCACAAAGGCCTGAATTCCTGTTGCTGACTGCACCACCTTTAAGTGCTTGACAGGCACAAAGCAAAAGAAACTGTTTCTGCCCCAGGCAGGGATTATGGTTCCTCATAGTGTATCGAGTAGTGTTGAGAGAAGAGCTATCTTCAGGATAAGCACATCCTGTCCCTACACATCAGATCTTGCTTTCCCCAAGCCAGTCTCACCTGCAGTGTGCTGCTTCAGGGGTGTAAATCTTAGGGCTCAGCGGGCAGTGATGGCTCTGGTTCTGAATTCCAGCCTGTCTGTATCTCCAACTTGGGGAGAGGACACAGGTCAGTCTAAACAGCCTCTGAATCACCGCTTCTTGGGAAGTGACTTATGCTCTGCTTTGGCAGTGTTTGTTAAATCCTGTCTGCTGCCATGAAGTATGCGGGAAGTGAGTGCCAAACACTGCTGCTCCATCACCACCCTGGTCTGCCATCCTGTCACCTCTCCCTGGCCTGCTCTCCAGCCTTGGTGCACATCTACTCTGTGCTGGGTCACTGCAGGTGATTCTTCAAGACTTGTTCTACTTTGGTCTAAGAAGTTTAGCTCCATGCTTAGATTGGAGGCACTGGTTGGCCTAGGAGTAGAATAAGAGTCTTTTGGAAATAATTGTCCAATGTTCAGTTACAGACAAGCTTTGGCTCTTTTATAGGTGAACAAATGAAAAGGGTTGGATTCCTTAGGAGAAGGTGTCCAACATCAGTGACAGCCATTTGCCTCCAACCATCTTCTGTCCAAACATGTACCCCAACCCAATCTTTCTTTATAAACTAAAGGCAGTGAAGGAGCCTGAGTTGGAAATGTATTTTTTTCTGGCACTCTTTTTTTGCCACTTTAAGTACTTTCTGGTGACTCTAACATGCCTGACACCCTATGCCACAAAGTGCCCATGACTGTGCCCTCTCCAGGGAGGCATTTTGGGAGGCAGCAAGTAGAACTGCCAAGGGCCCTCAGCGTGCCCACAGCATTGATCCCCTCCTTGAAGAAGTTTAATGGTAACTCTTACCCTACTCCGTACACTCTGTCAGTACAGACAGACGTGGATTTGGGATTGTATCGCTCAGTTGCCATTGGGCTCCTCTGACTCGCAGTGGTGCCCTGAACCATGTGGTCTCTCAACCTCTGGCAGCAGCAGCGTGATGAGTCAAATCTCCAAAGCTCCAGGCTTTTACAGAGTGCCGGATGCCTCACTGGATATGTAATCCCTGTGCTTGGAACCCACATGAGACAATGCAAAGCAAATTACTGCAGACTAAATATATGGTCAGGATGTGTTGGAAGTTGGCAGTGGAGCTGGCTGGGGTAGCCAGGGAGGGAGGAGAGAAATGGTCAGCTTGCGTTCTTCACGTTGAACTGGATAATGCTTGAGATCCTTTAAAAGACTTTAACATGGTTTTGGAAGTGAAGAGCTGGAGGAGATTCAGCTATAAAAAGCTGGATGAAGGCCGAAGGGTGCAATGTGCCTGGGAATTGTGAGAAGGGATCAAGCAGCCAGCTTTGAGAGAGAGGATGAATCTGGGAGCAGATAATCTTTCATAGCAGTTCAGAACAGGGCTTTGGCACCTCCCTGTGAATCAGGAGATGGACTTCTGCTCTGATCCGTTTCATGATCCATGGCTCCTTTTTGATCCTTTGTATGAGTTACGCTACATGTTGGCAGTGGTTTCTCTGAGGCACTGTTTGTATCCTTCTTAAAAGAACACTACCAAAATAAAGATCAGTTGTCTCGCCTGTTTTACTGTAACTAATTGCTAATGTTGTTACAGTGGAAAGAATGCTATAAAACTGAATTAGAGCTTTGTGTTTTAATTGACTTATTTTTGTATTTCACCTGGTTTGCTTAGTGAAATTAGAATGGACTTCGGTTACTTTTTCTGTTCAGAGACACTTTCTGGCCGTTTGCCCAGACCAGAAGAGCCCCAAGCTCTCCAGTACTGAATGCTGATTAGAAGTGGGGCCAAACTCTACTATAAAGCACTCTGCTTTGAGTAAGGAGACAGCTGTAATGACTGTGACTTCTACTTTTACTCTCCTACAAACTGGAAAATCGAACTTAATGGTGCTTGAGAATCTTAAAGTTTTTGTCATTGGGCAGTGCTTGTTGTCGTGAGTAATGATAAAAAGAGAAATTAAGAATTCTTGTTAGTAATCTGAAGGCAAATACCCACCTGAACATTTTGGTTCTGTAACATTTGAGAAGGGGAACATGACATGTTGGATGGGGTCTAAAGGTTGAAATGGCCTCTTTAGCTAAGCATTCTGCCTGTGGGCAGTGCATTACCAAAACAACCCTTCCGTGAGTCACACTGATTGTACTCATCTTTTCCCTCTTAAGTGAAGAGTGTGCTTCAGCTCAGAGCTTATTCATGAAAGAAACCTGTGTTTGATCACCTTTGTCCTCACCCTGCAGGTAGAGAGATATGTCAATAGATCTTATTTTAGGGCTTCAAAAGTAACATGCAGCTTCTGGAGTGCTGCTCAGGCTGCCTAATAAATTCACTGTAAAGATCACTTTACTTGCTAGGCATTCATCTATCCTGGGAAAAGGCATGGGGGACTCCCCACCCACTCAAATCCAGACTATCTGTAGCCACAGCAACTCCTCTAATAAGCACTTTCTAGAAAGACAGAATAGGCAGCTCAATCACCCTCTACCTAGTGCAGCAAGGACATGGGAACAGCTGTGTATGTTCAACAGACAAACTCAGTAATAGGCTTGAAATACCATGGGTCAGCTGTCTAAATCTCTTAATATCACTAGAGCTGTACAGGTTTCCATCACCTGAGGCTTGAGTTCTGTATTTACTTGAAAAGTTCCCCAAGGATGACCCTGCTCTGGCTCTGCTGCCAGCTGACGGAGATTTGCTTCTCAGCAGAGCTATGCCATCTCAAAATCAGTAGACACATAATGCTTCCTTCTGCTGGTGTTTGAGGGCATGGTCCCCTTCCGTGCTATCAGCACTTCTGAAGCCTTCCCTGCATCTTTGCAGAGATGCAGATGGGACCTGGGGCATAGAGGAACTTGTGTGCTGGTTAGCTGCTAATGAGATGGGGTTTGCATTGTGCTGGGAGGCACATGGCTCAGCAAACAAGCAACCTGGAGTAGGCTGGATAAAGTGTGCTGTAGGTGAGGTGGTAATAGTACAGAGATTGCAATGTTCCTTATGTTACAGCTTTCATTAGGCTATCAGCTGGTTTATCTATAGCTCTATGTATCTGCTTGCTGGAACATATTGAGTAACTAGTTATAAGAGATAGTCTTTGCTGTTGTTGGCATTTCTGGTGTTGAAATCTTATGCTAGTGCTATTATTTTGCACATGTTGATGCATGTTTGCATATAGATGGTTTGGTCTCCCTCATACACATAAGTTAAACTTCTGAAGGAGGGATACCTCCTGTGTGTAAATATACACTGTGCTTAAAATGAATGTGTTTTTACAAGGTTATTTCCTTTTCAAATGTGAACAGGACCATACTTGCAGCCATAAATAATTTTACACCTTACTTTCTTGTTTGCAATCTCCCTATGTAGGACAGAAATAGTAAGTAGATATCAGGTGTTATCTCCCCAAATGGCTAAGGGGACAGCAAGAAGGCTTCAAAACCATTAAAAAAATATAATGCTCTGTTTCTATGATTTACAAAATTTAATTCTGCCTAATGAGAAAGGGCACAGCTGTGGGACTGACTACCCAGAGGACAATTCAGAGCTGGAAAAAAGCATAAGAGCTCTCCCAGGATAAAGGACACAGTGAAATCTGCAGCTTCCAGCAATTCTTAACTGGCCTTATAAAGCTGCTAAGTAACAACAGTCCCCCTTGCCCCAAGTGGTACAGTACCTAGACACACCATAAAGCAATTCCAGCTGTAGCCAACAGTTCGGTGTATATAATAGGCAGTTTACTGATTTCTTTGCTGTTTCAGCTGACAGTGATGGATCAAATCAGGAAAACTACAAGGGTAGGAGGAAAGGGATTAAGATCTTAGACTCACCAGCCTCCCCCACCCCCGGGGTTTGTTCCCATGGGCAAGTGCTGATGAGCATTCCCCATTTTGTTTCTTCACTGATTAAACTAAGAAACCAAACCAAAGGACACAGGAGAAAAGGGTTAAAGGATTAGGAGATGGTCTTTGAACTGCCATGTGGCAAGGTAATGAGGCATGAATTATTAAAATGATTTCAATTATAACTGTCAGCCACACGCACTGCTTTTGCATTGGCTTTCTTCCTCTCTGTAAAAAGATGGGTTTGCAAGTGCTCATGGTTTCTTGAAGAGATATGCTCTTCCAGAAATGTTAGTTGTATAAATAGTGTAATTTGTCATTGGCCAAGCTGCTTTCATGGTTAGATAAGTTGAAGTGTCAAAGAAATGGGCATGGCTCAGCAGCAAGACAAATTTGTTCCTTGAAAACCTATAGGAATGGATTACTACCATGTTGCTGAAAGGACATAGGTATTAGTGGCCTCTAATACCTGAATCAGAATGGTGAGCTATGAGGCACTGGTCATATGCTGCTAGTAATAATTATTAAAAAAAAATGCTTTGGCTCTAATGGAAGAAGCAATATATTTATACCATGTATTCTTTTGCTTGTGCATGGCTTGAAAGTAGTGGCTCGAGAATTACTCTGTTCAGAGATTTGTAGACAGTGATCAGACTGATTTATGCTCAACCTCTGTAAAGACAGGCACCACACTGCTATCTGACTTTCCCATATTTCTTCATGCTCTAAATGCCTACAGAAATGGAAATAATATCAGGAATAGCTCCATCTAGTGACTGCTAAAAATTTTGCACAAAAGGTTGTACTTCGGGTCAGAATCAACGACCTTAGGTCTGACTCCTTGGGAAAACTCATGTGGCCTCAAAGACTGACCAGCACAAGTAAGACTTGCAGCGTTTGCTACAGTAGATGGCTGTAGATATATCCTGGTGAGATCAGAATTTGATGAATGCTTCAGGAAGAATTATTTACCTAATGGTTGGGGGGTTTTTTTTGTTACTCGTGAATTGCCTGAAGGAGGGGGGAAAGGAGAACTGAATCCATGTGGGCTCAGATCAGTGAGTAAGTATTGAAATGTGAGGTATCCTAAAGCTGTGTCTCTGAGCAGTTTAGTTAAACTGTTCCTTTCTACTACTTTTCTCCGCACCAAGACAGTGTTCATCCTCAGAATTCAGACGTACTCTGTTCAGAAAGGCGATGGCTTAAGGCCATTGCCAGGTGAATGCATCTCTAGTTACTTTCTGGTTTTTTTATCTTAATAGGGAAAGAAAAACAAAGGCAAAAAAAGTAACATTCATAGTTGAGTTCAATACACACAGAATGACCTCATCGGAAAAGGAGCAGTGTACAATGCTGGCTGCAAAAGTTAAATAGCTTAAAGCTCTCACCCTGTTGTGGACAGTGACCACAATGACTAGCAGGGACTGTGTTCGTGCATCCATCCATGGGGGAGCGTCTGATCTGTGGGCCAGCCACGAGAGGGCAAGACAGTAACAAAAACCTGAGCGAAAATTAATCTGTTGGTCAGGAAAACAATTGCATGAAGGCGGTGGCTGTGCCAGACTGCCGAGCCTGGGAGGACAGCGGGGCCGTGGGCCAGGCTGGGAGCTTGCTGGGCGAGCGATGAATGAGAAACCTCCGCGGGGTCTGGCTGGTGCCATTGTTCGCAGTCACGGCAGGCAGCGCTCGGCCCTGCTCCTCTCGGAAATATGAGTTATTAAAATGTAACAACAGCAGGAAGGCTTTTGCACTAGGGCTTATACAATATCGCTTTTATAGTTCCTGGGTTTTCCTCCTCCTTGGAGGAGAGCTGTTTTCCTTTGGCCATGGGTGAGATGAGGGTTTGTTTGTGCCGTGACCCTGCCAGCAGGTGACCGTTTCTCTAGCTACTCTGCAGAGTTTCCCTTTGCAGCCTGGATGGAAACGGAGGCCAGATCCCCCCTGGGGTTTCTGGATGACAACGGACTTTTTCCAACTCGTTCAGCGCAGCCTCGTCTCAGGAGCAGCCGAGAGGCGCGGGGGGATGAGGAGGGAGAAAGCATTCCTTGCTGCTACATTCACATAGTTCCTGGCACCAGCCAGCTCAGCAAGCTCCTCCTGAAACCGCTCCAGACTCTGAAATCATTTCTATTAGGAAACCATTCATGCTCTAGCTAGAGCCCTAGCTGACTCTTTAAAGCCCCAAAAAACACTAAACCACTGACAGCGGTCAGGAGCCTCTGATGCTGCCTGGCTTGTTTTGGCAGAGCTGAGGGTATGGGCTGCAACGAGACCAGAGTCCTCTTGTTCTCAGGCAATAGTTTCCCCACACAATTCTGCACTTCCTGCCAGTTTGTACAGAACTGGAATCAAACTCCAGCTCTATTTTCTTAGTTGCCTTTAATGCTATCCTTGTCCCTTTCTCAGTAAGAAGAAAGGCAGCTTTGCACAGCTTGCCTATATTTACTCATTTTATCGTGAGTCCTGCCATTACAGGAACTGCCTGCAAAGTGTGAGCGTCGGCGCTAAAAAAATGCCACAGTTTGTAAAGCTTATGATATTTTCAAGAAATGTGTAAGGTGAAAATACATATTCAGGCACTAAGGTGTTTCCCTAGCAGCAAGACTGGGACTGTCCGTTGTGGGGACTCGGAGGATCTGGCCAGGACAAGCCTCTTGGTAACCATGTTTCTGAGACATGCTCCCTCTGCCCTCCCTTGTAAGCCTGTTTTTAAGTCCCTCTTTGAGGTGGGTATGTTAGCCCAATCATGCTGTTACCTGCTGAACTGCAGCAGGCTTGTTTCAGTGTTTAAATTGCCTCTTTGCTTGTCTCTCAAGCAATGATTCATTTTGATTGATCAGCTTTGAGCTGGGTGTGAAGGCAGCCCTTGCTGCTTCATTACTGCCACTGCTGAGCTTTGGATGAAGCTGATTTTTACCTTTTAAAGCCACTGCCTGTTGCAGGTCCTCTGTCTGTTAGATTTGCTCCTTTTGCTGTCAATGGGAAAATCACCTGGGCCTTTCTGGAGCTTTCCAAAGGTATTTGTACCCAACTAATCTGGAAATCTTGGACTTCTAGGCTTAGGGCTTGTTCACGTATTAGTTAATTGGGAATGAGTGTATTGGTTTGGAGAGGCTGGTCTGTCCACTGCCCTAAGTCTTGTGCAAGTATTTTAGCTGCTGCTAGTTGATGGAACAAATCATCCTTTAAAATTCTGGAGTAAATGATATAGATGGAAGATAAAGAACAATGAGAAATGAAGCTGTGTCAGTGTAAGAAAAGAGAAAGTAACTGTGGAATTATGGCCTTAGCAAGCAAGGCAGAGATGTAAGTGATGGCTAATGGATGACAGTATATCACAGATAAACCTGCACCAGTTTCCAGGAATACTGAGAGATATATGTATAATAATAGTCCAGGACTATAACTCTAGATCTGGGTTAAACCAGCTGCTTTCTGTAGCCCTTTTGTGTCTCAGTTTCCCCACCTGTAAAGTTGGATAATAGTAATTTCCTCCCAGAAGAGCTGCTAGTGCTGGCTGGAAGCTGGGCTGTGTTATAGCATTAAGGAAACGGTGGCTATTATTAATCACTCCTCATATTTTTTCAACATTCTGCATAAATAAGTTTTGTTTGTTTTGGTTTTTAAAACTTGGAATCGATGGCTGGACCAAATTATAGCTGGAAGCTGAGAGGTACAAGAAAAGACATCCAAATGCTGCTCAGTTTGCTCTGTATAGGACAGAACTGCTGAGGCTGCATCACTTGCGGCTCCTGAGCCTGGTGCCAGCATACAGAATTCCCTCCTTACAGCTTTTCCATTTCACATGCCAAGTATCAGCTCTTCAGTCTGTTATAAATCTTCCCTGATTCTGTAATTGCTTTGGTAGTGATTATAGGCAGACTCTTGTTGATCCTTCCGTGGTTTTCCTTTATCCACATTTTCTGTGGGCTATTTTGTTGTTGTTGATTCTCTTTTCCAGTTCCTTGCTCCCCTTTTCCAGTTCTAGCAGGCCCCATGGCTCTGGTCCAGTGTCTTCCCTCCAAGTGACAGGCAGAGCCCCCTCTGCATCTGGGTCTGCCTTTCCATTAAGAGCTGTCAGGGGGAAGAGGCACCTCGTGCCTCTTACACACTTGCGAATATGGGAAGCAAACATGTAAGTTCATGCATTTAAGAATATGCTCTGAATTACACTTGCAGAACTGGGAGTTGCATTCAGGGATGGATTTAGAAAGCATGGCAGACAGACAGTTAAGCATAGCTTTAAGCATGATTGTACTGTTCCCTAAGTACCCACGGATGTCTAAACATAAGGAGTTACAACAGCAGCAAAACAATTGTGCCTGGCTGTTTGCTTGGCACATGTTCAAGTCTGCAGCCAGACTGGTTGCTGCTGCTGAGGAGGGGTTGCAATAGGTGGTGTGCGGTCCCTCTCCCCTGCAGCAGTTTAGTCCCACAGTTTCTGTGCCTCCCTCCAGCGCAGCAGGACCAGTAAGCCTGTTTTCTCACAGCTCCAGCACTCTGCCTCCATTCTACCTTTTCTCTCTCCCCAGGGATGTATGTTCACTTCTCGGAATTGCACTTGTGAAAATGTACTTGATAATCCAGCTTGACCAAGGGCAGGCACTGGAGTAAGCCCCTGCCCTGGGTTATGCATGATGCTTGGATAAAAACCAGTGATATTCTTACCTGGTGGCAAGTAAGATCCAGATCTCTTCTGTACTACTCTGGAAGGACGATTGACGCAAAGCTATGGTTATTGCTTCATTCCTGTAGTTTCAACTAAAACTCTGACCATAAAAGCCATAAAAGAGGGTTGTGTATTTGTAAAAAATGGATTAAGCTTTGAGGAGTTTGAGAGTTTGACCTGTTTTTGTTTTTCAAACTTGCAGCTACTTTCAGAAGTGCTCAGCTGGCATTTCTGAAAGCAGCCCAAGGATTTTACAATGATTCTTAAGGGGGGGGGGGGTGTTCATGTGGGTCAGCTCTTGAAGCACCTTGAAGAGTTTTGTTTTCAGAGACTGGGGCTATTCAAAATGGAAAACAGTTATGACCTTTCCCTGACTTCCCTTACATTCAGGGATTTTCCTTCTATTGAATGGGCATTGACTACTGCCTTTAATTTTTATTTTATTGTCTGTTCACACACTCTTCAACTTTAATTTCATGTTGAAGTATTCCCTTCCCTAATCATGGGAGAGGCTGTTCTATGAAAATGGCCATCTGATGTGCCTTGTGGTTGAGCAGATGTTATCTTGTTTGGTCATGAAATTCTGCATTGAGTAATTGGACATTCTTCCTGGTTCCTCATAATTAAGGCAGAAGAAAAGAACAAAACCTGCTGATTTGATATGAATAATTGCTTCATTAAGTTATTTGCTTCTTCACCATAACCATCAGTCCGAAGAAGAGAACAGCATGAACATCAGACCATATATGAGGATACTGTAATGCTGTGGGCTTTTGGTGCTTCATTGTCAGATGGAATCACAGGGAAAGGAGTTAGGAAATGCACTGCTAAATTATTTACCTCTTAACCATATGCACTTAAGACCACAGAGAGAGTCTGGCTGTTGCTAGCTGTGCTGTGTCCTAACCAAGTGAATCAGTCCCCGGAAAAAGCAGAGAGCTAATGTATGAAGCTTTAGATCAACACAGCTGCCTTGCCTCCTGTATCTGAGCATTGTGAATTGATGCTGAGAGGCTGAACATCTGTGTTTTCCTACTGTGGAGCAGGGAAGGAGAGAGCTGCATTAAATCCTGGCCACTGGCAAGAGGAAAGTGGCTCAGAACTGGAGTATGGCAAATCTTAGCTGTGGTGATGGCTTATGTCACTGCTGTTCTTTGCGTTCAGTCTTCCTGGGTTTGGCAAGCAGGCTTGCATGTGCATTTGGCTAAACAAGGACTTATCGGTGAACATGCTGTCCCCAATGACACTGAGGACAGGTAAATGGGCCTTGTTCACTTGTTAAGTTGCATGGATTTAACTGAGATCTCAGACATAATTTCAAGTAGGAGATTTTCCATCTATGTGGACCCAAGCTCCTTTCATGTACATCTGACTGCCCCATCTCCATGATTCAGTGGTTTTGTGGCTCATAAATAACAGGTCATACCAAATGTATTTCATAAACCTATCCCTTATTTCCTCATTGCAAGCTTGAGAGCCAGGCTGCTGCATCAGAGCAGCTGCAGGATTTATATGTGCCTACTGACAAAGTCAGTGCTTGGAGGCTCCTTGGATGTGAATTCTGCTGAATTATCCCCAAGTGCTGGGGGAAGTAGTTCCAGGTTACTATTGATCAGTCCTCCAGCCCTCTGCATGCTGTTCTCTGCAAAGCCTGTGTTAGCCAGGAATGCTATCAGAAACTTTGATTGTCAAACTGATTTCTGTCTCCCTCTCCAAGATCGGGGCAGGTATGTTTTTATAAGGCAGACTCCACCAAGCTCAGAGCTGGCAGACCCAACATTCCTGTGGCTGTAAAGTTAGGTAGCAACAAGTTAGCCCTGATTTTTAATCCCAGCTTGGGCAACCTTTTCTCAAAGCCATTAAAAATAAAATTCTGTGTTTACTTTTTTTTATAACTAAATGAGGATAATGATGAACTTAAGTAACCAGGACATTGTAAGGATTAACTAACTGTGGCACAACCAGTGCATTGTGTGAGCAAGCTCCATTAGGGCTGCAGGGGAATGGGAGAATGATCAGAGGTGCTGTAATATTTTAATTTCCTCAAGAAGGCGGCAGAAAGGAGAGCAGATTCTGCCAGTGTCGCAAGCATCCAGTGCTGGTTGATTGGCTCTTGTCCTTTCTCACAAGCATCTTGCTGTCCTGGGCACCAACAACAGCAATTGTGCACTGCGAAGGGCACAGAGCATGGATTGAGCTTTGCCTTGAACTGGGCTGCCAGCAGCCAGCCCACTGGCACAGAACGCTTCCAGCTGCAGTGAATGGGTTCAGTGGGCTGACTGAACTACCTGGCCCTTTCCTGCTGAGTTAGTGCATCCGAGCTGTTGGACTTAGCAAAGTACGCAGGGTGAGTCAGGAGGCTCTGTTGCACATGCAGCGGTGCCAAAAGCCACCCTTCATGCCTGCCAGGGCAATTGCAGGCTCTGGGCAGTGAAGGTAGTCCTTTCTTGGCCAAAAGCCACAAGGTCTCATCTGTGTGGTCTCCTTCCCCTCCTGCTTCCTTTCCCTTGAATCCAGGGGCTCTCCGAGCTGAGTTTTGCAGGGCTTTTGCAATGATCTCTCTGGCCCGGGGTGCAGTGCCACCACTCGCTCTAGCTGCAGTTTGGCAGCTGCCTCCTTGTGCTGGGCAGGATGGATTGCTGGTGCAGAGCAGGGTGGAAAATTTTGCATCCTCTCTCCAGCCTTGCAGCCACAAAAGTGGAGCTTGGAGGATCATATGTAAAACAGAGCTGGAGGGGGAGATGTGGGTGGTTTATAGTCCTGACACCCGAGTTCCTACCTCTAAATCAGTCAGAGATACTGTTCCCCAAAGAGGAGGCTCAGGCCTGATCTGCTGCTCACTGGCAGGGCTTTGCAGTGTAAATTCATGCTTATCCTTGTTGCTGGTCACCTGGGGACCTCTATGCTCTCCTACCAGGCAATGTCTTCAAGCCCCAGGGCAGCACTGAGTAACGCGCAGCCTCCCCACACCTCTCCCTGGGAAAACTCAACCTTCCTCCCCTTTTGCAATATGAGAAACCTGGTCTGAGAGATTGAATGAATCAGTTGGAGAGATGCAACTACACAGCTCAGCATACTCTAATGTCTAGCTTCATGCTAGTCCATGAGATTGTAGTTTTTTCCCCAGGGGCTCACACCTTATTTCTATATTTTCCTCCTCACTACAGTATACATTATTTGGTGCTGTTGCTTCTGCCAGTCTCTCCCTCAACTTGACCCTTTCCTGGACCTCTGGCTCCCTGCCCCAGTCCACCATACATAGCTGGTGGTGCTCGTCTCTCGCTCCTCTGATCGCTGTACTATGTTTAGTTTGGGAGACTGTGTATCTCGGTGCAGGACCCCCACATTCTGGGGAACGTACTTGCCTGGAGGATACGTACTTGCCTGGGGAACGTACTTGCTGCTGGGGTAGAGATAGCACGTACCACTTGCAGAAAGTGCCTTTCATGCCTGCCATGAAACTATAACACAGATGTTGCAGACTAAGCCATGAAGAACCAGCTGCAGAGGGCATCACAGCTGGGTCAGGCCCAGCAGCTGCTGCAGGAGGTGCAGCATCTGCAGCCTTGGTGGGTGCAGGTGCCAGTGGGCTCAGAGGAGCCTGCCCACGCTCATCCCTTGAAAAAGATCACTGCTGTGTGTGTGGAGCTGGGCATCATGAGACCAAAACAAGTAAGGTTGACACAGCCTCTCTGAAAAGAGGCCAGGTGGTGGCATAGGAGTGCCAGGGTGGGATGCATTTGGCAGAGGGGATGTCCAGGGCTGGCACAGCATGGGTGCATGTGCCAGGCCAGATCCAAGCTGTTTTGGCAGGGCTGGATGCATGAGGCTCACATGGTGCCTGCCTGTGCTGTGGCTGGGCTAAGCCAGTAGTCTGAATCCCTCACTTTCAGGAACAATAAATTCCCTCACTAATCTTATGAAAGAGGAAAAAAAGCTATAAATGACTTACCTATTTGAGGCCTGTGGTCTCTGCATTGTATTAAACATTAACCTGCCCTTCTGAGCCAAGCGACTGGTTCTCTTGGTAATTCTGAGGCCAGGCAGCCAAAGAAAAGGATTCTTTGTCAGACAGTATTTCAGAAAAAAAATCCCTTCAGCCATTTTCTTTCTCATCGTGTTTGTTTGGCCCTGCGGTAGAAAGCCTGCTCCACAATTTGCTGTTTGTATTTGTGCAGTCAAGCTGATCAGATGGCTGTACCCCAGCCATGGCTCTGAAAATGCTGCTCACCAGCAGCCCCGCAAAGGCGCAGGCACACTTTGCACATGTAATCACGCACACATGCGGAACCATACACTTAATCGCACACATGTGCACATGTAATCACACACATAATCAGGCACATGTGCACATATACCCATATATGAGAAGAACGGAAAGTTGTCTTTTGATCTTCTGTAACGTGTATCCCTGTGAGTGTTGAGTATTAAAAGTAGTCGTGCCCATCAGAGAGATGCAGGCAAGAGCGGAGAAGGGGAATTATAACTCAGGAGTGGGTTCTGCTCCTGACTTTGCACTTACTTGGTGTACAAGGTGGGGCAAGTCATTGTGCTATTGTTTCACCTCCATAAACTGTGACTAATGATTTCAAAAGCACCAGTGGAAAGAGTAATATATTGTTACTATGGGCTTAGATACATGTTTACTTAAGCAACAAAGCTTTGGTGGTTCAAAAGTTTTCTTGATGATGGAGTTTTTTGCTAACATCTCTCTGCTGGAGACCACAGTGTAACAGTAATGCAGCATAGTCATCCAGCAGCGGGTAGAGCTGTTGCTGCTACGAACCTGGGAATGTGTGAGTGCTCCTGAGCTGTTCCAGTGCAAAGTCTGGCTGCTTAGCACCAAATCCCCCAGTGACTTCAGCTAGCTCTTCAAGTTTTGCACTAAAGCCTGAGAGAGGATCCGACAATCCTTTTTTTCATATCTGTTACAGAGGTGATAATCTATGGCTGAGAAACGATAGCAAATACTGATGGGACTGTATCATCTTAATCCAGTTTATCTACTCTCTTCCTCTGTCCCTGTGCAATGCCAGGGTTAGGGGGTAGAACAGGTTTTTTTTCCTACTGCGGAAAAGTCTAAAACCAAACAGAAAGCCCTTCCTACTGAAATCCTGCCTTTGAGCTGATGGAATTTTCTCATGTGGATGGGACTTTGTGCTCCGAACCTTTGCGTGGGTGACTCACCCGAGCAGGCTGTGGAAATCTTTCCAGTGATCAGCCCAGTCCTTCCTCCAGCAGTTCAGACTCCTGCACTTCACTGTGCCTTTAGTCATAGCTAGTCTTCATTTGCTCTTTCCTCCTGTCTGTGTTCATAATGCCCCCAGCTTATTGCATTTGCGTAACTAATTGTCCAATGTGTGTTTCACAAGGGAGTGATCAGGAGCATGCCTGCTCTCCTGGCAGACCCACGTGCTGAGGCACATAAGGAATAGCAAAATGGAGCCTCCTCTTCTCCAGTAACCTGGGGGAGATGCCAGATCCCAGTGTTCCGGGGAGCTGGTTACGGGGTAGGTGGCTCTCTGCATCCCCCCAAGCTGTGAGTAACCGCTCGCACGTACCTCTCCCTGTGCCGTAAGCCTGCATGAGCATTTTGCTCAATTTACAGCCTTGAATGAGTCCTTTAAGTGTGGGTTTGAAGAGGAAAGAGGTGTTTACACCACAGGGTGCTGACAGGCCAGTAATGCACTTTGAACTAGAAACCGTCTGACTTGAGAGCGGGGCTGACCTGAGCCGCTGCAGCAGCAAAGGACTGAATCAAAGCCGTGGGGTGCACCGGGCTGGAGGCATGAAATTCCCTCCCTTCCCTTTGCTGCACCAGCTAAATACACCGGGATTTCCAGGGCTGGGAGCTGGCAGGAGTAATCCCTGGGGATCATTTGTTTTCCGAGGGGATAACGTGCGGCCGTCGGGCAGGCTGAGCCCTGCTCTACCCCTGCCGGTGCCAGGAGAGTTGGAACAGCCCATAACTGTGCGTGAGATTAGGAAAGGTGTGTGCTAATTAATTGGAGCGCTGGGCTGCCCCTCGGCTGGAGCTGCGCGTGGATGCGGTGGTGGAGGGCACGTCCCCTCCCTGTCCCTGCCCACGCCAACGCAAGGATCGTGCCCGCGGCACCCCGGGGACCGCTCGCCCCAACGCCTCGCCCGGCCTCGCTCCCGCTCCTATGTCACAGCTCGAAGCGACGGCATGAAGAAATCTTCGTACTCAGGTGAGCAAGCGGCCGTCCCGCTGCCTCTCTCTCTCCTCTCGACTCTCTCCCTTTGTGTCTGTACTGGGAAATGAAAAGGGTTTAAAAGACCCCAAAAGTACAACTTGCACGAGCCCTTCTCCCTCCAAGTGGCTCTGTAGTGGAGTGAGCAGCTGTTTCACTGTGTATAAACAAACCCAGTCGATTAGTGGAAAAGGCTTAAAAGGAAAAACAAATCCAGGGAGGCAGCTTGTTCAGGCAGAACTCGGTGTTGGTGGCATGGCATGGAGCTTCTTATTAAGAAGGCACCTGTGCCAGCATGGGGTGAGCTGCAGTGCCGAGCAGCAGCTTGAAATTAGAACAGGATGGTGGCATTGTGTGTGACACCAGCTGCCTTTGGGGCTGGAGTGGTTTCCAAATCAGGGGTGGAAGAGCCGGGATCCGCTCATGCTATGGCACTCTCCTCTCCCTGCTCCCCATGCTGGCTGTTCCAGTTTTGCCCCATGGGACGAGGGGTTTGCACCCTCTACTCTTGCAGGTTCACACAGGCTCCTTCTTCCCCAGCCCACCTAACACAGGAGCAAGCAACCATGATTGATGTAATTTCTTTGAGCTTTCTGTGAAATCCTGCCAGCGGTCCCAAGAAGTGGCTGGCACACGACAGAGTGGATGAGTCCTACAAAAGGTCCATTGCTCTGTGAAGCTCAGGTGCCTCTGGCAGCTCCTCCAGACTTTGCTCTGTAGCTGACTTCTGCTTGGCTCCAACTACCAGCCCATGACCCTGTGCTTTGTAAGTCCAGTTCTGCCCTGGCTTTGCTCTGGCTGCTATGGGGATGTGGTGTCATTGTGCTGGCTTCCTCCTAATGTCCTGAGTCACGGGTCTGGCCACATTGCAGGGGTGCTGGGGTAGGTGCCATGATGCGAGTCACTCAAGCCCCATCGTGGCCAACAGGACTCTGCCTCAGCTCATAAGCCACAGGAGCTGGGGGTTTGTCTTCACTTGGAAAATTCCATGTGATGCTGCTGCCTGCTTATTGTTAAAATTAATCACTAACGTTTCTGTCTTGCACATTTCTCTTCTCTCATTAGTGTTGCTAAATGCACTGCCAGGGAGGTTTTATTAGGGCTTGTATGCCGGGAACCTGAGAAAGCATAAGCATGATTATTAGCACGTTGTAATGGATTAAAGTGGGTATTAATGGTTGTGCATTGTGCGTAGGGAAACGTGTTATTTGTACAGGCCTCCTGAGGTGCAGGCGGTAGCTAAAGCAGCCCTGGAAGCAGACAGGAGCAGTGCAAGAACAGGTCTGGAGATAACTGGCTGTCATAAGAAAAAGCTGTCAGTATTGTGTGGCCTGATATTATGACTTCTTGCAGATGAGGCCAAGTGGTCCATAATTGCTTTGCTTGCTTTGGGCTGATTGTGTTGGAGTGGAGCTGTGGCACTGCAAAGCCCCTGACATGACTGATGTGTCTCTGGGCAGTGTCCAAATCCACCTTCAGTTGATGTTGCAATGAGGTTGGTTGACATCTGGTCAGTACCTTTAATTCAAAAGGGACTGCAGTTGTATTTTGGAAACACTCTGCTTTGAGGTTTCCCTTGGTAGGGTTGCAGCTATTTAAGGAAAAAGAACAAGAATTACACTAGCCAGGATGCACTACACTGAAGCAACAGGATAATTGCACTATGACCGCCACTATCTTACAAAAAGCACAGGCGGCTCTTCCGAGCAGCTCTCGTTTGCACGTTGCAAAGGCTTCGCTTTCGGCATTGCAGCTCCTGGCCATGCTGTGCTGGGGCCTTGCCTCTCACTGATTCATCGGGCAGAAAGGCACTCGATGAATCACCCGCTGTGCTGGAGAGACTGCCTTTGGAGAGCTGCCACCTCTGTGCGGGGCAGAGCCAACCCTCCTTGTCCCATAAATCTGATGGTTTTACAAACCGGGGAAGAGCGATAGCAACTTGCTTTGGGGAATTTCACTGGGAATCCAAATTGCTTCTCCAGGACATGAGTAAGATATACAGAGTGCTGCAGAGCCTCTGAGCTTTCTACTGCCAGAGAAACTGGTGAGGTGACAAAGTGACTTCTCAGCTGCAAAGACTGCGCTTCCCAAGCATGTTGCTGACAACCCCTGACAGGCTGGAAAGGCACAGCGCCTGGCTGAGAAACTCCTGAAAATGATGGCAAAAGGAAACAATAAGCATCTTTTAAACACTTTTTGAGGTTAGGGATCATCCCTCGCTGGCCTTGTTTGCTCCTCTCCAGTATATTCTGGATCTGTTCTGTGGACTGGGTCCCACTGAACCCAGCTGGGGGGTCTCACTTGACTTCACAGGGCTGAAGCTCCAGCTCCGTCCTGCTCTGTGAACACAGCAATGCTGCTGTGGTGCTCTCCTGTTAGCAGGCTGCTCCCCACCCTAAGCAAGATTTTTCTACAGTACTTCAGGGGAAATCATTACCCATCTGCTGTGACTTCTGACCCAGGCCATGTAGGTGCGGTCGGGATAAAGAGTCTGCCTTCGGATGCTTTACCTCTTACCGGCAGAGAGAGGCTCAGACCTTTGTGCCATAGCTGCGGGCACGTGTGGCTCAGCCCAGGAACAATTTTTTTTTCCTGGAGCTTCCCGGCAGCAGCAGTAGGAGGAGGGGAGAGGGTGAAAAGGGGATATTACACAGCAAGTTAAAAATGAGCAATAACCGCTATTGAAGCCAGCCTTTACATGTTTGCTTTAGGGATGTCTATTATTTCAGATGCTTAAGGCAAGGAGAGTTTTTTCTGAGATGTTATACTTGTCCTGGAATACTATTTTTTTAAGGATTTTTCAATAGTCATTTTCCATTACTCAAGCACAGTTGCATCGCCAAAGAAGCAAGAGACAGGATTGACACGATGATTTATAGGTATTTTCAAGGATGGTGCAAATTGTTTTGGCCAAGGACTGTTTGCAGTTTCAGGTTTATGTAAGATGTTGGCATGCACTGAAATAAGGATTGCCTTAATTACAGTACCTCCAGAATTATCCATAGTGGTTTTGTGTGACCCACCCTTACCTAAACTGTGGACTCCTAATTTATTGTTTAGGCACTTAGGGAGAAATAACTCCTCATATATGAGCTAAGGCTATAGGGAAAACTGCAGAAGTAACAGAGAGAACTGTGATATGATCCTCATACTAGGATTTGGGAACAATTTTTTTCCCATATCATGACTCGCAAAATGATTCCCTATAAAACACGGGCAATAGAATATAAGTCAAATTGGAATTGTTGGCATTATCTAGACTGGGAAGCTTTGGGGAAAGAGCTCTGTCCTCTGATGGGTTGGTTTGTAGCGTCACAGGATCTTTTTAAGGCTGATACTGTGCGAGAGAGGCCCAGTGCGGTTCCTTCGATGGCTTTTAATGTCACTGTCATAAAAGTTGCTGGGTGGGGCAGAGATGACCTGGTGTTTGCAGAGCCCCATTGTTCTCTCCTGAACCAGACCCCATCTCCTGTCAGCTAACTGGTTTTGTGTTTGCCTAAGCCATGGAAAAATGAACAGAGTTGTTCAGACTGATTTTTTTTTTTTTTTTTAGTTCACTGGGCAAACTGCAGTATCAAGGAAAAAATATCGCTTGGATCCAACAAAAACATTCATTTAATTTTAGATTGTCATTTTGAACAGAAATTCAAAACAGTTTGTTTTGAAATACATAAAAATAAAAAAGCCATTTTTTCAGCTCAAACTCACAGCTAGCTCTTATTCCCCAAAACCTGTATTGCTGGGCCAACAAGCTATCATTAAAAAAAAAAAAAAAAAAAGATTGTACTGAGGATTTGCAGTCAACCACAAGAAGCTGGATCCTCAGTCTGTGGCTGTTCAAAGCTATTGCTCAGAACCTGAATTCAGTGCAAGCAATGCCTCAGATGAATGAACTATCCTGTCGCCCCATTTCCACTTGCTATCTCTATGTGAAACAGCCCTGCTTGTGCCTCATGTGCCGAAGCATGTCCGTGGTGTCTCTGTTGCAAGTTGTTTAGCTGCTGTGGATCGAGAGCAAAGCACTTCGCAGTTTCTTAGTTTTGCAGCTGGTAACAAACTGGTTAATGAAGAGGCACAACAGCCACTGGCATGGCTATGTAGTGCTTGTGCAAACAGATGGTGTAGTAAGTAAATGCATCAGCCTTCAGAAAGGCTTCTGCAAAATAGCAGGAACGGAAAAAATGCCGGGGGTTCTGGTTCATCCTGTGTCCTCACGGCTTGGTGGGAGAGCTACCACTGGAGCCACGCAGGTGGTGGAGCAGCACCCTGCAGATCTCAGCATGCTGGTTATTGAGCTGTGTCTCTCTGCTTTTATTTAAGGCAAAAGTTTCTGTGCTGCATTGTCGTGTTGCTTACAATTGAGTCCTGTTGCTTACCTTGCTCAGAGGATGCCATTTTGGCTCTGCCACATCCCTGCCTTCTCCCTCTTCCAGGTCTCTGTACCTGAGCAGAGCAGTGAAGCCTGGTCTGGGCTTCCTTCCTTTCCCATTGGTGGCAGAGCTGAAGAATTTGTAAAGTCAGTGCAAGTGTAGGGGATGTGAAGGGGAAGGAAAAGGGTTAGGAGAGAGTCTTGGAGCCCAGGAGTAGAGGGAAGAAGAGGAATGGTGGTGCTGGCAGTGCCCTCATGGGGCGAACTGCTCCAGGAACACTGGTCCCTTGCCTGAGGCTGTGGAAGTTTTGCACAACGTGGTTTTGCGTTGCATTGCGATACCTTGTGTTATTGAAATAGCAGGAAGGAAAATAACAAGGACTACAAAATGAACTTGTTTCTTGATAATCCAAGAATAGCAGGAGGCTGGTGCACAGACAAAAGGCTTTGCGTATTTTCAGGATGCTGAAAGCTCTGCAGGTTGGCTTGGCCAGCTGTGTGGATGATCTGCATCATTCAGATCCATGTGAAAGCTGGTTGATACCAAACATCCATGGCCCCCTGTCCTTGCTTTAAACCCCTAAAGAAAAGAGAAAACGAGCATGATGTGCTTCCTGTATGGCGAACACTTGCTCACTGTTTCAGACAACCGCATCTGACTAGTGTGTGCCTCACACTCACGCTTTCCAAACAGCGATCAGCAGCCACGGTGCCTCCTCGCATTCACACGTTCTGCCGGGTGGGTTTTCTTCCCCAAGCCCCATCATTTATTTTTTTACTACTCTGTCTATCGCATCACGCTGTTTGTTCCTTGCTCCATCCCTGCCTGTGTCAGTTCATCTCTGCATGCACGGTTGGACGTGGACTTTGACATTCCCGCTGGCTCCTCACCCCGGGTTTGTTGCTTGAGCTATAGCAACATTTAGAGATGCCCAGATGGAATGGGTACCATTGCCCTGAGCACTGCGGGAACAAAGGGTAAAAATATGCATGGCATTCCGTCTCCACACCTCCGAATTTCTCAATGACTGGTGTATGATGTGTTGCAGAGGCAAAGGCTGTGTGAGCAGGGCAGTGTCGCAGAATGTGCTCCCAAGCCAACGCTGTGGCTGAGAGGCAGCATTGCCCAGGTCTGCACTGTGTGGCTAACAGCTGAAAACCTTTAACAATTCTTTTGATTACTTTTAAAATGAAAAACGTGTGTGCTTTAGAGAACTGGATTTCTAACATGCATGTCCTCTCTTGTGGTAGGTAGCAAAGACTGTAATTTTCCTAGAGTGCTACAAATTGTTGGAGTCTCGATTGGGTGAAATTACCCTGATCCTCGGACAGACCGTTCTCAGCTGCCTTCAGGGCCTCACAATCTGTTTCTGTGGTTTAGCAGATATCAAGAGCTGTTGATGGCAGCTGGCATCAGTCCTGGCAGACTTACCTCTGCGCTTCCTTGCTGCAAAAAACGAGGTGGGACCATGAGATGTCCAATCAAAAAGCACAATTGTTATATTTTACTCGCATGATGACAGAATATATTGCCATAAACGTCAACACAATCTGCTGTCATATGTTTCTGATGGCTCATGATGATTGATGTAATTTTGTTACGAAAAAATTCTCCTATAGCAGTGCCATGTTGTGCTGGGGTGGTAGGATCAGTATGATGGGTTTGGTTGGGTTCTCCGCCGTTGCCAGATTTGGCTGGCGTGAGTGGGCAGTGGTAGGGCTTTGCTTCAGGTAGCAAAACTTCTCAACATCTGTTAGGAAATAGTTTGGAGAAGCAAGGGAATTCAGCCTGTGGAGAAAGCCAAATAAGAAACCGTAACAGGCAGACATATGCAGAAAAAACAAAAAAGCTGTGTGGGGCTCAAAGGGGTGATTATCTGCTTCCCCAAAACACTGATCATCTTCCCATGCCCAGCTGGGGTGAGGAAGGAGAAGTGGTGCCATGTGGAACAGGGAAATGTTGCTGCAGAGAGTAACTCCCTGCCTGCAGGGGAATCCCTCCCAAAAGCAGTGCTGCTGGTTGCCAGATACCGAGTGGAGCTTTTTGTGTGAGGCTAACCTGTCCCCTCTTAGACAAGAAATGTCTTGGATTTTGCAACATAAGGTGGGATCCAAATCCAGGGCAAAGTCTGTGGAAGAGGAGTGGACTTTGTATTGCAGCAATTTGTTGCGATTTAACTGGTCGGATAGATGTGTGGAGTCCTTGCTTGCTTTTTGTAAGCTCCCTGGTGCCACGCAGGAGCGGGTGGGATCACCTGTCCCTTGGGGTGATACTAACTGGCCATGCCAGTGTGTTTAACAACACACCGGGGAGTTTCCCTTCCTGCCCGCTCCCGGTGTCCTCAGGAAGACCAGCCGTGTTCGGCAGCCCTGGCTGCGCAGCCTTCGTTCCCTGTGGAAATCGCACGCTGCGAGCAGTGGTGCAGTGGGAGAGAAGCGGCACAGTCGCTGGTGAGTCAGCCTGCTCCCACACTGGCCTGCAATGACTTACCAGTGACAAGGATGGCTCAAAGGACCCTTTAAAGGGTTTATGTTTAAGAGGGGGGGGTTCACGGCTGCCGGGGAAGCTGCTTCCTTCTGTGTAACTCATTGCTCAGATGACAGCACAGGCTTGCAAACGCCTTTCTTGCAGCTGCTGTGAGATGGGACGCTTGGTCCATCACTGTAGAAGCCCGAAAGGGAATCCTGGCTTTGTGCTTGTAAGGTAACTTCCACTGTCATGTGCACAAACTAGCCTCTCGCAGGGCTCGGTAGGATTCAGACATCTCTAGAGCAGAGGCCAGCATCAGTGTGAGATGGCACCAGGAGGATGGGAAAAAAAAAATTTTTGTTCAGTGCTGCTACATTTGTGAAAAAAGCTGGCTGTGCTGGGCAGAAAGGGGCTCCTTGTGAAGTTCTTGCTCAAGCTTTAACATTGATCATTGCACTGCAGAAGTCTGAAGCACAATATAAGGTACCTCTGTGGCCTGAACTTTTAATTTCAGGTAGGGCAGGCTCAAATCTGACGCCCAGAGCATGTAACTGTCCCCTCCATTTCCCTCAAAACCCATGCTGCCTTCGAGGCTCCCAGGTCAAGCAGATGGAATTTTAACTGGAGGGACGATTGCAAGCTGGAACTAGCAGCAAAAGGGTTTTTTCTTTTCCTTTTTTTTTTTTCCTTTGTCCATGCCAGATGAGTATTATTTACAGGAAACACTTTGTGCAGCTCTGAGATTTGTTTAGAGAAGGAGTGTAGGGGTAGGAGACAGCTAAAGGCATAATGGAAATCAAAAAGGTCATGGTAATGCTCAAGAAAGTCCATAATTTCCTGGTGTGGGAGTATTACTATTCTGGGGACCGAGGGAATAATGGAGCTCAGGCTCTGGTTTCCTGGGGAGAGAGTGCTTGCCGAGGGATGATCTGCAGAGGAACCAGCTCCTTTTGGGAAGAGCTCAGCACCCAGCGGCTCTCCCCAAGGACTCGCAGGGCTAAACCCAAAGCAGCTGCTGGGGACACAGAAGGTCCCTGATGCTCAGCACATCTGGAGTGACGTCCCTTTGCAGGCTGCGGCAGTGATGCCAGAGAAACTCGGAGTGCACGTACTTGGGGAGCAAGTTGGACTCCTGATCCTCAAGAGCAGTCCCTGGGTTGCAAGTTCGCTTTGGTTTTTGATGTTATCAGGGGAAATGGGGATTGCCTATAGCTTTATATAAAGGACAGAATAAACAAAGGAAACGAGGACAAGATGCCCTCAGCAATTACTGCTGAGAGCTGTTGTTAAATGACTCAGTGGCTGAGTTGTAAGTGCCTGGACACGTACAAATAAAAGTTGCTGAGAAGAATAACAGATCTTGGCGCGTTACAAGTCAGGACAGAGGACTTGCACATGATAGACCATGGGAGGTGGCAGGAGTTTGTTCGAGTGAGTTTAAGGTTGATGAAAAGCTGTGAGTTAAGGAGGCTGGAGGCTTTGTTTTGCCTGCAGGAAAGGTACAGCTTTGGGCTGCAGAAGAGCAAGTGTCGCCCACCAGCTTGGCTGGTGGGGAGCTCCCAGTCTGCCCAGGTCTGATCTGGGGGTGTCAGCCACCGGCACTCTACAACTGCTTTGCTCTCCTAATGTTCAGTTTCCATCTTCCATCCGATGTGACTTACAGTTAATTTTTTTAATTAAAAGCAATATAACTATTTTTAAATCAGTAGGAATGAGGATGAAACATAATTCATTGCCTGCATGGAATTTAATTTGAAGCGCTGGAAGTTGATGTTGTTGCCAGTCCAGTCCTAACTGGTGTAATCCTCCTTGTCCTCTGGTTTGCTTTGGGGAAGGTTTTTGACCTCACTGACTTTCAGTGTTCTAGTGATAAAAGGAGTCACGTGTGCTGTATCGCTTTTATCTAAGGTCAGTTGCTAGAAATGCCAGGAAATCCTTAAATTCAGACCTTTATTATGTGCTCTGGCAGCCCTGTGTGCTGCATGAAGGGTTTTTTCCCCTTTGGTGTCCTGCCTTCGTGTGTTTGAGAGTATGTTTTATCAAATTGGGCATAATACTGAGAAATTTGAGTTTGAGTTGTGCCCAAATTGTACCAAAACCACCACATCCTACCATGGCATTTCAAATGCCTCTTTCTTTTTTTTTTTTTTTAGCAGATAGGTTATGACTCTCAGAGCTGTTGAGTATTTACTGAACAGTTCAGACTTACGCAGCCTGAAGGACTAACATTACTGTAGCTAATTGCCCTTCAATGTTAATTGTCATTCAACTACATCTGGATCTGTAAACGCTTTCCCAAATTGCTGTACTGACAAGTGAGATGCTTCAGTTGGCGAGTCCCACATCTGAGCACGGAAAGGCTGTCAGTGCTGCGGGTTGTCGGGGGATGTCATGGCTTGGGTGGTCTCCCCCGTCCTGCTTGGCAGCTGCAGCACAAGGCTGTGATTTATTTCCTGGAGTGGGTTTTTGTCAGATAAACCTCCCAACAGTGATGTGAAATAATCCGACAGCTGATTCCTGCATTTAATGTTGGGAAGGATGAGCTCAGCCCTTGTGAGTTTGATCCATCTGTGGAGGTTTCAAACCTGCCTCCATGGCATAGCTCTCTGCTCTATGTGCTCCTTCACGGACCAGCCGCTCTCTAGGAAATCAGTATCGGGCCTCGATGTTTTAAAATGCATGTCAGGCTTTTCGGACAGTGTATGTGGTAGGGAGAGAGGAGGAGGATGTCTGTGGCTGTGGGGTTTTTTTGTGTGTGTTTGGCTTTGCTAAGTTTTTTAAGATCATCGTGGGAAAAGTAAGAGCCCTGTGCTTGAGCCGTGGTGGAGAGGGAATAGTAAAAAGTTGTTTCATAATATGTGTCTGGATTAATTTTCAGATCTTACTGAGCCTTTTATGTCCTTTGGGCTGTGAATGTAAGTATGGGAGCCCCTGGGAATGGATATAAGCCAGAAAAGCCTCCCATGTCAATGTACTGGGTGCTTATTATGGCAGGCATCTGCATTAAACCCTTTTATAGACTGTTCCTTGGCGGACAGTTTGTGGACTGCTGTTGGCAGAGTTTGTAACACAGAAGAAGGGTTAGTGGCTCTGGACACTGGGAAGCAAGGAGCTGGAAGGTTGGTCCAGGGCATAGTCACACAACCTCTGGCGAGCAAAACCTGACCTTAGTCCTGGGTAAAAATAAACAGTGTCCTTGTTCCTAGCCTTGTGGAGATATTTCTGTGTCCAGAGCCCCTCCATGCGATGGACAGACTGCTACTGAGAGGCATAGCAGGGGTGAGAAGTGTTTCCTGCAGATCAGGTGCACATGGGAGCATGGGTCAGCAGATGGGTAAGACAGAAGCTGTGCTGGCAGAACGTGTACACCAGTGGAGATTGATGGGGGAAGACCAGTACAGGAATGTGGAGAGGCAGGAGCAAGGGCTGGGCTTGGAAGGGCAGGAGAGGAGGATGCAGATCCAGTGCATGGCACAGCCCGCAGTGCTGCTGGACTCAGGGAGGGAGCAGAGATGCAACAAAGGAAGCGACTTCACTGGTGAACTCAGTGTGTTTCCTCCTCAGACACCTCAGGAGATATTTTGAGCATTTCTGCAGCTCTTTCCCAATGTGCTCTGAAGGTGGGGAGGATGGGGACAGGAGGTGAACCAGGTTCCACGTGCTTCTGGGCTGAAGCTGGTCAGCTCTGGGGGAGGAAGAGTAGAAAGCATCAAATCTTGTAAGAATGCAAGAGAAAACATCAAGACAGGAGACAGTTTCTTCAGAGAGTTATGTGCTAGGATGAATTAGAATAGCCAGAATTTGTATTGGGGCATACTGGGAGAGATGCTGGAAGAGAGCTGTGGTAGCCTCTGAGAAGGTAAGAGCTATACAAGTCACCCTTGAATTATTTTACAATTGCATTTCTTTGTTATAGATGTTGTTATAAATAGTCTGATGAGGTAGTATGAGTTCTCATGACTTCAGAAGGAAATTCTTATTGATAATTTCCACTCTGTGAACACTTCACAGCGAGGTTGGTCATCTGCATAGGAATTTACCTTTCTCATGAATAGCACAGGAGCCATAGACAATTTGTAGCCTTGTCTTCAGAGCTTCCCTTGTATAATCACAGCACAGGTAGAGGGCACAGGGCTCTCTTTGAACTTGACAGACCCCAGGCCCCTACATGTGGGAATGGTGCCTTCTTTAGCACACCTTAGTATGTGTGGGGTTTTAACTCTTCTCAGCTGGACAGCAGGAATGATAACCAGAGGGAAAAACCACCCTGGTTTCTTAGGTCAGGAGCATTCAGGACCAGAAGTTGCATATTATTTTTAAATCTACGTGGTTTGTTGCAAAAGGTGTCAGTGGTGGAGAACAGTGCGTCAGAAAAGGAGAAGACATGGTGTTAAAGATACTCATCTTGTGCTCAGTATGGCAATAAACTGTGAGTGCATATGAAGAACAGGCTGCTCAGATACCCTGCTGGTGCGTTGTGGCTTTGCTCCTTCCTCCTTGCCACCTTCTCTCTGCTGACTGTGGGCTGCTGGGGATGCCTGAGTAGGCACCAGAGCAGTTGCTTTACCCAGGACTGTTCCACACTCTCCTGCTTTCTGTCTGGAGATGACCTTGTTTGAATTTCTAGGAGAGCGCAAAGCTTGCCAGGGTGGGTTTGTTTGTGTTTCTCTCTAAGCAAATACCTGGCTGTCACGTGGAACTGGAGCAGGTGTGTGTGGCACCTTGTCCAATTCCAAGGTACTCACAGTTTCAAGGCAGAATCATGGCTTATTAACACAGCCTGGAGGACCTCTTGTTAACCCTGTTGAGTGGAGGATGTCTGGGCATTTCCATGAAGCTCTGCTGCTCCCTTGGCACTCAGAGGGCTGCAGGGATGGGGCAGGCTGAAGCAGCCAGCTGTGCAGATATGATGGGAGCAGTCTGCTAGGTGCAAGGCAGGCCATGCGTGGTCAGGCTTTCTGGCTTTTTCCATGTAGTTGATCTGTCCTGGCTTCTTACACAGGAGGAAAACTCAAGGGCATGGTAGAACCCCAGATAGACAAGCTGGTTAAGTGCAAACAAACTCTTGAACCAGGGCTGCTCTGCCTGGCACCTGGTAGCTTTACACATTGAGGATCCAGTGCACAGTGTTAGAGGTTTGCAAAGGGATTAGCTCTAATTCTTATCTTCTGCGAGGTGAACTTCTGGGGCTGAGCCTGGATGCTGCTGGCTGTCTCATTTACATGGCCCTGACAGTCTGCCTTCCACACCTCAACTTGTAGTCAGGTCCATCCCACCTTCCTGTAAGCACCAGCCTGGAGTACTTGTCACCTGAAGCTATTTCTGTAGTTGATGATAAAATCTGACAATTCAGCCCATGTAGGATATGAATCTTTCTTAGGAACCTCCTGCAACCACTGACTTGAGGGAGTCTAGTGTGTAGATTAGACCTTTGCACTGGTCCTTGCTGAATCATGTTGCATCCTATTCAGGTTTGTTGTTTGTTTGTTGTCCATTTCCAGTGTATCAGGATTAATGTGAATTCTAATATTCTGTAACATACTAGCATTTCATCCTCACTTGGGATCATCTTCATCTTTTATAACCTCTCTATTTCCCATTTCTGATGGTTAATGAATGATGTATCCTTAGGTCAAAACACAGCTGGGAAATCAAGCTTTAGATTAAAAACTGCCTTGGCATAGCCTCTTAGAACATCCTGGAAGCATCCAAGCCCTGTTGCCTATAGGTTATGGGCAAAATAAGACTATAAACCAAGTAGAGACCTCTGCTTTGGGGGCTTAACAGCCTCCTCTGCTTTTCAAATCATGTAATCATAATCTTTGCAGGATTAAACACTGTTTCAGCTGCGTTTTTTTTAATTTCACTTTCTTATGGAATAGACTGATGGTGACAGATGCCCAAGAGCCCTGGAGGTCAATGCTTTGTTTACACACAGGAAATTTAAGGCATGAGGGGTGACAGTTCCCTCTAGAGAGGGACATGGCTGTTTCTCACCTTCTCCTGGAGCATGGGTCTACCTGGCAGTGGCCTCACTCTGTGCCTGTATCACCAGGGCAGAACCCTACAGAGGGGCTTCGGGCTCCTCCAGGGGAGGTACTTTGTGGATAAACATGGCCTTTTCTCCTGTGCTCCCAAAGCCTTTCCAAGTGTCCATGGGAAATTCTCTGTGAAAGACCTATGCTTATGCCACTTGATTGCCAAGGAAGCTGAGCTGCAGAGAAACAAGCTGCTTCATTTGGTTTGTGTGGCCAGGTTGGGACATAATCAGATATCCTGCTTCCTGCTCCTTGTGTAATGACTGTGCAGATAACCAAAGTGCTTCCTATTCTTGTAAGTGTCTTCAGCCTTTCAGACATTGATCTTAAAGCTAGGAGAGAGCTAATATCCTGTATTACAGAGGACCGAGGCCCAGAAAAAAACAAGGTAGAATTTAATTTTGCCTGAGTTGAGCCATCTAAAAGCATCTCTGAATCAGAGCTGGTCCCTGCAGCCTTTCTCCAGCCAGGGGCTGTCAGATGAATCACCCTATCTTCCACCTCCATCTTGGGATGGGGGTGACTCACTGGCTGCAGAGCCTGTCTCCTCTGTTGACTATGGAGGGCGTCTGGGGTTCCTGTGCAGATGTTTAATATGCGAACGCTCAGGCTGGTACTGCCATGAGGCTCCCAGGTATCTGTGGGTGAGTGAGGAGTCAAACCTAAGCCGTTGGAGACCTCTGGTTATGATCCTAAGTAGTGGGCATCCTTCCTTCACAGACATTAAAGCATGTGGCCACCAGCCTTCAGCAGTGCAGCAAGTGACTGCTTTGTGTACCAGCAGTTTTCGAAAGAAGTGCCAGCATCCCTCCATGCATCCCCTGACCTGCTCAGGAGAGACCTGACTGAGGAACAACTGGGTCATGCTAAGGACAGGCACTATTACAGATCTGATGTCTCAGAAATGGTAAATACCTTTAGTCTGTACCAGTGAATGTTGTTCTCGGGCTCCAAAACTGTTCACAAAGAGGTGGTTTTGTGGAGAGGAAGAGGGGTGCCAGCAGGAAGCTTGCTGAGACAACACAGAAACATTTTCTACCCATGATCTCAGCCTCTGGAGATAAGGCTGGAATTTTGACACCCCCCAGAGCATCCTCCCTTGGCCCCTTGTTGATCCTGCAGCTCTGGACAGGGGAGGGAGGTTCCTGCCTGGATGATGACCCCACAGGGGATGCAAAAGGTCGGGGCAGGTTTGGGCTAGAGGAACATGGCAGTGCCATGGGTCTTCTCTGGACATGAGGGGTTGGAGTCCTCTGACTGCAAAAGATGCCATTTGTGAAAGGTCAGCTTGTGTAATGAACTCTGACCGTGGTGTAGAGGTCATCAGAAGGGACCTCAGCCTCCAGACCGAGAAAAACCTTTCAGGTTTGGCTGGCAGCAGCTTGTGCATACACTGTGGCAGGTCACATGCACTGTGGTTCATCACTTATGGCATAAGGTGCAAGTCCATAAGCTTCACCGTGTTGGGAATACTTGCTTAGCACAGCACAAGGTTTTGGCGGTGCCAGGGTCCATGCATGGAGGTTTGGGTTACTCAATAGTTGCAGGCTGAGCTTTCCAGGGAGAATCCATGCTGGCACAAAGCAGATCTCAGTCCTGTGCATAGGGGCGTATTTGTTACAGAAAAAGCAGCAATTGCCTTTTTGTTGCAATGGTTTTCATAGTGGAAGCTGAACCTTTGTATCATTGGGGTGAGTGACTCAGGGAGGGGTTCTGGATGGGGCCCAGACCTCTGCTGCCCGGCTGCGTTACACCGAGCGTGCCATGTTCCACGTACAATGCTGCCTTTCAGCCGGACCTACAGAATAGGCTTTGTGTCTCCTTGTGTGAGCCCTCTTTGAAGAGAGAAAAGCTTCCTTAGAGGCTGCAGGCAGTGCTCCATGACTTGAAATGGTTTTCACCTGTGCCAGGAGTGATTTCACTCTGCGTTTTGCCAGGGCTGAGCTGCTTGGTGGTGCCAGGTGCTTTACCTTTCCCTTGCTGGCAGCTGCCGAAACCCATTAGAGGAACGAGTTGCATTGGGACCGCTTGGTACCTGGGGAGAAGAGTGTGTAATCACGGAGTGATATCAAGCAGAGGTGGTTCCTACAGCTGGGGTTTATTTAAATGAACCTATTCTTAATTTTCCTGCTGTGGCCCTCTGTAGAGCTGACTGTGGGAGAGTATGGCTTGGCAGAAAGGTAGGTGTTGGGTCTAGAATTATTTTGTCCCGTGCAAAAATTTAAAAAGATAAGCCAATAAGATATTGGCACTTACGTATTTATTCTACATCTTGTTTTTAAATTAATTTAGTGCTTTTGTGCTGGGTACCTTACTTCTCTGATGTCCAGCAGCAGGACACAACAGACATATTCTGGGGATCGGCATGGGCAATGGGTATTTCTGAGGACCTACTCCTCCATTAAATGCCTTTAAATGCTTCACGTGAGAGAGACTGGGGGGGAGCCCACAGCAAATTTAATCTCAGTGTTGGCTGCTGACCCCTCACAGTTACAGTCTTAAGCCGCTCATGTAGCTGACTTTGGGACTGTGGTTGGTCTTTCTGTGGGTGTCTGACTTGGAGGAGAGAACTATAAGTGCAGCATCTCTTAAGATAGAGATGGAGTTATACTACAGTTTGTAAAGGCACTTTTGCAAACTGTAGCGTAAGCTGATCTGCAACATTAGGCACTCAAGTAAGTCCTAAAAATTGGCTGAAGTTCTCTTCTATTCCAATTTCCCCGCTGCAGCCTCTATTAAATATAATTGTAAGATACAAGGAAAAACATTCAAAGAATGTTACTAGCTTATGAAATGGGATTGCCTTGGCTACTTCTGGGGCAGACTTAATAGGAGAAAACTCTCAATTGTATGGGTCCAGGGCTTCATTGTAGTCTCAGATTGTAACTTCCCTTCTTCCCTGACAGCGGACATTATCTCAGTAATCTATAGATAGTGTCTGAATCATTCTTTACAGTACAGTTAAAATGTAAAAACGTTAAATTATATATCCCTCCTGCTCCTATAAGCAGGGGAAGTGTTTGACACCTCCTTTTACAGGCAGAGAAAAGGATATGTGGAGAAGGAAAGTTATGTGCAGCAAGTCATGGTAGAGCTGTGGTGGCAGCTGACTGGTTCCTGACTCTTCTGTCTGCAGACGGCTTTCCCCCTGCAGCCGAGCTGGTCCTCCCTGGCTGCCTACCTCAGCATCTCCCTAGGGCAGGTTAGCCTCAAATGAGCAGAGAATCAAGATGTGACTGGAGTTGGGTTTAAAGATAAATGTTAGAATGTGGACGTTTGATGTCCCAAGGGAGCAGCTGCAATTCTGAGCTTAAATTTCTTATGTAGGGTTATCCAGGGAGCTGGTTTCTGAACCACAGCTTGGATTTTGGGCTTTCTGACTCTCAGGCAGTTCTGCATAATATCAGAGTATCGCAGGGGACTTACCAAAGTGATCCAGACTCATTGTTGCATGAACACATGACTGCAAAGTGTGCATGATTTGGCTGCTACTACACTAGGGATGCTCAGGTGAAAGGGCTTCAGGTAGCGTTTGTACCCCAGAGTACATTTGTGTGGGTGTTTGATGCAGAGAGAAAAGTGACCATTGTCTGCTTGAGCTTAATGCTTTTTCAAGATTACCTGTTCTCAATCAAGTGGTCAGACAGTTTGTGAATCTTGACCTTGTGTATTTGACTGAGTTTCTGGCTAGGGAGGGACTGGGATTTAGTGACCGTGGTGCCTCGGCTGCTGCTTTACCTGTCATTGGTTCCTTCGTCCAGACGTTACATGGCTGCAGTGGAGCATCTCTCGTACTGCGTGGAGGAAAAGGGCACTTTGTCACAAGTCTGGAGTGACACTTGGACTTGCCTGTTAGCATCTAAGTAAAATCCCTGGCTGAGTTTTTCCCTTTGCAGTGTCTTCAGAGTCAGACAAATGGTCTCAAAACCAAAGGCTGCCCCTTATCTCCTCCAGCTGTGAATGAGGAGTTGCTCACTAAGGCTGGGGAGTCTGAAGTGGCTGGGTCTGCTCTCGGTGTCCTGTTAGCTACAGGTGCTGGCATGCCTCTGCCAGGCTGCCTGGTGGGTCATCCCAGTGGGTCACCCTGGTGGGTCATCCCAGTGGGTCACCCTGGTGGGTCACCCAGGCTCATGAGAACCCTTAACCTCTGCCCTTTGTCGTCTGCAGCCCTTTGGCGAGGGAGCCGCTGCCTCTTTGTTCTCGGCTTTTCTCCTTTATACACCCCCATCCCTCTCTGGGAAAAATCAACATTTGCCTTTCAGAGCCTGGCAAACAGAAGGGGTCTGTATTACATCCTGATGGCAGCCCCAGGCTTGCAGGGCTCCAATGATGAATCCAGTGATGTTTGTTGTGGGGGGACCCTCTGAAACAAGTTTGGGAGTTCTGTGTGTCTGAAACAAGAGCAGGGATGCAGTGAGCGGTCACTGAGCAAATGCTGTGGCTGAAAAGTAAAATTTGGATTGCACTGAAGTTGCAAGAAGGTGACAAGAAATTGATTTAAAATCTAAGTAAGGATGATTTGATTTTTTTTGTTTTTAATCTGAAGTAACACATTGCTGCTTAGTGCGCTAAAGCTGTGTACGGTATCAGAGTGCAGCAGAGAGCCAGATGCTGGGCTGGGAATTTTGCACCAGGAGTTCTCCTGTGTGGTCAGAGCCAGAGCGTTATGGGCCTGCAGGGAGTGGGGAGGAGAGCTGTGGGGTGGCTTGGGAGTATTTGATCCATATGGAAATACCACATTGCAGTTTTAAAATTCCTTTCCCCTCCTTCAAATCTGACAGTGATTTTCTCCAACTAATCCATGGCCATTGCCAGACAAACCTGAGAAAATTAGGTGCACTCGTGAGTCTGGATGCTGTAAATGTTTGGGTTGGTTTTTTTTTTTTGAAGGCAAAGGATGAGCAGTGATCATTTAGTTTGTTCTTTGTTTGCATAGTGCTCTGCGTGTTAAGCCTTATCTCTTGTCCATTCAGGTTCCTGGTGACTCTTGTGCTATTAATGTTAAGGATTAACTAACACGTTTCTAGCTTGCTGAAGCTCTTGCGGCAGCTGGTTAATGTAAGAGCTTGATTATTTCCTTCTCTGAGCAAGGCTGCAGCTTTGAGTTCAGATGCCTTTCCTCCTTCCCATCTCTGTTGGGATGCTGCAGGTTCTGCAGAAACAAATGGGACCAGATCCAAGCTGCTCTCAGCGATGGCTTTGCAAGCTCTGGGACGTATTCTTGCAAAACCCCCTCATTTAGTGAAAAAGCCATGAGGACACTGTTGTAGTTCTTGGGTCCTGCTTCTCTCTTGTGGATTTCAGAAGCTAAGGAGTATGAGCAAATGAGGAGTGTGGTGAAGATGGTAAATTTAGAGGGACAAGATTTCTTTGGAAATCTGGTTAGCTTCAACAGTGAACTGGAAGTGATTTTAGACTTGACAGTAGTTACCAGGTCCGTTCCCAATTGGTACAGCTTCACAAGAACAGTTTTCTGTTCCTTTATAAATCCTTTCCCCTTCCCTCCTGCTGCTAAGTAAAAGAATCACATAAACCAGCAAAACTGACAATACATACAAAAGACCCATTTTTCCAGTCCCTTCCAATTTGTGTGGATACTTGCATTATAAATATGCATTTGTACAAGTCATCTGATGTGTCAGTGTGGTGACGTGGCATCCCTTCTGCTGTCCGGCCAGATTACTGAAACACTCTAACCAGAAGGATCACAGATGATGACTAACATGCTTTTTCATATGAAAAACTGCTTGTGCTATTTTTTTTTGTGCTTTCATGATTGTCCAGTGTATCTCTGAATGACTATTGGCTGTGAGGAATTTGTGGGCAGTAAAGAACAGATTATCACAAAGAGCAGTGAAATGATCTTGTTATTTCTTTCAAGTGAATATCTCAGGATTGAGTTTGCTCACCTCAGAATAAACACACAGGGAAGAGGCATGGTCTCTGTGCTGTTTGAAGGCCATTTTAACTATTGAGCAACTTGTCAAAGCACTTGGGGTCACTCTAATGTTTTAATCTTGACGTTGAGACTGTATGTCTCTGAAAAGCCAAAACTTCATTCAAGCATGAGCTTGAATTCACCAAGACTGGATAAAAAAGTGTGTGGGTTTTGCAGGTCAGTCAAGGCAATTTTCTGGCCATGAGCTCTATGGATGCATCAACTGATTTCCCGAGAATTACTGCAGTTTAATTAGAGTTAAAATCTTGAATCAAAGCCTGAACTTGAGCCAAGGTTCAAGTGCTGGGTCCCTGTCATCTTCTACCACGATGTGCAAGCTTGGCCCTTCTACCTAATTTAGCCCAGGAGCTCTGGGCAGGCCACTGCTGGTCTTGGGGAAGCCTTTCTAATGCTGCAAAAATTGAGGCTTATTTCTTACTGCCTCTTATCGTTAGCACAAGCTTTTGGAGCATTTTTTTAGTGTTAGAATGTATTTGGCACCTGCCAGAAGTATAACATTGTGGTAGGAATATATGCATCTTACTAATGCCAATTTTCCTGTGGTTTCCTTGAGGGTTATCTGTAATCCAGCCTCGGGCTGGATTCTTTCTATGTGTGAACTCATGGCTCCACTTGTATTAGTAGTGCTGTGCTGATTAGCAGTGTTGTCTGGTCCCAGCCTGATGATATCCAGCTCCCACGAGGGAAACGGTTGGTGGTATTTTAGGCTGCATGGTCTCTGCTCTAGCCTTTGACCTAGACACATCCAGCTTGTTGGCGTACCCACGTGGTGGTAGCTGTGTTGGAGAAGGTAGTGGTCCGCTCCTGAGTCTGTAATTGGTGCCCCATGGGAACAGCATCCCTCCATTCCATCAGCATCCCTCCATCCCAGTGAAAGCTTGGTTTGCTGCCAGAGTTATTTGATCCAGAATGAAACCATGCACATGGGTTGAAGGTTTTTCTTCTAGCTGTGCTCAGCTTCTTTGTAAAGAGTCTCTATTACACAGAATCTGGAAAAGTGTCTTTTATTCTTCAGCGCATGTTTCTGATTAGTGCTGGAAATGAACATGAATATTTTCTTTTTTTTTAAACATATTCCTTTTGAGGTTAATGTTGCAAGTGGATTTCAAGTTAATGGAAGTGAAGTTGTAATTGTGTGGTTCATTGGACTTGGGGTTGAAGCAATAGAGATTCTTCTTCCTTTGCTACTCTGCAAACAGATGTCTCTTCCTTACAGTCCTCAGCTCCCCCTGAGCCCTTCTGTCCCCAGCTGTCTCCAGTGACACCCACAGCTCCATGTGCAGGGCTCTACCTCTGAATGTGATGTCCTGTGTCAGCATTAAAACTTTGCAGCTCAATCTCCAGCAGCTGCTCTGGTATATTGGAGAAACCACTGAGGTGGTGATTCTGTGGATCAGACCATGTGTGGGTTATCCTCCTTCTGTTAACAGCTCCAGGCCTCGTTACTGATGAAGTCTTCTCCAGCCATTTTTATCTAAGGAGCTTTTAGAACTTGTCTAAGTGAAGCGGGATGAAGTATAGCTGCTGGTGTGATACTATATTGCTGGTGAAGGCAATTCTCTTTCCTGCTGTCTAGATAGTACCTGTGAATTAGATAAAAGAAAATAGATCTCACACCCTGTATGGTCCTGAACAGCTGGTCTAAGAGTGTTGCGATGGATAGACACATCCTAAAAGGGAGTGGAAAACTCTGTCCCAGCAGTCTGCACTGGTACCTGTGCCAGCTCTGCATCCGCTGCAGAGCAAATGAAGTGACATCCTTGCTGTCATCTTCCATGCTCCCTAGCCGACAGCAGGATGGCCTGGGGAGATGGCAAAGGGGAGGACGGATTAGAGGAGTTGGGGCTGGGTGCCTCTGCAGTGCACAGGCTGGTGCAGATCCTGCCCTGGAGGGAGCCAAGTCTAAATGTCGGCCTTTACTTTAAAAACTGCCGGTGTTGTGTAGGTGCTGCAGGCACCTCTGAAGTGTGGTTCAGCTGAGGGTTCTCCCACCACCCTAGTGCTAAAGTTGTCGAAGTCCTGGGATGGCTCCGTGACTTGGCCCAGACCTGTACGCCCCAGGAGAGAGCTCTGGAGAGCTGGGAGTGCAGAAATGCCTGTAGGAGGAAACTGGTCTTGGATGGAGACATCTCCAGTGCTGTCTGGACACCCTGCCGTGTTTGTGCTGGGTGAAGAAGGAAGCTGAATTATCTGATCTCAGACTCACTAGTAAATACATTTAACAGAAGCAAGGGCTGCTCAGATGAGCTGATGCTGCTTTGCTGACTCCAGCACAGCATGAGATGTCTCCTGCTGGTTTTGGCCTGTCCCTTTCTGACATGACCTTTGTTTGGTTTGGGTTCTTTTGTTTGGTTGGTTTTTTGTTTTTACTGGACTGTGTAGAGAGAGCAAGTTCCTGGGTTACATCCTCCATTGTTTGTCTTCACCCTGTGGTTTCTATTGATAATGGAAATTGCTCATTTGTTCTTTTGATTTTTACATCGTATGAGTGCAGTGGCATGGATCATTTACTGTGAGGAAAAAATAATTCTCAGGTGGCCTGTCTTGTTACTATTATACGCATCCAGAAAAAGTTTGGGGTGTATCATGCAAAAACTCTGATGGGTTTTGGAGAAAGTACGTGTTGACTGTATTGGAGGTGAACATCTCTGGCAGCTCCCTTGTTAGCTCTAGGTTCAGATTCAGCAAAGTCAGACATCGTCTGTGTCAGGGCAAGTATCCATAAGATGCTCCTCTTTCAATACTGGAATGCTTTGCATCCATGGTGTGTTATATCAGCAGCTGCAAGAAGCATGAAATAGTAGAACATTTGGCCCAATATTGTCTGGAGGGAGTGATTTAAACGTAGCCTGGCTGGGATCTCGCTTGCACTGACACAACCCAGTTGGAGCGATTCTTGGCTTCAGTAGTTGCGAAGGAGACCCCAGTGAAGCCCAGTGTCCTCCGGTGCCGCTGCCTTTCTGCTGCGCCATATGGTCCCAGCCTGTGGATCTGGAGGGAATTAGTCATTGATTATAAAACGTGAAAAAAATACTGCTCAGCCAGTGAGCCAAGGTGAGGTTAAGCTCTGCAAATGTTATAACTTTGTCCTGCTGCGGCACATCCGCTGGGTTGAGTGAACTTGGGATTGGCCGATTTTAACTGTTGGACTCTTCCATTTTGAAGTCATTCTGCTGGGGACGTGGGGAAGCATTCTTAATTTCAGCTAAATGAAGCGTATTTCATTCTGTTTCTTAGTCCAGTGCACTACAATAAAATCATAGCATGGCTTGAGGGCATTTGAACTGCGTTAAGAGGGAAGACTCATAGACACTGTGTCTGGGGTGGAAACCTTTGATTTTCATTTCACAGCCCAAACCCGGGGCTCAGTCTGCTGCTTCCACGCTATAAATAGAGGTAACCCCAGAATGCGCTCAGCATGCCGATGCTCTCCGGTCCTGCCCACAGTGCCGGCTTCCTGGCAGTGTGTTCAGAGCAGCATATTTTTAGCTGTTGTGCTCTCTCTTTCTCTCTCTCTCTCCAGATCTTCTCTTCTTGCCTTGCCAGGCTGCCAGCTTTGCCTGCTGTTTATCTGCTTTCCAGGACTGTGTCTAGGTCCTCCCTCGGTGGAGGGGCAGTGGGACATCACAGATAGCAAGCTTGGCTTGGGCTCCATAGCACTCCCTCCTCTTTCCAGATTTGCTGTTAAGGTGTTAGCCTGTATGAATTTCTTATTTGCTCCTTATTTTCCCTTTTGTTGAAAGGGGATTAACAGCACTATTACATATTATTGATGTTGTTAACAGGTTGAAGCAACAGCTGTCAGAAAAGCTTCCTTCTAATGCTGTCTCCAATACAGAGCAAATGAATTCATCTTGTCCACCTTTGGGTTTACCTATTTAAAAAGGGTATGAATAGTCATTACAGATCCCCAGAGAAAACCTGTGAGTCAGGACAGATAAGCAAATTCTCAGAGATGTTTGCATAAAAGGTACAGGCTCAGCCAGGGCACATGGATGCTCTGATGGCTGTGCTGCATTGGATGCTCCAAGTCCTATGTGTGTTTTTCCACTGGAGTCGTTGCTAAAGGGAATAAAGCCTATTTCCTATGTGCGATCCTGTCCAAGCTTGTAAGCTCCTTGCTCTGCTTCCGTCCTGCTTTGCCACAGACTGAATGAACTCTTTGAACATAAAAGGATGTATTTAACTAGCTCAGCATGGCTGCATATCTGCGTTTTTCAGCTTGCCACCCATAAGGGACGTTTTTCTCTGTTTTTTGCGCAATTATGAAAGCCAGTTTTCAACACCGCACCTTGCCCGCATGCAGACAAAGCAGAGGTGTCCGTTCTCTGCAAGGAGCTGAGCCAGGACTCGAGTGCTCTTGCAGCTTGTCTGAAGAAGTACTATTTAAAACTCGGTTGACCGAAGGAAATAATGCCTTTTCATTCTTGCTAGTGTCCAAAGAAGCAGTAGACATTTAGAGAGGAGAAAATAATTAAGAAAAAAAATCAGGGACTGGGTTTAATAGAAAAAATAATATGTTTAAAATTTATAATGCCTGGTTATCATGCACAAACTCCTAGAAACTTCAGCCCTTCTCTCGCCGTCAGTAATGGAAACGGCATGCTGAGCGATGTGTGTAGCAGCAGTCTGCCCCATTGCAATGCAGATAAAGCTGTCAAGAAGACAGACTGGGTGTTCACACACACGGGTGGACAGTCCCAGCTCTATTTTTGGCCCTTTGGCTGGCGGTGCTCTTGGGGGGGCAGAGTGGGGGGGCGGCCCTGGGTGGTGCTGGCCGGGGGTTCTCCCTGTGCCGCCATGGTCAGGAGCACCGCTGTTTCCCTGGGACTGGCCCTGTGGTTCAGCCACATAATGTTGTAGGCACAGAGGCTTTTTATATTAGAAGAGGAAAGGGAGGCAGAAAATGCACACACATTCATATATATAGGCAGAGGGTTCTGAGCATGAGACACTTTTTCCATGTTGATTTGCCAGGCAGCTCTTTTCCCTTCCCTCCCTCCATCCCAGGCTCATTGGTATGAAAGTTTTCCTGCTTTTTAATATATTTTCCTTTTTTTTTTTTGTATGATGCACTCTTCCAGCTGACAAGGTTTGTAAGGTTGTGGCTATGTTACAAATCACAGTTTAGGGGTGTTCTGCAGCTTAAATCGGTGCTGTTTTAATCCCTTTGCTTATTGTCCAACAGATCTGGTAGATGGTGAGAAGATAGTTAAAATAATACAGTTGAACAACAACATCACCCCCAAAATCTGGGAGTTTCTTATCCATTTGCAGGGTAGAAATCCTGTTTCAAAATACTGTTGTGCTCAGGTGGGGTTTGTATTGAGCTGAGGAGCCTCCGTGGCTCCATTCTGGAGCTTGACAGCTCCAGCATCTGATGTCTGAGATGATGGACACCATCCTGGAGCTGCTGTTCCTCTGGCAGGACCCACCAGAAACTGAGGAGCTGCCAGACTTTCTGGGAATACCCATATCAGGACATCATGGCATTTGGGGTAGTTTCAGAGTATAGCATCCCCCCGAGGTAGTTCATTGTATTTAGTGTGCCTGCTTTTATTGTGCTAAGAAAAGAGAAACCGAGGCACTAATTGGTGTATGGTTTCTGCATATGGCTAGGTTTTAACCAAAGGCTTTGTTAAGGTGAATTCTGGTTCTTGCTGAGTTTTTCAGCATCTCTGGGAAATGAGTGTTGTGGCAATCACCACTTCACAAACAGGCAGATGGAACAGCAGAGAAATTAAACGAGTTGCTGATGAATTAGAAATGTTGCCATAGCCAGCAGGTCCCGATGGCTTGCCTGGAGTCTGGGAGGCAGGCAGGCTCCTGGGAGTTACTGGTTACTTTCTGAAATGGGTATGGGAATGGAGGAGACAGGTGCATCTGAGTTTTGTCTTTCCAAGTAATGTATGATGTAGGGTAGGTTAAGATGTCCACATATCTTTCTCCAGCACTGTGCATATGAATTAATCTTACTCATTGGGGTAGCACATGGTTAATACTTTCTCATTAAAAAAGATGGAGCAGAATTAGCCCAACGTCTGGATTGCTGTGTTCTGGTTTAGCATCTGCTTGGAACATGCAATGCATCCCGTGTTTCAGCTGGTCTAACCCCATGACAGGATTCTCGTACACAATGTGTTCCCAGGACGGTGACTGCAATCTAGCCAGAAAGTAGTCACCTTTTGCTTTCTTTTTTTTCCTGTGATGCTGAACGCAGGAGCCGCTGCTGTCCTTCCAGCTGAGCTGGCTGGAGAAGCCAAGCACCTCTGGGAAGTGGTCTCTTTGCAGGAGCCTCTTTGAGCTCTCTGCCAATGCAGGGCATGTGCTGGTCCCTAAATTCCTGTGCTTTCCTCTCTCAGCAAGGAAACCTGTCTCTGGAAGTGCTGCACTTGTCTCCAGGATAAAATATCCTGGAGCGAGAGGTGAACATGCGTGTCCCACTTAATTATTTCAAAAGTTCTCTCTGGTGTTTCTGGAAACCCTAAATACATTCATGGGTTTGATATGTTTGAATAATAATGTTTGACATCTTCAGGGAAAGGTGGAGGTCTCTTCTCAGGTGTTTTTCTGTTTAAAATAACATATAACATTCCTTTGATCACAGAGGTGATTGTGCATAGCAGATTCCCAACAGAAAACATGCCTCACCAGATGTAGAGTCATAGTGAGGAGATTGCTCCACGTACCATATTCATATGAACTCCCTTGATCCTTTCAAACCTTCTTCTCGCTTTAGGAATCAGCCGGACCTCCAGTGGGAGACTTCGGAGACTCAGTGACCAGACAAGTCCAAGTAAGTTGCATGAATTTCTCTTTGAAATTTCCTCATCCAATAAAAAAAAAATTTAAAAAATTGAGAGAATGCAAGAAGTAACTCTCAGAAATCACATCTCTTGCCTCTTGTCCACTGGCCATGGTTTGAAAGGCAAAGCTGGCTGCTAATAAATGCAGAGCCCTCTATGCTGTAGAGAGAGAGCAGTATATATAAAAAAAGAGAGCAGAGTGTGTGTGTGTATATATGTATATTTAACACCCCCCAAACTATGGAAAGAGAGAGCAATGTAAAATAAAAGATTAATTACTCACTGAATAATGGATCCAGAGAGAATAATTAGAAGGCCCCATCTCGATTCAAGGGATCTAACACAGGGCAACAGAAAGCAGGAATTGCCTGAGGTTGAAATATAGCTTTAGTCATTAGCAGCTCTTTCGTACTCTCCTTAGCTATTATTTTTTATTGGATGTGGAGATTTATGGATTATATGTGCTTGTGACTAAATTTACACTCCTAATTGCAACTTAATGTTTCTGAAGCTGTTTCTGATTCAGAAGGAAGCAGGTGGGAGGGTTTCGTTCTCAAAAAAGGTGTTTTCCAGCCTCGGGAAAGCAGTAGCAGAAGTCTCGGTGCTTGTGAGTACCTGAGCCCGTGCGCTCTGCTTGCATATGCGTGACATGGGTTGGGAGTGCCCAGGGATGGAGACACGTCTCTGGTGCTTACCTGTGTTGGCCTGACCCAAATTACACCCTGTGAGTAGAAAACTTCACTGTTATCATCTAAAATACTCAAAAGGAAGCTAAGGCAGCCCATTTCTGGGCTTTTCCTTTTGATGGCCCCTTTTGCTGGCTGTGCTAGCCCCTCCGAGGGACCTGTGCTGCTCCACAGTTCAAACCTCTGTGGAAACATCTGTCTCCAGAATCGGGGTCCTTTGTACATCACAGAAGTTCATCTTTCTTAGCAGGTGCTTTGCTGCAGTTGAAGTCTTCCTTCATGTTTCCTTCTCTGAGATGTATGACCACTCCTTGGCATTGCCTCCTCATTTTCTCCGGGATGCTGACAGTTGTTTCTGCTCCTTGCTGCAATCAGCCTGTCCCCCCCAAGAACCCCACTCACCTCCTCAACACCCTGCTCCAGCCACGCTTGGTTCAGGGCTTTCATCTGCTCCTGTCCCCTTGGTTTCTCTGTCACTCACAGTTGCTCCCTCCGGGCTTGATTTGCTATTTTAATTCATTTTCTCAGCCCTCATATCCTGTCTCAGCTCCCAGATGTACTTATCAAAACAGTCGCTTTCAGCTTTTCCCTCTGTGTGGGTGGGAGGAGAAAGCCACCCTCGGGATGCCTTCCTGGAGCAGTGACTTCAGCGCTTCGCTCTATCAAGGCATCAGCACATGGGGAATGGGGATTAGTCACAGACATCCGCTTATGCATGTGCTTAAATGCCCTGGGAGCTGTGACACTGCCTGCCTGGCCCTCATCAAGCACTAGTGATAAGCACAGGGACAGGTATTCGCGTTATGGCACAGACGAGGGTGACAGGGGTCTGGCACGCTGTGACACTGTCCTGCTGCTGGGATGCTTGCTGCTCTGCACCTGGAGATGCGCAGCCGTGCACTGTCACCATCTCCAACCTAATGTTGTGATGTATCGGTGGGAGGGTGTAAATATGGTCAGAGGAGGCCGCTGCACCCCAAACTGGTGTCACATGGCAGGAAAAATGCATTGAGCGATAATCTAACGTGGAGTCGCAGTATTGGTCTGGCTGCTAAAGCTTTGCGGCAGCGATCGTTTGGTCCAGAAGAATTGAGCTGTGTTTTAAAGCTGATGTTTCAAAATTTGGCCACCAGCGCAGAAGCTGGTACTTTTGAACTGAAGTGCATGTTTATCTTCTGCATGTGCAAAAACAAAGTTGCAGTCTCAGCCCTGGCACCACATGTTTTTATATATATATGTCCGAGGACAGAAAGGGGAATTGGTGCAGCTCCAAAGGTAACTGGAGTGTAGAGAATCTAAATTGAAAGACACAGCGTGTTTGTTCAAGCTTGTTTTCTTTAGATTCTAATTATATACTTTTCCACTTTTCTGGTGAGAGACCTTTTAAATTTTAATATTTTTTTTTGAAGTAAAATCAAATGAACAGCTTAGTGCTGCAGTTTACATTGCAGTAAATATTTATGACTCCATATAACTGCAGCTTAATTTCCCCTTGTTTCAGGTCCAAATTTTCCTTTCTGCACATCTGGCCTTGCACCCAGAAGCTTTTGTTCCTGTAAAAGATAAATTGGGGTTGGGATGACTGAGCAGTGGTTGCAAGTGAAGCATTGCAGAAGGGGGTTGCTTTGGGCTCTTCGCCACCCTAAACAAAGAAAGGGATGACATGCATTTCCATAGCCACCAATTCTTGGGATCTGGACAGCTGCATAGTCATCCACACACCACATATTGCCTTGGGGCATGCAGTGACAGTAGGAACCTGGAGATCTGATGTTGAACTCTTTTGGAAACCTTATTCTGTGACTCCTTTCAATCTTTCCTGTCCCTTTGAAAGTGGTTATATGGCATTGGCATCCAGCATTGCTCAGTGAGCAGCAATTCTAGAGCTTTAGAGCTGTGTTTTTTGTTTTGTACAGGCCTGCTGCGTAGTCCCAGGTAAGCCAGTGAGGTGGGACTCATCGAGACTGCTCAATGGAGAGAGCTGGAGGCTATCAGAAAGTGTCTGAGAGCACTTACTTTAGAATGGGAAGAATAAACTTCTTAGAGGAGCCCATATCCCCATGGGATTATAAGGGACCATAATTTCTTTAGGTAGCTACATTTAGGGATATGCGAATCCTATGCTTTGTCTCAGTTTGTTTTTCTTTGGCTGCAAAAGCAGAGTTCATATCATGCATACCTGATGAATGCCCTGGAAAGAGGGAGACACTGGGTTAAAATAGTGTTTGAGCATCTCAGTTTAACAGGGCTCTGGCTATACGAAAAGATGCCACAATTATTGGTACAGAAGCAACTTCTGATGTCCAGCACCCTGGAGGTGCCGAGTTAAACCTAACCAGGGCCCATTCAGTGGAAGACGTGGAGCTGGGCTCACTGCTGGCTCCCTCTTTACACAGCATTGCTCGTCGTATTGGTCCTCGCCGCCAGCAGCTTGGCTATGGGCTGGCTTGGTCCTGTGGCTCACCGTGGACAGGAGCACCATTCTGGGGTGCAGCCTGATAGTGGGAGCTGGGAGGACCTGGGCTCAAGAACTGGAAGGACAAGAAGGATGTCTGGGGCTTGGCACTGTCCCCCCTCAATTAGGATATGGGATCATACCCATAAGGTCGAGTTTTGTGAGTGGTTTGGAGGCTCTGTTCAACATGCAATTAAATATGGGCAGAGAAAGAGGGGAGGAGTGGGAAGAAGCCCTTTGTAAAAGGCTCCATCAGAGTTCAGAATTGTGGCCCCTAAAATGCCACCATCGCCTGATGTGGGTAGCTTAGGGCAATTTTTTTTCAGTGTTAAGAACATCGTGTAAGGGAAGTTACTCCCATTTTGTTCTCCTACAAATGTACCTGATGACTTTGAAAGCGAGAAATATTTGCTGACATTTGCCATCCAGAGCAGTGATGTGTTCCCTAGCCAGCCAGAAAACAGCCCCAGAGCAGTTGGAGTGGAAGAAATCGGCATCGTATTCCTCTTGGGCAGCCAGCTGTGCTCTGTACTTTGATTTGTTTCCAGCCTACAATTCAGTTTCTGCTAGAAGGAAGGAACTTGCCTGGTGGGGATAATGCAGGAGGGTCCAAAAAAAGGTAGAGTTTACTGATTTAGCTAAACCAGCATGTTTTTTCTGTGTAGCGAAGGCAGGGAGGAGGATACCTTCCAGTTGTGTTGCAGCAGAACTGCTCCAGGATCAGTGCTATTTGTGGGTCAGGTGCTTTGTTCATGAGAGGTCCCAAAGGGGTAGGAGGGGAGCAGGTGCCTCAGCTTTCCTGTTTCAGCCTTTGTCTGGCTGCACGGCTGCCTGGAGCCGGCCCGAGCAGAGCAGGGGCATGCTGCCAGGGCCAGCTGCAGTCCAGGGCAGGCACAGCTTTTCCATCCAAAAAAGACAGGGCACTAGCGGCCCCACTTCTGCATCATCAGCAGTTGGCTAAAGATCAACCGCAAGTTGTCTCAGTGCTTTTTGGAAGCATAGGGCATAATTTAGAGGTATGAAGCTCAAGGCCAGCTATCTGGGTTGCATTAGAAAGGGGCACTCACTGATGTCATGAAACCTTCGTCAGGGCAGTTTGTCTCATACTGTTTAAACACTTCTCTTGGGAATGAAGCGGAGGGAGTTCCATGCCAGGCTGTTTGGTGTTTGCGCCAGCTTGAGCCCCTTGTCCATCCTTTAGGTTGACGGTGGTACACAGAGGGGCCAGAAGCCACAGCGAGTGGACAAGTGAGATGGTTCAAAGGTGTTGGTCGTGGTGTGAGCCTGGGAGCTTCTGCTCGGGGCACAGGCTCTAGGACCCCATTAACCACCATGGCACTGCACTGCCACGCTGCCCAGGGTACCCAGGATGTCTCTGCAGGAGCTGGTAGCTGGGATTAATAGAAGTGGAGAGAATATAGTCTTACATGAAAATTTCAACAAGACATGCACAGATAGTTCTTCTCTTATTTTGCTTTTCCCTGGTTAAGCCTTGCATTTTCCCTTTAATAGTTATTGATGTTCCCATTTCATAGCTGGGGGAAACAGAGCAGCAGAGAAGCTAAAAGATGCACCTTTTGCATTGCTTGTGAATCTGGGGATCCTTCTCCATGGGCGCTGAAATGGAAAGATGTGTGGCCAGTGGGTGGAATTGCTGAACACACATAGCTGTGGGCATAGCTTAAATTGGCATCATCACTTCAACAGGGTGAACAGGATTTCAGCAGGGTTGACTAATTTGGGATGCTCCAAATTCATGCAGTGAGTTAAAAGTAGTTGTGGCAATAGATCTTTCTGGTTCCATCTCGTGATTTAGTACCTTGCCCTGAGGACCATCTTTCCTCTTTATGCCTGGAGTCTTTAAGAGAACAACTTTAGAAATTGGTTTATGTGAGGTTGCAGGTTAACTGGAATAGTGGAACTAAACAAAAGAAATGTCAAAAGCCAGGGGCTCCCTAGTCGAGCGTACATGATTACCGTTACATAAGCTAATTCAGAGTGCTATAAAAACCATTAGGATTTTGAGGGTTTTTTCCCCCAGGGAAATGCTGCCAGAATTGTCACACATCTCCTGCAGTTCAGACACGGGTACCCCCACCACACAGCATAGCCCTTTGTGTTATCATGGTGTCTCAGTAAACTGAGTTTGGGAACCCCTCCTGTAAAGCTTGGTCCAGACCTTTAGATTATCCTAACCTTTACTGCATCCTTTTTTAGTTTCCCTTTGCCATACTGGGATCTAGGTTGTGAGTGCAGCACTTCTGGTCCAGCTGGAAGCCATGGGGATGCACAACATCTCTTTGCAGTGTGATGTTTTTAGCACAGACTGTGCCTTTCACCTTGACAGAGCAGCAGAGGGGTTAACCAGAGACTTGTGGTTGCAGCCTCATTGCTTTGGATGTGTCCCTAGATGAGGTCATATGAATTTCTTTGGGCAGCCTCTATTCCCCTTTGTTTTAAGCACCACAGCGGTCACCCCAGCTGCACAGATCTCTGTGCCAAAGAGCGTCCCCATGCACATGCACCGCTCCCTCTCCTCAGGCTCCCTAGTGACAAGCCCTCATCTGACATGTGTCCTCTTGGTCTTTCTCATCATGAGGGCGAAGTAGCAAAGGGTGAAGCTTGGTCACCAGCCAGCCTGGAGAGTCCTTTCTGCAGCAGCACAGCTCCACGATTGTGGCTCTGCAGGAAATCCCAACTCCAGGCAACAAGAAGTTAAAGTGAAAAGGCTGCTCTCGATTCAGGTGCTTGGTTTCCTGCAGGGAGAGATGAGGACGGTGCTTGCATAATGCAGACATGTGGACTCGAAGCTGCCTGGGAGAGTCTGGTGGGGCTCCCACGTGCTTCAGGCAGAGATGTGCATTACTTACAGTGAATGAGGGAGTGTAGGCGCTTGTGTGCACAGCTACAAAATTAAGGAATAGTGATAGGTGCCATGGGCCTGTTTGCTATTTAGGGGATGTGCCGAGCACTGCCTTGTCATCCTGTTCCTTTACAATACCCACGATTCATCTCCATTCTTATGTATAGTCTCTTTTAGTCCCAAAAGGCTACTGGACATTGCAGGTGAGTAGGTGGATCTCTTGACGCTTTCTTCATACAGCACCTGGCACTATGGGCTCTGGTGTGAAGAAACCAGAGACAGTGAAATATAAATCAGTAGTTCAGGAATGACCAGGAATTTAATGCTCTGTAATGTTTGGAGGCTTTACCTGCTGACTGTGTTTTAAGATAATCATCTTCCTTGCTGGAATGTGGTATGGGTTTGTTGATGAGTGCTGATGAGGTCCACAGGGTTCCCTCGAGGAAGGGGGGTATAGAAATGTAGAGTGCAAGTCCTCTGGGACAGGAGCAGTAGTCCTTGTGCGAGGTTACTTGTTGCCTTGGGACCAGGTGTCTCTGGAGTAAACTTCTGACACCCTTTCAAAAGAACCTCACAGCAGCTACAGCAAAGAGGAGGTGGGAGAGCAGTGGAATATGGTTTTACCTCATTTGTCTCATCCTGTTGTGAATGGAGGGATGGAGGAAAAAAACCACACAGTCTTCTAGAGGAGAGCACAGTGCCCTGGGAGAGAGAAATACGTTCGCTATCACCTCTGTGAGGGGCATGGCCATGCTGGGATGTGGCTGGCCCAAGATGCCTGTGCAGGAGCTGATGGAGCAGGCAGGGGGGAGCCCTCCTGGGGCTGGGGAGTGAAAGGACCTGCTTCCAGCCAAGGTGTCAGTGGGCACTGGAGGAGTGGGATAGCTATGAAGTGTGTGTGGGGTGGTGTCTGGCACCTTTCCCCTTAGGAACAGGGAAAAACTGAACTGAAGGAGGAAGTAGGGCTGGTGTGTCTTGACCTGGTCTCTATGTGCTAGCTCATGCAGTGCTGGTTACCTAAGCCGCTGTGTGTGGTCACATTTCTCTCGGTTGAATACATGAGTCTCTCTGTGGTGTTTATTTTCTTCCTCTTTTTGTTGCTGAAATGTCAGTTTGCAAATTGCTCGTGGGCATGTTGGCAGAGCAGCTCATGGGTGCTCCACTTTCCCTCTTCCCCTCAAAGTCTGGTGTCCCTCCTCACATGGGCAGAGGCAAATTCCCGAGCCCTGGCTGCCTACCACAGGCATTCTCTGAGCCTCCAAGGCCGGCACATCCAGTAGTGGCTAGTGTTTACCAAAACCCCTAATTGCACCTTAGGCAGAGAGCACAGATTTACTCCTTGCTATATTTATCTTGTGTCTAGGACTGCAAAAGAGATGGGAGCGCAGCCTTTCATGCCCTTTGTTGCAGAGAGGTGACTTGTTTGTAAGGCAACTCTGCAGCTGGGCTAGTGGATAAAGCACTGTAGATGTTCAGGGCTGAGCGTGCGGTCTCTCTGCTGAAATTTTGGTAGTCATAAAAGCAATGCACAAGGTCCAAGGAAAGCACCAGTAGGAAGAGGCATTCCTGATTGACTGACTGGGTGGAGCAGTCCCTCCTTGGCTTAAATTTCTTGTAGTTTAATTTCTGGTCAAAAGCATGTTATGATGTTCAGAGAAGTGTCAGGCCTGGATGATTCCGCTGCTAAACAAAAATAGGGTTTGCTGCCCAATTCTGAAGCGTCTTCTCTCCTTCAGTGGATTGGCCCTTCTTCCGCAATGGGGACTTAAGGCAAGGTAAGCCAATGGGGGTGTCCTCTGGCTGCATCACACCAAGGCAGCATCTCTCTGTTGTGTTGTAGTACAGTAACACAGAGAAATCCATGCAGAGAGAGAGCCCCTTGCCTGTGGTTGCCCCATAGACAGCAATATTTTGAAAATCCCTGTGTTTAGGGATTCACCTAAAGAGGGTGAAACAAAGATCTCAGCAGGTCTGTCCTCAGGTGAGGTCTGCCCTCAACACCAGAGGAGCTCCTTCAACACACACAAACAGAGCGTTGCTTCCCACGAGCCTGTGCTGCCTAGGCATAATGTGTCTAGAAATTGTGCAGCTTTTCAGCTGGCTGTGGCACTGGTGATGTGCAGGGAGCTGGACTCGCTGTGCCACGGCTGGGGTGACTCTGGGGCTCCTTGGTGCAGGCTGCTCTGAAGACAGTAGAGGGGAGCAGTGTGTAATGCAACCTGTGCCCCTGCCTTATTAAATAAGCCCAGAAAAAAAGGCAACTCCCAAAGGTATTTGCAGGGCTTGGTGTAATCTTCTTTCCTTTAATCTGCCTGCTTATGAGACCCAGGTAGTAACTGTCTTGAAGACTTTGCTCCTCGATGGCTCCTTCTGCAAGGTAGGAGTTGTTGCGATGACCTGCCCGGGAGGCAGGAGGGTGCAGAGCAAATGGCCAGTGTTCAAAATAAGAGCAAATACGGTAATGCTGTCGGGAACCCAGCTTTCCCCCAGCAATTGCTCAGTGGAGAATGACCACAGACCTTCAGGTACAGTGTAACCCCCCTGTTTTGGGAACTCAAGTAGTGAGTAGGGGAAGAGTGAGTGTTGAGAGGGCAAGACTGATGGTAGAGAGGAGGAGTCTGGGGAAAAAAAACATAATTGGAGGATTGTGGAAGAGTTAACATTTATGTGAGACTCCCTGCGTGCTCTCAGGAGGGTGCGTGTCCACTCCTCCTGCCTTGCCTTTTGCTCTGCGCTGCCAGCTGCTATTAATACTTTAGCAGGAGTGTTAAAGCATGAGCAGAAAGCCCAGGGAGGATATGCAAGGGATATCCGGCAGTTTGAGGCTTTCAGGCAGAGAGGTTGAGAGCCAGCATGGAAAAGAGTCCTAACAGGGGCTCACCTTAAAGATACGGGACGGGATGGAACAGAGCGAGACTTGTGTGGGCATCATCTCAGGGGGCTGTGTGGGCTCGGGGCAGGAGGGGAGATGCGCTGCTGCTGGTTTAGCAATGCCCTGCTGCAACTGTCATACATGCTTCTGGGTGGTGATGAACCCTGTGTCCTGGGCATGGTCTTTGGCTTGGGAAAAGTAATAACTCGGGAGGATCTGTGTTTCCCTGTGTTGAACAAATGCAGCTTTTCATAAGAAATAATCAGGGAGGGTCAAAATAGTGCTTGGCAGCAGATGTGGAGCAGCAAAGAGCTGCAGTCCAGGGCAGGGCAGCTCCGTGTCTGCCCAGCTGGGGAGGGGGATGGAGGAGTGGGGAGGAAAAGAAAAAATAACTGGCAAAGAGCAGGACAGCAACATTCAGAGGATAAGTACCTTCCTTGAAAAGAGGGGGATCTCCTTGGGTTTTGTTTGGTGTGGAGTTTTTTTGTTTGTTTGTTTTTTCAAATGAAAAGGAGAATTTATCTGGCGTTTTCTTTCTTCCCCATCCTCAAGGCTCATATAAATGTAAATGAAAGGTTCTTGGAGCAAACAGTCAGCAGAGGCTCAGATATTGTCATCTGCTGGCTGGGTCCAGCCTGGGGGTAAATGGCATAGAGGGAATATAATGGAGTAACACTTGATTGCACTGTTTGAGTTTGGACCTGTATTTCCTCATGTGAAAATGCTTCACTGAACATAATTTGATTTAGGTGTGCTCTGCTCTGCTGCTCTGTCTTCTCCCTCTGTACTCTCTTCCCAGCTCGCCAGCGCTGCAGATAGCTGAGCTTGTGAAAGAACCAGTTGAATCCCCATTTTTCCTGCCTCTTCAGGCCCTGGAGGTCTTTGGCTGCTCTGGCTGCTTCCCTGCACCTTTGTCAATGCAGTTTGAACCTCTGATCCCTGCACGGACTTGTAGGGTTCATCCTTTCCAGCTCGCTCAGCAATAGGGCTGGGGTTACAAGGTGATACCTGGCTGTTTTGCAAAAAGCCTGGTAGAAGTGGCCAGCTGTGACTATGGGGCTGCATTTGTGAACTAGGTAGAAAAGAAAATAACTCTTCTGTTGGATGAAATGCCACGGGGACATAATCACAGCATAAACCTAGAGAGGCAGACAAGGAATTGTAAATAGGATCTGCCTGAATACCTGCAGGCATCTGTACCACGGTGGCCGCTGCTGTGGCTGGTGACAGTGTCAATAGTCCTAAATCCCCTCCTGGCTGCCTGCCCACTGATGTCCTGGGCTCTGTGGCATATCCATGGTTGGGGGTGAACTTGTGCTGTCTCCACAGCACCTTCCCTGCTTATCTACATGTTCGTGCACAACAAGCAGTTTATTGCTTAGCAAAGGGCTTGGGCGTTGCTGGGCTAGCCTCGGGAAGGTGTGAGAGAGATAAAATTCAAACTGAGCCTGGAGCAGGGTTTGGTTTACTTTCTTTCTTGTGATTTCCTTCCTAGCTTTCTCTGCACCTGGCAGTGCTTCCTGCTGGCTGCCACCCGTGGTAATACTTAAACCTGCGAGGTGGGGCAAGGGAAAGCGTGCACCCTTGTGCCAGCTTTGGCAAGTGCCGGGCGGCAGTGGAACAAGGCTCCTGCTTTGTTTCAGCTTCTTGTTTGGGTTTATCTTTATGGCAGATAGTGGTGGTTTCCTAAAAGTTGCTCCTGCCTCTTCCCTCTCCTCGTGGCTTTGCCAAAAGACAGCCCTGAGGGGCCTTGTACTCCAAAAATACAGCCCCAGCCAGGGGAGAGTCTTTTCTGTCCCCTTCCCAAATCCTAGACGTGCTTGACTTCCCCCCAACCCTTTTAACAGTAGTATTAGAAAATGCAATATATATTATCTTTCTCTATATAGACTTGTACAATGCATGGACCACCAAATACCCAAATACCTGGGTCTTGATGGGTTAAAGTCACATGTGTGCTGCCCCTATCCCTTCTTCCTTTCCATTCACCTTCTTCCTTTCTTGATACTTCCCCTGAGCTTTTCCCTTCCTCTCCAGCATGAGGAGCTTGGCAATGAAGGCTGCTCAGTGGAGGCAGTGGAGTGGATTTTGTGCTGCACGGGGCTGAGCAGCTCCCCTGGGTCCTTGCTTTGTGTTCGGCACCTTCGAGGTCTTGGGCAGGAAACATGGTTTCAGACTGTTCATGGGAAAACATTGCTTATTGTCCCCTCTCTAATGCCTTAGGCACTGGCAGCAGGAACATGCAGGGCTTTAATAGCAAATAGTGAGTGAACAAGAATCTAAACCTCCCTGCCCAGGGAATAACCTGCTGGGGATTAGAGAGAAACTTCTGTAAGGAATGGGCCATCCTGGGGCTGCCTCCCACCAGCTTTCTGCTATCTGATGTGCAGCGGTTGATGCTGGCCTGACCCCACCGCTTGACATTAGCTGTGTTCCTCCCTCTGGTGTGGTGACAGTGATACTCCATCAGCTGCTGTTTGGGGGAAACACGCATTATTGAAAAGCAATGTAGGTTCAGGCTGTCTAAAGGTCCCAGCAGTGCCTGTAATGCCTGGAGTCTTTCCCTGGAAGTTTATTCATCCAGCCAGGAAACAATTTATCCTTCTGCCCATGCTATGGGGGGAAACGTCAGGCTCTGTCACAGCTATGACACTTGTGATTTCCCACGTGAACTGTGAACATTTTGGGGCAAAAAACGTCACGTGTACCATGCTGAGCATGCGAGGGTTCTGCCAGCACACCTGGCCTGCGTAGCAGCTGTGCCTTCCCTGCCGGCATCTGCCATCCCTGCCTCCAGGCTGCCAGAGGAATGCCTTGTTTGCCAGCTCTGGGAAGGGAGGCTGTGCCCTTGCATCTGGCTGGGTGACTCAGGCTCCGCACTATCAATAGGAATCGGTAGCAGATGACACGGGAGGGTCGCATGGGGCAGTTTGGGCAGCGCTGCGCCCGCAGGCAGCGCAGGCAGTGTCTCGGCAGAGGTGCTAACGCGGCGTCCCTGCTGCCTGCCCTGGCCGCCGGCCAAGTGGAAGCTTCTGAGCAGACCAGCCCATCGCTGCAGCCGCGCATCCCTCCATCCCAGCCAGGGAGAGGAGGATCTGGTGGTGGGCTCCGCAGGGCTGCTCTGCTCCCTCTGCACCCTGCGCCCTGCCTCGGCATCACTGGGAAGGAAAACTGCTCTTAAATCCCACCTCCGCTCCGCCGTGGGACCAAGAAGACCGAGAACTTCTGCCCAGGGCAGAGACTTTCACTATCGCTTTCGGGCTGGCTGCAGAAATCCTCCCATTATTGCCGTTTTGCAGTGGGGAGGAAGGCGAAGTGGGGGCTCGATGCCAGGGCTGGCGGCGAAGCTCTCCAGTGGGTTGCACAGGGCGAGTAAACATGTGTGGCGCTCAGGTCCTGCCTGGTAGCAGCAGCAGCAACCCATGATGCTGTGCTTGGAATGAAGTCAGCCTTCATCAGCCGAATAGTTTATGCATGAATCGAAACTTCAGACCTGGCAGGGTGGGGGAACGCGCAGGATCAGCGCTCTTTTAAAATGCTGGAGCCAAGGAAGGAGGAGGGGATAGAGGAAATAGCAGGAAAATAAGACTGGGGAAGAAGGGAGAGATTTGAGAAGCTGGATGAGTTGTTCGCTCTGTTATTGCGAGGAGCCAAGTTCCTTAAGCATCTCCTGGTGGATATCAAGAGGGAGCTGTAGAGGCTGGAGCTTTCCCCTGGACACTCGCATGCTGTAGCTTTAAGACTGTTTCACAGAGGACTCGGGATTTCCAGTTTTCCTGCGCCTGGTGGAGTATTTCAGGGAGTTACAGGATTTTTCGGGTCATGCACCCCCTTTTCCTTTTTTCTTCCTCCTTTCTCTTCCTCTCTTACTCTTCCATTTCATTTCAAAGAGACAAAGCTACTTTAGTTTGGAGCACAAACATATGATCAGCACATGGAAATGTGGTAATTTGGATGCATTCATGATTGCAACAGATTGAAGAAATTAGACCAGACAAAGAGCTTTTTTTGGAAGAGGAGGAGGAGGAGGCAAGGCAAGGAGGGAGGGAGAGTGGGGGAAAGAAGGGGACGCCACCGAAAAAAGGGACGGCCGTGACACGCGGATGCTAAATATATCCCGTAGTAATGGAGAGGGACCGGATTTCAGGTAGGCTATTGATCTTTTAATATATTATATTCTGCCTGTGCCCTCTTACCTTTCCAGCAGCTTCTGCACTTTAAGAAGAGAAACAGCCACGCTCTGAGTGGATTTCAGCTGATTCCTTTATTTATTTATTTTTTTGCAACTCTTCCTTTCTGCATTTCTCTCCCCCCCCCCATCCTCCTGAGCCCTCTAGACAGAAGGTGGTTCCAGCAGAAGGCGGGGGGGGGGGGGGGCAGGGGGAAGCAGGGGGGAAAAAGAAACTGCTTTCTAGGTCTGGATTTCATTTGAGTCTCTCGCTCCCCCCTCCCCTGCTCCCATGTGCCGCACGGCGCGGGGGGATGAATGCTGAGCCTGTTAGCTCAGAGCTGCAAGCCGGGAAGAGGGAGGAAAATAGCCGAGCTCTTGGCATGGAGACGCGTTTCTGCTCTGAAGGTTGGCTCCTGAGTTTGTGTGTGTGTGTTGTGGTTGAGCTTTCCCTGCTTGCCAAAGTATCTTCCCCTGGCTTTTGCCCTCCCATCCTGCCTGGCTGGCTGGGCAGGAGCTGCCTGCGTGTCCGGCGGCTGTTCCTTGTGCAATGCCAGAGCCGGTGGTCGGCGGCCCGGCGTGTGCTTCACCTTGCTGGCCATGTGTGGGGGCGTTCGGGTGGGGAGGAGGATGGAGGTGGGGGGGGTAAGCGAAGGAATGAATAACTTCATTTAATTCCTCAGCTTCCCTGCAAATTCCACCTAATGGTGCGTGCCTGAGCGGTTCCAAAAACTGTTCCCGGGTACGTCCAGCCGTCGGGGAGCGGTGTGGCAGCGAGCTGCTTCTGGGGTGGCCGCGACTGTAACTGTTTGCAGGGAGAGGGAAGAGGCGGTGTGGCATCACCCACAAGCCTTGCTCTCCGCATGCACGAGCAGGACACGGCCGGCATCGAAAAGGGAGAGCGAGGGAGGGGTTGTCTGCGCCAAAATCGGCAGCCCTGGTGTGCTGCAGCCCAACGGTGGGTCTCCCTCCTCCCGCCCCTCGTGGTACGGCACAGCTTGCCCTCCTCCGGCATGGCAGCCCCGGAGAGGCACGAGGCCTCCTCTCCTGGGCGTTCCCAGCCGGCTGCTGGGCACTGGCACTGGGAGGGAAACCACAGGGATGAGAGGAAACGCTCAAGCCAGGGTGGAGCGAAACTGCGGCCAGGGAAAGCTGCTCCCATGGCTGGCCCGTACCAGACCCGCCGGGCCCTGTCCGAGGACGTGCTGAGAGCACCCGGTGCCCCTGGACGAGGACTTACCTGCAGGAGCATCCTCCGCTCCCCACTGCCTCTGGAGAGCGCAGATGGCACCTTCCCGTTCCTTTCTCCATCTCTCTTGCTTGTGCTTTCTCCTCTGGTTTGAGCCACTTCAAAGCATTCCTGAGGGCTGCTCATAACTCAGAGCCTGGTGGGTGTTTCAGCAGCGCAGGGCTTTGGGCTGGAGAGCCTCTGCTGCTGCGTGCGGGCCTCTGCTAGGCAGGGACGGTTTGGTCCCACTGCGGTTTGGCCTTTTGCATCTCCCGTCACACCCTCGCTGGGTCCCTTCCCTCCACGCAGAGGCAGTGGGGGGCTTTGCAAAGGGTGGTTGGTGAGAAAGGGGACTCCCTAGTGATGTGATCTGGGGCTCTTTGTTCCAGAAAAGCCTCCAAGGTGGGTTTTTTTCTCAGCCTTGAGCTGCACATTGTGTTCAGTTGCTGCGAGGAGCCCAGAGCCCTTGTGCCCGGGCTGGCTGTCACCCGCTCCCAGGGTGTGCAGCACCCAGGGACCCCACGGGCAGGAAGACCCTGGGCTGGTGTCTTTGTGCAAAGATGCAAGAGCTCTTGCTAACCCCTGGCAGCACGTTCGCAAAACGCTGATGTCCGAATGCGTACGTGTTTCACTGACCTCTGCTGGAACCGGCTTTTCTGTGGGTGGTTCAGATGTGGCTGAGCTGCGGGCAGGGAGGCAGGCAGCAGGCAGGGCACGTGGGCGTGCTCGGTGGCCTGGGCCAGGCTTAAGTAAGCGTGGTCTGTGCCTTCACCTAAGGCGGTTGTGCCTGGGGGTTTGGTGTGGGATGATAAACATGGCTGCTCTATGCTCGCTCAAGCACGAGCGTGTTGTGTGGGCCCCCTGAGCCGTGCAGGCCATCTCGGTAGTGTTTCTGAATATGCAGCTCCAACGTGAAATATGGGATGGGGGAATAGATGAGCCGAAGGGCTGGTCTTGGGTCTTCTCTGCAGGTCCCTGCTTGGAGGGGTCAGCGCAGGCAGGGAAAGCTGCTCAGCCATGGCAGTGTCAGAGGGAATGCTAAACCCGCGCACGGGGACAGAGCAAAACTGTGCTCAAGGAGATTCTGGGCACAAAAGTGACAATATCACCAGGTCATACAGTTGGCTCCCAGGTCTGTGGCACAGCACGGACTCGCAGGGTGAGCTGCTCAGCTCACGCTGGTCCTGCCACTGCCAGCATGCGAGCGGGCTGTGCCAGCCGATGTGCTCCGAGGGTCTCGCGGGGCCATGGGCTCTGGCACTGCCGTGCTGGTGGAGGAGAGGAGCAGGGAGCAGAGCTTGGCCTGCCCTGGGCTCCCCCCCGCCGTGGCCGTGCAGGCAGCGCTCCTGGTGCGGGCAGCGGGACAGCTGGGGCTCTGGCTTTAGTGACTAACCAAAAGATGACTCAGATGAAAGCAGATCTGTGCAGCGCTGGGGGCTGCATCCCAGGCACTGTTCTGGCCCTAAACATGCTTTTAATTAATACTCTGCTGTGGGTGGGAATAGCTGACTCCTGAGCTGAGTGTGGGGCTGCTGGATGGGGCAAAGGCCCCCCAGGGTGGGTGGGAATTGGGCCTGGCCTCTTCTTTGAGGGCTTCTTTCCCACAGCTGCTGGAGCTTGGCATGTCCTGCGGGGTCTCCTCTGCCCAGGGAGAGCTCAAGCTTTCTTGCGTGCAGCGGTGTCCCCTATCCAGGATCCCGTCTCCCCCATGCTTCAGGGGAAAGCATTCAAGGTGCGAGGTGATGCTGTAGGTCTGTGCCTGGTTCGCTGCCAGCTCCAGGGTAGCGAGGGTCTTCCTCGGTCTCTGTGACAAGGCACCAGTCTTGGGTGGTGCCTGTGGGTGCCAGTATAAGAAACACAATCTCATATAACCTGCTAGTCCCTTTTAATCTGGTTAAACTCTCTCTCATACAGTTCCACAGGCTAATACTGCGTGAAAAGCCTTAGCTCTAAATTAATTGGTTTCCAGGCATCCTTCTCCAATGGTTTTGGGGCCAGGGAGCTGTACTCTGGGGCTGCTCTGTTCCTCACATCTGCCCCTTCTCTCTGCCTTGTCAGATTGTGTTGGTGGCAACAGCCTGGAGATGGCTCTCCTGTCTTTCGCTAGCAGATGGCTCTTTTGACTAGTCCAGATCTTTCTATGAAGCCTTAATCTTTAATGCCATGGGCCCTCTTACCTCTTCTTAAATGAAAAGCAAGGGCCTGCAGCACCCCAAGCAGTGGGGTTTTGGTGACTGCGATAGTGGGGTGACAGGATGGGTGCAACCGTGATGAGAAAAGAGGTCTGAGCTCCCAGGTAAATTAGTAATGTCACTTTTGAAATTGCACTGTGAAAACTCATTTTAAGAGTTAACAAATGATGAGGAGGAGGTGATTGTAACACCTGACTGCAGTGAGTGGCATATGTTAGGCAGGACCCAGTAGCAGGCAGCTGAGAGTGCTGTAGGTGCATGTAATCTGCTGAACTCCAGAAAGAAGGATGAACTCTTTATTAACCCATTGGTGATCATTCTTAATCTTTCAGTTACATATCCACTATGGATATATTTGTGTGTGTGTATTCGTACAGAGTTTAACATGGTTTTATACATCATACTATGCACCTAAATGATCCGAGCAGCAAGGAGACAGCCCCTATTTGGAGCATGTGGCTTGCAGAGGCTGTGCAGGCAGCAGTTCTCAGACTAAATGCAACAAGACAGCATCTTCAGTGGTCCTCAGAGCCACACGGGAAGCACCATGTGCCTGGACTGAGCAGCAGAAAAGGAAAGTAGTGACCCTGTATGTGAATGCTGGGGGTGTGAAGCTTTGTTGGGAGGGAATGTGCTTGTTTCTTCTTTTTTTTTTTTTTGTAATAAAAGTTAATCTATACAATGCGTGTAGCAGGGCAGATGTGGTGGGGTTGCTTCTGATCGCTCTAGCTATCTTTTCTGTTCTCAGGTTTCTTGGTGTCCCTGTTATTCCTAGGAAATAGCAGATAAAAGCCTGAGACGTTTCTTTTTAGTGGTCTTCTAACTGTACACCTTCTTTTACCAAATGTTTTTCTTTTTCCTCTGACTTGCAGCACGTCGCGCACGTGGGACACCAGCTCAGGCATTTACAGTCTGGATGGTTCTACCTCCTGTTAGATCCCACTGCATTCATCCAGCCCTGGCACCCAGGGACGCCTTCCTGCCTGTTCTGCCTTTGCTGGTGGCTGTTGGTCTGCCCTTAGCCCTCTCTTCTGCTGCCAGTGTCCTGCCGCTCGTGTCCGTGCCTGGTGCTGACCCCCATGGTTTGCTGCAGTGTGCAATGCCCTGTCCCCTGAGGCCGTGGGCTTGCATGCTATGCACTGTAAAAACTACGTCCAGCTTTTTTCGCCCAAGTTTTATGTTCAAGCATTTACCTTCATCCCAGATGTTCTGTAGTAACCTGTTGTGACTGTGGGTTTCGGCTCGTTTACTAGTAGGTCTATGCAGGCCCTCTCTCAGGGAAGCGTTTGTGTTTCATGAGGCTGCGGAGTTGCCTCTGCAGACAGTTGTGTTCGCAGCATGCTCCGTGCTGCTCCCAGCCCACTCTTGGCTGCCTGCTCCTGCCTGGCCAGCGGATGCATTCCCGCAGTTGTCTGAGGCATGTCAAGGTATAAAGTATTATCCATTTCCTGATGTCTGCTCTTAAATCTGCTGGAATTTCTGCTCATCTCCATTAAATACAATCCCATTGTGGGGCACAACTCATCTCTCGCCTGACAGCACAGGTAATGCTTCTCGACACCGCTCTGTTGAACTTGGCTAACCCCAGGGCAGGAGCTCCTTTGCTGCCTGCCCTCCTGCTTCGTGCTTTGCTGGATGACTCGGAGCCTCCCAGCAGAGCGATTCCCATGCTGCTGTGGCAAGGGAGGACATTTCTCATGCAAGTCAGGGCGCTTCCAAGGTCCAGCATACCATAAGGCTGAGTAGGAGCAAGTACGTAGTTAGGGAAGTATGTCTGGGTCAACACATGTCTTTAGTTGCCTTAATGATCTCAGAAGCACAATATCTGTGTCCTGTTGGCTTCTCTACGTGGTACTTGCAGCTGTAACTAATGGACAGAATAATTCGTTAGAAAGCAGTGATGCCTCATGCTGTGAGTGTTGTAGTCGGGCTCAGGGCTCTGCAGCCAGACCCTGGCATCATACGGGCAGTAGGGAAGGACCTGATGGGCAGCGAGTCCAATTTTAGGAGCAGTCTTATACCTGAGAAAATTTGGGTGAAATTTCTTGCTCTGCCCCAGATTTTCTGTAAGTCATTGGGAAAAGGTATTTGTGCTCCTATTACCCTTTGATTTTGGGTAAGGATCTGGTGTTTGGGTCTCTGTGCTGAAGCTCTCTGTAGGCAAAGGAGGGATTGTAGCAGTGCCTGCCTGCGTGGAGGAGCTCAGAAGTGCAGCTGGAAACTCCAAGCTGTTCTTACACTGCAGCAAAGGGAGTCATGAGTCTCTAAAGTGAGCATGTGCATGGGATCTGAAACTGTTCCAAAGGGACTACTAGTGCTTGATGGCTACTCTGAACAGCTGATGGAGACGGCATCCATTACATATATGCTTAACCAATATCCATGGACAATGACCTCTTTACACTGAGTTTCTTGGGCTATGCCCACTACTTTTTCTCAATGGTTTCTGTTTGCAAGGGCAGCTTCCTTCCTAAGTACCAACACTGAAAATTAATTTCCCCATGGTCATCTCTGTGTGGGATACGGCACCCCCTCTGCCTCTCCTCTAGCACTTCAGGGTGCTGTTACATTTATTTGTCCTGTGCTAGCACCGGGTACTGCATCCCCAGCACAGGAAATCCGTGAGCCCTTGCTGCTGGATGGAGCTGCTGTTTGAGTGGCAGGTGAAGTGAAATAGCCCTTCAGCATAACGTTCAAAAGAGCGATGGGGTGCTGATGCTGAGAGTGTTGTTAGAGACTTATAAACAGCTCTGTTTTGTGGCTTGGGGAGAACGGGCATGATTTTACAGGTAAATAAAATGCATTAGTTTTACAAGCAATAATCATGCAATAAACCTGAAAGTGTGTTTTTTCATAGAATCAAAACAGCCCAAGTTGGAAGGGACCTCAAAAGATCACCTGGTCCAGCCATTCATGGGAAAGAGAGCCTAGATGTGATTGGACATGGTGCTAGGTAATCTCATCTTGAAAACCTCCAGCAGTGGGGACTCTACTGTGTCCCTGGGAAGGTTGTTCCAGTGATTGATTGTTCTCACTGTAAAAAAATGTCTTTCTTGTATCAAAATTAAGATTTTTTAAAAAATCTTTTTTCTTTGGCCTGCTCTATGTCCGTGTGAAGTTGGTGCAACATAAACAGGTCCGTATTAATTTTGTGATTACATCATTACCAGATAACTTATAAACTAAAGCAGTCACTCTTGGAGCAAATTCTGGTTTCCAGTGAAGCCAATCTGGGGAGTGATAAGCGTGATTGCTTGGATGCAGGTTTTGTGGGGGAGCCTGCCATTAGCTCTGCAACATCTCCAGGTTGCAGCTTTGACCATGAACTGGCAGGAAGTTTGTGGCTTGAGGCTGTAGGAATAAAGGTTTGTTTGCATGTCACTCCTGGCTGTCTGATCTAGAAAATTAAGCTATATCATCAAGACAACCAAGTTTGATCTCTGGCGCACTGGAGTAGAGAAATACTCGTATTTTGGTTCTTTTGTTGTCTGAAATGTTGATTCTTCAAAATCCCATTGGGTTTGGAGAAGTGGGGTCAAGGCATAGAAGTGTGGGCACCCTCAAGTGAGGCTGCTAATGAAGGTATTGGTCCATATAGTCAGAAATTACTCTCTCCCTGACTGCCCCCATGCTGGGCTCTCCCTCCGTGACTTCCCAACTTGGGGCAGCATCTGTATATGCCTGTGGCACCCCCTTGCTGGCAGCCCACCCTCTGGCAGCTGGCACTGCTTGCCTGCATGTAACACACTCTCCTTTCCTTCCAGATGATGCTTTTTTTATTAGTTTCACATGCTGCTGCTTTCCAGGGCTATGTGCTTCAAGCTCTTAGTCATGGTGCCGGAGCAGGGGCTTTGGTGTTGTAGACAAGACCTTGCTGATGAGGAGGGAGGCTGACATGGGTGTTTTGGGGCTGGGGGCACGTGCTCGGTAGGTGCTGGGTGTTTTCTGAGCGCTTGATCCCTTGCAGTGGCAGGGAGCACCAGGCCTGCCCAGCATGCACAGGATGGAGGAACTTACAGTGGCTGAGCATCCCTGATGAAGCCAGAGCCTTTGTCAAGGGTGGTGTGTGTTTGGGTCCATCTGGGTGGTTTAGAGGGACACATGGAAAGAGTTAAAATCCTGAATGCTTGGCAGGGATGCTTGCTTTGAGGGACACTTGGGAAGCTGGAAGACAGATCCTGGGGAGTCGAATGGCGTGAAACTGCAGGTTGGGAAGCCTGGATCAGGACTTGGACCCAGGCTTTGAGCCCAGGGCCCCTTTCTGCTTTACCATCAGACTGGTGAGAGCAGCCGTGTTGGGCAGGGCCACACAGCAGTGTGGGTAAGGCTGCTTTTGGTGCCTGGGTCTGGGATTTTGTCCTTGTGCCGCTGACTTCTGGAGTTACAGCAAGTCACAGGCCCTCCCCATTTCGCTGTCTCCGAGATGTTTGCTTGGACTTTGAGGTTTGGGCATGTCCCTATTTGAGCTCAGGGGAACAGCCTGGTCCTGTGTGAGGGTCTTTATCTCTGCACCTTCCTCAGAAGCACCTGGTGCTGACCAGTCCATGAGCTGTTGTACCAGCTGGTCCCTGTCTCTACCCAGGCTACAGGCAAAGAGCTTTCAAGATCCTCTCATCTAAGCGGTGCTGGAAGTACAGAGCATCGTACTGCTGGTACCCTGCTGCCTGGCCTGGTGGGAATCTGGACTTGGGAGGCTCGTCCCAGACCATGGTGATGCTTTCTCCTGCCCAGGAGTGTTTTGTGTGGACTGCTCTGTTACTGATGTTGCTGTGACAGTGCTGTAGGGACCCTGGCTCTGGTCAGAGTTTTTGGGTGATGGCTGCTGTGAGTGTACCTGGAGAGAAGGTCCTGATGACTTGTACAGAGATGTAGTTGATTGCCTGGGGCTGCACAAGTGATCAGCCTCAGATCTCCCACTTCCCAGTCCAGAGACCTGTTTCCTTGACTACACTGCCTGTAAAGGAGAGAGAAGAGGCTTTTTTAACTGCTTCAGCTGGCCTTTGCAAACTTATACCCTGTAAAGAGCGCTCCAGAAACTCCTTGCTGCTTTTTTAGCACATATGTGGAAGGGATCCCTGCCTAAGAAGCGTCTTGGTTGGCTTCACCAACCACCTGAATGCCTCCAAGAAGTATGTACCTGCTGGGGCCAGATGACTGAGGTCCCTGGGCTGACTTTGCAAGATCCCAGAGGGGGTCATCCCACATTTCAAGTAAGGTTATCAGCAGCTATGTCCCAGCAATCTTGGTCCCTGGTTTCCAGTGGGCTCAGGGCAGATATCGTCATCCCCAGAGGCTTCAGTCTTGCATCTTTTTGAGTCACAACTCAAAGCAACTCATCCCCATCCCCAGGGGTGCATCGGGGCTGGGAACAGGGGTGCCCATGGGCCAGGCAGGGATAGCCTGCCCCCAGCAGCTCCCGGGACCCCCAGTCCCGTGGACAGGGCAGGGCATGTGGACCCTGGGGAAGCGGCGATGCTGGGATGCGCACCGTGCTCCTCGCTGCGGGGCAGGAGGGGGCCTGTCCGCCGGCACCCCCCGCCCCGGGCAGGAGGGGCAGGAGATGCTCTGGGTGCTGCCTTTTTCCCTGCCAAACCCCAGCTCCCGGGGGCTGGAGCCGGCCGGGGCCGGGCCGGTGCCGTTAGATGGCGGTGTCCGCTTCCCCGCCGGCTGCCGGGGCGGAGCGGAGCCTCCGGGGGGGGGCTGCGGGGCTGCCGGCCTCTCCCCCTGCCCCAAACCTCTACCCGCGATCGCATCGCTCATCCCCTGCCGGGGGCTTGCGGGTCCCCCGGGAGCTCCCTGCGGCCGCCGGCTTGGATTTCACCTCCGAAAGCGAGTGCAGTTGTGTCCGGCTGTAAAAAAAGGCAAATAGCTGCTGAGGGTTACGGGACAGGATAGTAAATTCTGATACGTGCGTATATGGAGGGATTTTATTCAGCGAAAATAGATAGATAGTTTTCACTACGCTGCTAAAAGCATCTGCATGCCCCTCTCCTAAACAGATCCGCTTTTTGGCACAGCTTTTATTTACCAGTGAGTTGGGATTTAAGCTGCGCCGGGAGGGAATGCTCTCCTGGCAATTAGAAGCTGGGCTCTTGGAGTCCTTTTCCTGCTCTTCCACTAAATCGCTCTGTATCCTTGCGTAAATCATTTAACACGTGTGCTCTAACTTCCTATATGGAAAATGAGGTAGATACTTTCCGCTTTTCATAGGCACTTCAGGATCCTCCGCTAGACAGCTGCGAGGGATTTGTCATGATAAAGCTGGGAATTTGACCCCTTTGAGATGTCAGCACCCCCGTGCAGGGCTGGAATGAGGCTCCCTATGGGGTGGAGGCGATGGCTGGTGCTAATCTGAGATGTGGAGCTGGGGAGCAGCTGAACATCAGGCTAGAGACACGAATCATACTCACTGGATCATCTCTGCTAAGGAGCATGGGCCAAAGAGCAAGAATATGGGATTTATTCCCAGGCTGTGACGTCCATCCCTTGGTCACCACAGGCATGGCAAGTGCAGGCAGAGCTTCCTTTGGAGGAACTCTGGTGCCAAGCAGTGCAAAATCACCTGCCAGTGCCATGTTCACAGCTAGAGCACCACCAAACACGAGCTTATGTGTCTCTTCTTCTCTGCTCCACTCATCAGCAAGAGCCATCTGACTGTCCTCCATTCACCAGGGACATGGAAGGGCACATAAACCCATTTGTCCTTCCCTGCTGTCTTCTGCTGGTGATGTTCCGCTGAAGTCTTTAAACATTGTCCCCTCTCCCCCTGGAGATGATGGTCTCCTGGTATGGGCCTGCCATTTCCCCTACTTTGTCCCCTGATTCCCCCTCCCCAACCCTAAAGAATTTAGCAGTTTTGCTTTATTGCTTTCCTTCTCCCTTGTGGCTTCTCTTGGCTCTGTGAGGTCAATAGCTCTTGGAGCGACAAGGCTGGAGCTGCCACTCCAGAAACACTCACCAGGAAGGCTTGTGTTTAAGTAAGCATTCACTCTTTTGTCAGGGTAGAGGCAAAGCAGGCAACCTTGAGAGCAGGTGAACTGTTGGGCTAGGAAGGGGTAGACTTCAGTACCTAAAATGTTTACCATTTCTTTCCTCTCTCGCATTTTTCACTCCATTCAAGTGGAGAACTGATCAAACCCAACTTCCGCTGCCTAAAAAGGGCTGGTTGACATCTGTATTGACAGCTGCTCTCCAGGGAAGGGGGCACTGTTGGAAACTGCCATGGTTGGTGAGCAGTTGGTTGGTTGTGTTTTGGGGTGGTGTTTTTTTTTCCAGAAAACGTGAAAAATTCCCAGTGGGTGGAGAGGGAAAGTGAACTATGGAAATTGTGTGTCTCATGGTCTCAGTTGAAACACACCCTGGGGAAGGCATATCCTCCATAAGAGGAACAGCAGTGTTGGCCACAAACCAGGAAACCCTTCCCTCCCCGCTCCCCTGTGCAGCAAGAGCTAGGTGCTGGAGGCAGCATTTCCATCCCAAAAGGCTGTTCCTGGTTCTTCTCATAGCTCTTCACCCCTTGGGAAACCCACTGGAGTGGCCTGCTTAAGTGCAGGTTGTCCTCCAGGGCTCTTGCCCCTTTGCTCATCAGTTTTTTCCAGCAGACTAGTTTTACTGGTGGTGCTGGGCTCTGTACTTGGGCTATTCGCTGGTTGTGCTGTGAGAATATGAGGAATGTTGCTGTATCCCGAGTAATGCCATCAGTGTTGGCTGAGGTACATGGTTTGGATGCTTGCTCCTAGCCTTGCTCCAAAATGATATGGCAAGAGGTATGTCATGGCATTGGTCTTCACTTGGCGCAGATGCACACATGCACCCAGGGCTGTACAGAAGCTGGAGTGCTAAAACTGGCCTTTTATCTCATAGTTGATCTGCAAATTGGTTAAGACCCACCTCTGGAGTCCTCTACTCACTTTTGTTGCGGCTCCACAGCCCCCTTGCCATCTCCAGGCTACTCGGAGAGTGGGCCCTTTGTCTGCAGCTGGAGAGGAAACTTAATCTTGCCCTGTACAAAGGCAAGAAGGGGACAACCAGCAGTGCAGGGGACCGAAGGGTGGAGGAAGGGGATGTGCAACAGCGGCTGATGCAGAGGTGATTTAGTCATAGGGGCTGAAGGGCTGTGAGGCAACTGTGTAGATGGGAGTGCTGCAGACCTGGGGGAAGAAAAGGTGGAGTATTTTGGAGAAAAGGACCTGAGAGGCAGAAGGAGAGGTATTGGGAGGGCTTTGCAGCAGCAGGGGTGGGGACTCAGTCTGAGCTCTCCCTTTCTTGGCTTGATGCCTTCCTCCCCCTTCTCTCGCTGCGTATGGTGTTTCCTCTTGCAGGCCAGCAGAGACCCTGACACCGCTCCATCTCTGGTAAAGCTCAGGCTTGCCTGCTCGCCCAAGCTTTGCTCATCTGCCAGACCCTGTGCATAGCAAGAGGAGGTTTGTTTTGCTGCTGGTTACCCACAGAGTGATACAGATCCCTCTGTGAATCTAAACAACGGGGCAGACAGCATGGCCCCCACTTTTCTGAAACCCTTTTTTGAAAGGGTTCATCATACAGCACTAAATAGCCACCTAAACCGAGTAACTTATTCCTTTTCTTTGATAAACTCACTCTTGTACAAGGCTGCGTGTTGTCTTGGTGGCTGCCAGCACCCTGTTTCTGGTGGGAGCCCCTCTGTGTCCCGGCAGCAGCGAGCATTGCACAGCATAAATCATGGGAAATCCGCTTCTCTGTTGGACGTACTGTTCAAAGGCACCTTGCTTGCGCTCAGGACATTCTGCTGACAGATTTTCCCATTAAATAAAAAGCGCTAGCTGTTGACATACAAATGTATCCGAAGTGTAGGCTTTTACCATCAAATTTCACTGCTGCTGGCTTAAAATCCAGAGGGCATGATAGTGTAAAACCAAAGGGGCAGAGGTTGTCTGAACTTTGGCAGAAGTTCACGTTGTGTTTTGAGTTGAAATTCAGGTTGCTGCTTCTTCCGGCTACAACGATACCTGCATCCCTTCAGGACCCGATGCGTGTCCCGCGGGAAGGACCGGCAGAAGCAGGACTGTTCCCTAATTGCCTCTGTCCATCTGGGAGAAGCCATTTGAGTTAACTGAACTGTCTCTCACGCTTCCTTTTCTGCTTAAACAGTAAATAGGAATTGCATTAAACCACATAGGTCAGCAGTGGCTGTGGGATGCATAGAGCGTGGTAATATGTGTGAGGATGGCTAAGATGGTGCGTGAGGCTTGGAGGCATCACCTCCATCCAAAACACATGTACGTCTTCTGTTCCTACCTCTGCCTGTCGGAGGTCCTCAACTCCCAGTGACTGTCATGTGTTTCCCTCCAATTCCTTTAGATCTTGGCTCCCAGGTCCCTGACTTGCCTCCTCATTGCTTTTTGGATCGTTTAAGTATTTTTCTTGTCTTTAGGAAAGTGAATTAATGTCAAGGGCTGCCAATATCTGTAAAACTGCTTTCTGAGGCAGACTGCTGCTCGCAAATGAGATTTTTTTTTAAAGCAGATATGTCAGATCCATCATCAAAATAACCCATCAAAAATAGCCCCTTCACAGACCTCTGATTCGTATTGCATGGACTTAAACAATAAAGCCAGGCTGGTTTTCAGTCCTTTTCCTGGCTTTGGAAAGAAACTGCTTTTAAAAAAACAAACAACAAACCTGGTGTTTTCCAGTAGAGATGCAGAATTTGCTCTGCGGGGAGCTGGTCTCTCTCAGGAAGCGCTGGAAGTGGCCATTTGGATTTAATGCCTTGCTCGTCAGCTGTATCTGCTGTGAACAGGAACATCTTATGCTGCAAGGATTTTGCTGTTTTCCATTAAATAGGAAGTTGCCCTTTTAGTATTAAGAGTTAAGGGCAGATTCTCAACTGACATGGGCTGTCAGAGCTCCACCAGCTCCAGCAGCTGAAAGTGTATTCCCTCGCAATCCTGCTGCGCTTGGCGTTTTCCTAGGGTTATATAAACATCCCTGTTTTATAGATGGGGCCGGGACATGCAATCTGCAAACTGCTGACAGTCCCTTGCAAGATGCAGAGCTGCACCAGAAGCTTTGGCAGCCCTGTGACGTCAGGGAGAGATGGGAGCCACCTTGGGCAGACCAAAGCCATCAGGATCCTGCCGTGGGGTGTGTGCTGTGGCTTTGGGTCAGCCCCACACCTGCCACTGCTGAAGAAGTTGTTGGGAGCCGATTCAGACACAGCAAGAGGCTCAAGCCAGCAGGGCTGGGGTACCCGCACATCAGAGGTCATCCTCAGGAGAACTTTTTCCATCGGTTCAGGATGCTGCAGGAGCTGGACCTGCACACCCGCTGCACCACGATCAGGTTTTTCTGTCTAGGACGTTGTAGGAGTTCAGGTTTATCTCTGTACTGGCAGGCAAAGGAGGATGCCACACCTCTGGGAGGTTCTGGGGTCTGGGTGGAGTGGGAAAGTGGAGAAGCAGGACGCAGGCTTTGGGGAGCTGCGTTTCATGGGCTTGCCTTGAAGCCAGGGCACTTTGCGATTTCCAGGGACCCTGGGGAAGGAGAGTAGTGATAAATCTGGGTCATAAATAACATTCCCTTGCCCTTCTAGTGATTTCTAACACACTGTGCTTTTTTGACAACAAATGCAGCAACAGGCTGTAATCCACAGGGGCTGTTCTTGGCTCTCAAGCTGAGAAAGTGCTTGTTCCAAGTGGGCTTGGCTGCAAGGAGCTCCCAGCTCTGGGTGTGAAGGTCAGAGGGGAAAGGAAGTAAAAGCACAGATAACACATTGTAGGGCTCTTTCATTGCCAGGCTGGGAGATTTTGTTGTCCTCAAAATTGAGCTCCAGAAAGCGTGATGGGTGATGCTGTGGCTGCTCCTATGGGACCTTGCAGTGCTGCAGCTCCAGGAGAGCTGCACAGCTCCCTCAGGAGAAATACCTAATGGGAACACCCTGTAAATACAACCTGTAAATGTCTAGCAGGTCTAACTGCTGGGGCTGGAAATTCATCCTTGGGTGACTGGTGTGGGCTGGGGGGCCCTTGTGATAGAAGATAGACAGACATCCAGTCTCTCTTTGGATGTGGCTAGAAGATAGAGTTATCGTCATGTAAAAGATCAGGAGTGGTAATGAGATGCAAAGAGGTCCTCGTCTTTGGGATGGGAAACTTTTCAGGAAGGCCCAGACAGTGTGGAACATCTAGAACTGTGTCTGGCTTGGGATGTTTCTCCCTGGAAGATACCAAATTCATCCCCTGCTAACCATCCTTCTTCTGCGTAATGTAAACTCCGGTCAGACCTTCCCAGGCAAACCCCCGGCTGTGCCTCGGTGTGGAGACGCTGTGGCTGTTTCCTTATAACATGAGGGTTTTATATTGCTTTATTCCTTTGTCAGCCTTCCTTGAGTTTTGCCAGCTCTTTATCAGCCAGAAGTTTGCTAGATGTAGAAGGAAAGCACTGTGTTCAAAATGCTTCTTCAATGCCTAGTTCAGGAAAATAAAGAGAATTGCTTGATAGCACCACTCTGCCTCTGAGTAACGTGCATCACTAGGGGCCTGCAGAGGGAGACTGCCTGAGTCTCAGGACAGGGGTGGGTTGTCTTCACATTCTCAAGTCTGCAGATGCTCAACATATCTGGCATGTGAGAACTGGGCTGGACTATTTGCCTTCTTTAGCAACTGGAAGCAATCCAGCCTGCCAGTTCCTGCAAAGCTCATCCTGTGGTTTAGTGGATAATACTGATCCTTGTTCAACTTCCATGCTTTTGTGCCTTGCAAGTGGGTAGGGAAGACTTTGCAGAGCTTGTACTGTGCTGGGATCCCAGTTCATTGCTGTGGAAGGCAGCATGAATATTCATTATGCTGTGGAGTGCTTGCTCCATAGTTTAATAAAATGTTTATTATTACACAGGAATGACCATAAAAATCGTGGCAGGCTGTAGCTGGTCAGCATGTGTAAATGATGTAGGGTGATATCAATAACTGAGGAGGAAGGGTTGTGTCTTTGAACTCAGCGAAGTGTCTTCACGAGTGCACTTACAGGAGTTTGACTTCTGCTGACGTTGTCTCCTTTTCTGCCAGGATGAGTGTTTGGTGTCTATGTTCTTGTGCAGTTATGAAGTTGACTGTAGTCAACGCATGGTTGACTGAGCTCAGAGACCAGGAGCTACACAAACCTGCATTTTCTCAAGCAATCAGTAAAGCTGCTGAGCGATGCAAATCAAAGTGACAGCCAAATCAAGACAGATCCGTTGAAGATGAGCATCGCGGCTTTATTCTGGGACTGCACCAACGTGACTAAAAGTGAATTCAAGTGTCTCAAACCTAATGTTATCCTCAGCAGACCGAGGATGATCCAATGCTGTTGCTGGTGTATTCGTATCTCAGCTAATGAGCAACTTGGCATGGTTGGTGAGGTTATTCCTTGTCCACAGAGCAGAGTTGGGACAGCCCCTCTCAGAGAGGTGCAGAGGGGCCGTGGTGGAGGGGGGGGTCTCTGTGAGCAAGATGTGATGCTGGCTTTTGGTGCTAGGATGTCTCCCGGCCTCTCTGCACTGAGAGACAGCAGGGCACAGATGTGTCCCCTGGATAGGGTGGAGAAATGGGTTTTCATGTCCAAGAGTTTGTTTCAAGGGGCCTCATCAAAGCTGCAAAACACTGAAGCTTTTAGCCACATCTGACCTGAGGGATGTACCCGTGCAACACCGCTGGTCTCCATCTGTGTATTAAACTCTGTGTTTAATGAAGACAGGACGGAGGTTTCACCAAAGAGCAGGACAGCACAGAACAGAGTGGAATTTGTGAGCGAGCCCTGCAATTCTGCCTGTGCTCCCACCTCACCTAAGTCCGTGGATATATAGAAGATAGATGAGGTGAGCAGATTTTGGTATGAATGTGGCTGGCAGCAGACACAGATCATGGATTAAACATGTGCATTGCAAGAAAGGGGCTTTCTTGAGGCAGACAGAGAGGCCTGCTGTTGCCGTGCAGCCCTATTCATCTCCAGCTCTGATGCTAACATCATTATCAATGTGTTTATATGAAGCTTGGCTGCAAAATGGCCCATCGTCCTCAAGTTTTTTCAAGCAAGTCTGTAGTTTTACTAAATACTCCTTTTATTGTGCTGCCAGCGGCTCTCCCAGAGGCCAGTAAAGGAGGTGGCCTGTTTGGCCACAGTGATATCTGGACCGGAGGTTCAATTCCCGTGTGTCTTAAATCTGTCTGCAGACTGGCAAGCAACCAAGTGGGCGCCTCTTTCTCCAAGTAATTGACTGCTTATGTGCAAATCAGCCTCTAGCTGCTTCCACGATGCCTGGCTCACCAGAGTCACACAAGAGCATGCCTCTGCCCTCATGCTTGCAAACCTTGCTGAGTACCGGGGCTGTGCAGGGAATGGTGAGGATGGAGACAGCCCAGCCCTGCTTCTGCATCGGGCCACCATCCTTGGCTCCGAGCAAGCACCCAGGCCTGCTCTGGACCATTAGCATTTCTCTGCAGTGTATGAAATAGCTGTCCATCCTTCAGCTGGCAGGAAACGCTCTCCCAAGTTACAGGCAAGCGTTGTGGAGAAGACCTGTTTGGAAACCACCTACAGAAGTGGAGCTGGAGCTGCAGATGAGATGCCCCTGGCAGGGGATGTGCAGACCTGCGGCCGGAGCTGGTGGCAACAGCATGCATCCGCAGAGTGATTAAGGGTCCTTCTTGTGGGAGGGTGTTGCTGATATGTCAAGGTACGTGTTTCTGCAGAGGAGTGCTCCCCAGGCACCTGGGCACTGGATTGAGGTAGCAGAGCAGTTTTATTTGACTCTCAGAAATGTCGTCTGGTCGTTAAACCAACCAAACTAGGGGTACTGTGGTGCAAGGGGAGGCTGGGGGGAGAAGGAAGGTATGTAAAGACAGAGCTTAGGTCTGGCAGTTTATTCCCTTGTCTTAACATAAACACGGCTGTGTTGGTCTGCCCCGTGATTAGTTGTCTGGGAGTAACAATATCCCTTGAGTTTATAGACACTGCCAGTCCTTGCTGAACGAGAAGGGCTGATGCTTAATGCACGCAGCATTTTCCTCCTGTCATTCCTTTATAAGGAAAAACATTTCAGATTCTGTTTCTACCTTATTTTAACTTCTCCTAAACAAGGGCAGTTTAATTCTGTTGGTGGAACATGTAGTCCAATACTCCCTGACCTGGTGTAGCTATTACAGGCGCTAGCACTGCAAATTAAGATGAAGTATTAACAAAAAGTCAGCACGGTGAGGCTGAGCTCACCAGAGAGCATGCAAGGTGGGGTGGCAAGCCGACACAGCCTGCCTGGAGTCTGGAAATGGGAGAAGTGGTAACGGCAAGCGGGCACCGTATGAACTTCTCATTGCAGCACGGCTTGGTGTGATGGCAATGGCCACATCTTGTCAGAAGGGGAATTTGCCCTATTCCCCTTTTCCTGCTGGGCTTGACCGCAGGGGTTATGGGTGGAAATAGAGCACGGGCTGTGTGTCAGTGGAGACAACCCAGCCCTGTCTGACCCTGAGAGGGAGCAGACCCAGCTCTGCTCATTCAGGACATTGGGACTCTGCAGTCCTCATTTAGAAACCAAAGCGGCAGAGTTAATTGCTCAGCAGCCTGCAGCAAGATGCTTTGTACAACTGCCCAGGGAAGGGTTGTGTCCCACAGCTGATGGCAGCACAGATGCTGCTGAAGTGTCTCTGAGTTTCTCCCTATGCCAGGACCCCCAAACTCAGCCCATCTCCAGGGTTTCACTGTCCTGTTTGTTGGGGGATTGCTAGCGGAGAGTTTCTCTCCCCCTCGTACTGCTTGCTGGAAATCTCCTCCTCTCCTGCCTGGCTTGGTGCCGTCTCTCTCCATGGCTGGTGCTCTGCTCCTGGCATGCTTGCAGGCCCCTTTCCCATTTAGGGCAAATGCTGGATTGCCCCTGCTTTTGGCCTGCTTGCAGCACATCTCCCAGCTGATTTTTTTTTTTTTTTTGATCCTCTCTGTTTCTGGAGGCTGAAATCCCCAGCGTCCCCCCAGCTGTGTGTGCTGGCTGTGGCTCGTGCTGAGAGATGGCTCTTGGAAATCTGTGCTGGGGCGGGCGTGGATGGGGGGAAGCCCAAGTGTTGTTCCTCTCTGGATGCGGCTTGGTGTTGACAGTCTCTTCTAGCAGACAGGGTGAGCCTGAGGGTGGTGGTGACAGCGTCAGGTCCTTCCTGCAGCAATGATTTAATTTCAGCAGAAACAAGTGCCCTGCGGCGGGGAGCCTGCAGGCACGGGGCTGTGCATGGGCGAGAGCTGGGGCAGGCAGAAGTGGCTGAGCACGTGAAAGGGAGGGGAAGTCAAAGGAAATTCCCCTAAAAGCTTGCATGTTGAATCAGGTTTTTTTAATCCAGATTTTGAAATCAGCTGGGCAACTTCTGCATCTGTAGAAGAGGCTGAGTCTGTGTTAGCAGCGCTGGGTATCTGAGAGATGGTGGGGCGGGGAGCAAAGGCTGGCGTGCTGATGGGAGATCTGGTTAGAGGGGGGTTGTGGTTCCCTTTGCCCTGCCCTGTTTTTCCAGCAGGACAGGCGACTGGAGTCTGAGCGCCTGGGCTGCCTCTTGTGTTTGGGGTAGATCCCTTGAACACGCAGCTCTGGGTTCCTGCTTTAGTGCTGCCCAGCACAGCTCAGCCAGCTGGGAGCCTGGAGCCTGCCTAATTGTGCTGGGATCTGGTTAGCGGGGGATTACCTTGGTTGTGTCTTTTGTGTAAATCAAAGAGTTGTAATAAACTTCTCGAGAGGACAGTTTAATGAGATGTAAAAGCCAAGGCAGACCCTGCCCTTGCTGAAGGCAGCTGGTTCCTCCTTGGGTCCAGGCTGGCCCATCTCTTTCCCATTTGCACTCCCTGAGCCTAGCAGTTTGTTAACAGCATGGATCTTGCCTAATTTTATGTATGAGCCTGTGTTGGACCCGCCAAGCTCTCCTGGCAGCAGCAGTGCAGGCAGTGGAGCTGAGGGCATGGTTCCTCTGGCCAGACATTCACAGGGTGATGCCAGGGGCACCCAAATTTCCATCCACATGGAGACAGGAGCACATAGCCCACGGATTTTGGCAACGATGCCTGTTGACTTGTGTACCCTTCCCATCCCTGTGTGCTGGAGCTGGAGCAAAGGGGAAGCTGCCGGTGGTGCTCGGTGCTGCGTGGATGCTGACCGCCACACCTCAGCATCCCCCACTGGTGGATTTGCTGGCATTTGCCAAAGCCTTTCAAAGGAAAGGAAAATTGTGTTCATTCTTCCTCTCCTTCCTTTCCTCCTGCTCTTGTGTCCTCCTCCCGCTGTGCGGTGAGCTGCTGCGCTGTGTCCACTCTGCCCGGAGGAAGCCGAGTGGGTGTGGGGCTGCGGCTCCATCTGGGAATTGTTCTTATCAAACTGGTTTATGTCAAAAAGGAATAATAATAATAAAACATTTGATGGTAAGCAGGGGGATCAGGAGGTACAGCTGCTCCCGAGGCCTGACCTGCAGCTCATGGCACTTCCTGAGCCTTTACGGAGAGTTTTAGGGTCTTTGTGCTGCAGCAGATTTTGTTGCATGCCTGAAATATCTCAGAGGAGCAGGGAGAAACAACTGGGGGCTGGCGCAGGGAGCGCGAGCTGCTGGAAATGTCTCTCTGAGAAGCAGGGGAGAAGTATAAGAAAAGCAAGTTTCCTGCCATGAGCTGGTATATTTATGACTGGAAAGATTTGGGTTGAAAAGGTCGTGAGCAGGCGGCTGAGAGAGCAGCAGAGGCAGTGGCTGTAAGAGCTGCTTTCCCGGCTCACGCCCCGCTCTGCAGCAGGGACGGGAGGGTCCCGTGGGGGTCCGGTGGTCCCATGTGACGGGAGAGGGATGGTGAGCACCAGAGGGGTGAAGGACAGTGCCAAAGGCAGCTGGGATGTGCGTGGGGACGTGGGATGGAGTGGGATTTGCGCCCGTGGGGCTGCTGTGGGGATGGGCTCGGCATGGGGAGTCCACGCTGTGCCTGCCTCCTCCGCTTGTTGTGCGGGGATGGAGTTTCCAGCCCTGCCTTGGACACCACGTGAAAATGAGACGTGCACATCTGGAAGCGGAGTGCATGCGCGTAGTGCTGCCAGTTTATTCCTGCAAATTCTCCCTAATTAGGGACTGCTGGGAAGTTTGCAGTAATGGAAATGGTCTCTTTCTGAGGGGTTCAATGTTCTGGATGACCCTCGCCTCCCCTTTTTCCCCCTGCAACTACCATAGGCGTGCATGTGGTAGGAATGGAGGGGGGAGGTCTTCCCTGCCTCGAGGTCCAGGCATTGCAGTTTCTTCTGGAGTCAGATGCACCCTCAGCCACGCGGGAAGGCTTTGCAATGGAAACGTGCTGTGCCATGTGTGTGTTAAACTCATTAGAGGATGAGCAAGGTTTCTGAAGCCTCTCGTTTCTGTTTAAAATATCTGTGCTGTCACGCAATGTTGTTTTTTGTGCCTATTTGGTCTTAATATTAAAATGCACTAATTAATAATTAATATTTTTAAAAAGAATTAAAGTAATTAAGCTGGTTTTCTGCTTGGATCCTAAACTGCACCTCCAAGTTTCTTAGGAAAGTCTGACCTGAAACTAAATGAGAAGAACAAGGGTATGAGACTAAGTTTGTTTTAACTGCGTGAGGTTCAGGCAGATGCAGTTCCTGATCCTCTTTCCATTTCCTTCCCCTGCAAGCGTCCCCCGCCGTTTAATCAACACCAGGGAGTTGTGCTTCCTTTCCCTTCCCTCCCAGGCACGGGGGCTGCCAGCCCACTCCGCCGGTGCGGTGGGGACCCCCCCCCCAGCCCCCCTGCCCTCCTGGGGGCACTGGGACAGCTGGGTCTGCACTTGGCTGGGGCTGGGCCGATGAGCCTGGCCTGGACTCGGGACAGTGTTTCCCTTTCCAGGCTGTCGGCATGCACAATAACCGGAATCGCCAGCTTGGCGTGAAACGCTTCAAGCTGGGCTCCAGCACCGGCGTGAAGTCAATGGAGCCCACAGTGAGCTCGTCCCGTCCGTACAGATCACCGGGCAAATTGGTTGTTGGAGTTGATGAGGCTTGGAGTGCATAGGAGGGTGTTTGTGGGGAGCAGAGCTGTGCCCTCCCAGCTCAGCCATGTGCCGCTGGATCCGAGCATGGTGGGTGCTAACCCGCAGCATTCTTCCTGCTGGCAGGCAGTGGGACCGAGTGCCTGGTTTGAATCCCACCTTAGCACTGGTGTAAACCCAGGGTGACTTCGTCGGTCCCCATGGAGGCAGGGGAGGTGTTAGGGACCATCAAGGATTTGTACACATGGGGCGCAGGAAAGACTTATCTGCGTTTTCAGATTAGCAGGGTGAGAGGATGGATATTGGTCCTCTGCTTGCCCTGCTCAGCATAACCGCGCGCAATGCATTCCCTTATCCTGTTTGAGAACAAGCTGGTACCTGCTCTGCACACTGACTTAATGGGGTTAAACCTAAGATGAAGTTAAGCCTGCATCTTCTTCACAGCTCTCTCTCTACTGGAGGTGGGGGAGAAGAAGCTGCAGGGACCTTGTGTCTGTGGTTGTTCCTCCACCCGTCCAGCTCCAATGGGGCGCCTCAGCTCCAGGGCTGTCCCAGAACACCAAGTTTGCTGTTTCTCCTGTTTGTGCAGTAAACATCTGAGAAGCTGTAGGCTCGGGGACCGTCGTCTTCCCCATGTCACATTGTATTTCCTATGAGCAGCTGTGCCCCACCTTGAAACCTGTTTGGTGCTTTGCCCCCTTGATTTCACAGCAGTCCTTTTATATCTGCCATCACTAGCTGTTAAAATCTTCTCATTTTCAGCTCTTATTGACCTGTTTGTACCATAACCGTGTTTGGATTTGGATTGGGGTTTTTTTTGTTCCCTTGGCAACGGTGATCTTCGCCTGCAGCAGCTGTCCCCTGTGGTGCATCTGTGTGCAATGCTTCTAGCAGTCCCATCCATCCCCTCCCCACCTTCATTTCTGCTTGTTCTTACTGATGCTGGGTAGCCAGGATGACTCAAGACGGAGCACTAGTGACTTCTGCTTTGCTGCTGAAAGTATCTAATTTACTATGTTTTAGGAGGGCGCTTGCTTTAACTGCGTGGCATCGGAGGCTTGCGGTCATGCTGGGACCCACCGATGAGGTGAGGTCCTTCACACTGATGTGCTTTTCATGAGCAAAGACTTTATTAAAAGCCCTTTGGGTACTGACCTTCTGCATTCTTCCAGATTTCATCCTATTTCTGTTATCCAGTCTTCAAAGTTATCTGACCCTTTCTGTGCAGTACCCTGGCTTTGCATTTGTAACAGGGGCTATGTAGCTCTGTGGCACTAAGGGATGAGATCTGGCCATGTTTCCTTCATCAAGAAAATCAGTTAATTATCCAGAAATCTCAAATCAGCAAACCTATTTTGAATTTTTTAAACTTTTCCCATGATCTTAGTTTCCTTGCAAAGGAAAGGAAGTGTGACTAGCACTGAAGTGTGGCCATCCTTGCTTTTATTTCCTACTCCTTTGGAAGCAGGAAGAGCTTGAAGTCTTGGGAAAGAGCCTTTTTTGGTGATGGTTCCCGCGTAATCAGCAGGGCTGGAATCATGCCGTCATCTACATGAAAGCATGGGCAGAGGTGATGGGAACTGCGCCTCCGCTTTTCCTTCCAGAGTCCCCCCCTGTCCCCAGCCAGTAACACTGGCACCTCCCAAGGAGCCAGGGTCCAGATTTGGCACTGCTCACCACCGCAGCCACGTCTGGTCCTACGACTTCCCAGCTCGCTGTCTCTGAGTGATGGCTGTTACATGCCTCAGTTTCCCCACCTGTAATATGGAGATCATTGCACCTCTTCCTGGTGGATTTGGAAGCAGAAATGTTTTTTTGGACAGAAGCACAAGAATTCAGAAGGTGCAGGGAGTGGAGAAGGGGAAGGGAATTGCAACAGCTTTTTTTTTGGCTTAGAAGAGGTGTGACTCGCCATTCCTTCACCTTCAAAATCTGCCTTGTCTGGATTGTTATACATCTGTTTCTACCTGTTACCCTGCATTGGTGCTGCCCATCTGACAACAGCCGAGTGCATGGTGCAGCCAGTGCTGCCTTGCACTTTGGCTTGAAGCAATGCCGTGGGGATGTTAGACCTCTGCAGATGTTGGGGGTTGGTGTCGCATGTTGCAAGAGCCTCCACCCACGTCCTGCACCTACCCAGAAAGGCCGGGAAGGATGTTTCATCTGTGATCAGCAGCAAGAAAAGATATTTGGACTCTCAATAGAAACATTAGGTGGTTAATAATAATATTTAGCTGCTCCTACATAGTCCTTTTGGTCAGTAAGTCTCAAAGCATTTTATAGAAGAGACCAGAATCAATAAAGAGTTTTGTTTTCTAATTAAAAGAAGAGGAGGAAAGGGAAGATGCTGTGGATGAATTACCTGCTTTTGCATACAAGAGAATTTAAGATTCAGGTAGCCACAATGACTCATGCCACCTAGTCTAACCGAGCCTGACGCTCATGACTGCAGCAGATTGTGAGACTGATAAGAGCTTTGTGGGTTCAGAAAAACCTCGACTTGTGGGAGGAAGAAAATCTGCCTGAAAAACTGCATTCTTAGCAGCTTGCAAGGAAACTGTAAGGTGCTGTTTAAAATGCGTGTGGATAGGAAAGTCCCTTTTCTGCCTTAGCCTGTCTTGATAAGGGATCTTCTAATGGTGATACCTACCATCTCCTTGGGTCCCCCCATGCTTATGTCAGGGCAGAGGCAGTGACCAGCACTGGCTGCTTCTGGAGGAGGTTATGCTGTGATGTGGAGAAACCCTTGAGATACATCACTGCCTGGAGGGCAGGAGAGCCCAGGGAGAAGGTACCTAGGGGACCAGAGTCAAGGTTTCTTGCATCTGCCAGGTATCATGGCATCAAGCTAGTTTTAGATTGGTATCGATAACTAAGTGATCAGCAGATTTTACAGACTGCCTTTTCTGGGGCAGGAAATCACTTCTAGGCCAACAAATCAACTTTGCAGGAAGTTTATTGCTCATCTGAAGAGCAGAGCAATGCTGAAAGAAAAAGGGCTGGGCAGTCAGTGCCCTCGGTGGCCTGGCTTAGTAAGGAAACAAGAAATATTTCCATTGTAATGTAATACAGCAAAGAAAGTAATTTACTTAAACCTCTCCCGCAGCCAGTGGTTTGCAGAACAGGGATGGTGTCTTGGACAGTAGTTGCTGTGTAAAGTATCCTGAAGGTCTCAGCTGAGCAGGAGCTCGAGATGAGTCCTCTGATACAATAAAAACAGTTAGTGAGACCCTTGGTTGTGTACAGAAGGGGAGCAGCAAGCAACGAAAGAGAGGTTATCTGCTCTCTTGCTTTTGAAAAGTGAGTTCTCTCTCTTTATTAAAATCAAAATAAAAATCTAATAACAAATGCTTGTGAAATGTTGGGAGAAGGGAGCAGGAAAGCCAGATAAGTGACTACGGGACCAAAGAAAGTACCTGGCAGGAAGGACCGAAGGAGCAGAACCTAATTAGTTTATCAAAGGGAATGCAGGTGACGTGATCAGTGTGGGAGATCTTTCATCAGGAGAAGGCTCAGGGTCCTTAATCTCCTCAATCTACCAGACAAGGGCAAAGCAGGGCCTGTGCCGAAACTGCATTTGGATAAGCAGTACGACACACACACGCTTGTGCTATGCTGATGGGGAGCCCCAGAAACAAATTCCAGGGGAGGTGATGGATTCTCCATCTCTCTGGGATGGGTGCTCAGCTTCCCAGGGTTGCCTGCCTTTCTAGAAGAATTGTTTAGCTAAACACAAGCTTTTGAGTTCAGGATGCAGGTAGAAAACCAGATGAAATGGTGTTTAGTTGTTATGTGCAGACTGGACAAGTGAATGATTTTTTTGGTCTTATGCTCTTGTAAAGCCATGGCTCTGACCGTGGCTAAATCAGAGAAAGGTGCAAGAGAAAGGGTCCAGGAGAGAGGAAGGATGAGCTGATCTCCCTGGAGGAAAGCTTGCTCCTTCTCTACGAGCAGGCGCTTGGTTTGTGTGCTGTGGGGTGAGCTGTTTACATACCTTCCTGCTTTAAATATTTACTATTAGAGCTCTGGATATTCTTGTTATTCTTTAGTTGCTATAGTTTTCCATCTTCCTCTCCCCCTCTCAGTGCCTTAGGTGCACATGGGTGCAATATTAACCAGCTGGTTTTAATGAAAATGAACTCCTACTTATAGTCCGGATATTTTATTTCACACTTCTTGGGGCTCTCCTCTAGGCCTGTTGATTTGCTAAACTTTTATTAGATCCAGGATGATAACACTGTCTTTGCTTAGGAAATGCAGAGTAGCCCAGGGAACTGGGACAAAATGAAACCACCTCAAACTCTTCTGCTGAAGAGCTTTGAGCTTCTTCACCAGCTTCATGGGACCGGTGGACGTCATCGTGACACTCACTACGCACAATCCATCAAACAACAGGGGTTTTTCTAGTGGTTTACTACTTCTTGCCTCTGGTTGACCTCAAAAATGGGGTCCCCATCACAGCGCCCCACCGATCCCCATGTGACCTAGTTCAGAGAGTGCCACCAAACACCAAGTGGTGCGTCCGACACTGTGTCTTATGGGGTTTGCAAGGGAGGAGACTCTGAACATCAAAAAAAGTGCTCGGTCCTTCCTGAGATTGATCCTATCGCTACTTTTTAATCTTTTTTACAATATCAATTTTTAGTTTGTCTTGCCTTGTTCATTTTTTTTCTCCCCCTTTAAACCCATTCTACAACCTTGCAATGAGAGCACACCGGGTAGTTAAAATGCTTAACAGCCTTCCTAAAAGACTAAGCTAGGTTCTGCTCCTCCAGCAAGGGAGTCATGGACAGGTTTTTAACAAAGTAGCTTTTTTCTTGCTCAGTAACTAAGGTTAATTATTGACAGCTACATTTTTACCTGCTTGAAATGGATTGCGGATGTGACCTGCATATGAGCACTTCAGAAAAATAAAGCCACGTTATTTTGAAAATCAGTGCTGGTGCAGGCCAGCCAGTGTGTGATGCTGTGCAATGTGGCAATTGCCACTGCTGCCTGCAGTGTGTGGATGCTCCCTGCGTGTGTGGATGTGGGGACGGCGGGGACCCGACACCAGGGCGCTGAGCCCAGCGGCACGAGAGCCGCAGGTCTGTGTTCATTCCCATTCTCTAAGGCATCGGGAAGAGGTAACGGTGTTCAGGCAGTGGGGCTGCCAGGGAGATGTGCACCAGTGGCTTTACTGGCGGCGTGTTGCATGGGGAGGCATATACATTTCCATACTGCGATTGCAGAGGGATGCAGAGCCTGTTCCTCTCTGCACTGTTGTGATGTGTTGGTTTCTGATGTCGCTAGGAGTGCAAGAGATGAAAGAGCTGCTCTCTGTGGAAGGGGAGGAAACCCACTGTATCTACCTTAAAATACCACACTTCTGTTTTAAAGGTGTGTTCTCAAGACTATTTAAGCAGTTCTCATGTTTTAAAGTAATCCCTTTCCTTGGATTAAAACCTTAAGCTATTAACAGCATGGAAAACCTGGAACTTCTTGAGTCTGGGAAATTGGTGCCCTTGGTTTCATTTTCTGGTTCACATACACTCTTGGGGAGTCTGTGGTGTTTGCAGACTTTGGAAGTGTAAAATTAAAAGCGTGACATAAGTGGTGAAGCATGTACTTTCTGCAGTACCAGACGGTAACAGTACTACTGTTTTGCATAATTTTTCATTATGGTTCACCCAAAGTGGACTAAAACCCCAGCCCATTAATTCTTCTTTTCCTACTGATGTGCCTGGACACATTTCAGTGAGTATCATCACTTTTAAATGATGCTACTAAAACACAGGGTGGGGAGGATAAAAAGAGGGTCAAGAGGGCAGGATCTGAATCAACATGGGAAGGGAGAAACATCAGATAACGAGCAGAGAGACGCACAAACCGAGAGGGCGTGAGAGGTGGAGAGAAGGCAGCAGTGCTGCGCAAGGGGCTGGTGTCGATGGCCAGAGCTGGCCCTTGCCTCGCTGGCTCTGGCCAGAGAGGAGCGAGCTGCGGCAGCGCGGGGCTCAGCACAGGCGTGCCCGGCCGCGCGCTCGGCTTTGGGCCAGGTTTTGCAGCCTCTTCTGCTGCTTCGGTGGTGGTTTTCCAGAGCTGGCTGCAGAAGCGGCTTGGATTTGGTAGCGATGGGTGCTAGCTAGCGCTCTGGTTTGATTTTGAGAAATTATAAAAACAGAGGAGGGTGGCCGAGTTGCCCCTTTCCGAAGAAGGGCAAATCGAAAAGGGTTACGGGGGCTTGAGGACATCGGCGGTGTAACCCCCCCCGTTTGGGCTGGTGCCATCCCTTTCGTGGGCCATCCTTGGGTTGTCACCCAAGCTTGTTACCTCCGTGACCGCGGGGGGAGGATGCGGGACAAGCTCGACTCTGCAAGATGCTGCTCCCCCCCCCCCCCACCACCACCCGGGTCCCGCCTGGCCTCCGCGGGTGCCCCCCTTCCACCCACCCGGGGCGGTTGCGGGGGATCCGCGGAGGGGCCGGCGCGGGGGCGGCGTGACGGGCGTGGGGAGCA
>NW_010973093.1:2395280-2432984 GCF_000737465.1 Haliaeetus leucocephalus | reverse complement strand
GGGTGCCCGAGGGCGGCCGGCGGGCAGCCCCCATCCCCCGGCAGCCGCCGGAGCCGGGGAGGGGTGGTCGTCGGTGCTGCCGCCGGGCTGCGGGGTCTTTTGTTCGGAGCGGCGTTGCGCCCGGGGTGTTATCTGCTCAGGCAGGATCTTACGGGATGTTTTTCCTTTCCTGCCTTTCCTATGTGGATTTTTAGCTGGAAACACACGCCTGACAAAACTAAAAGTCTGGGAAACTCCAGGCACCGGCCCCCTCTGTCGACTCCCAGATTTTGAATGCAAACATAGCCCTAGAGTAGCTGGGAGGTGGATAGCGAACCCAAGTTTCAAATATGTCCATAGCGGGAGCTGCCCGCCCTAGAAAGCTTTGCAGTTGTCCGGTGGCAGAGCTCCAGTTGCCCGACAGCGTTGCCTTGCTCTCCGATGGAGTATCTTCTTGCAATCCCCTTGGCGTGCAGACAGAGATAGCTTCTCCCCGGGCGTCTGTGGCTCTTGCCCGGTATGCTGGCTTTTTTAGGCAAGAAAATAAGCTAGCAGAGAAGCGTGCTGCTGCCAGATGGGTATGAGAGTTAAAGACGGGCAGAAGAGAGGTGGGGGGATTTGTCTGAAGCAGGCGTTGAGAGATCGGCTCAGGGGAGCTCATCTGCCTAAGCCGAGTTTTGGAAGAGCAGCTCCATCCCTACACACGCTCACGTCCTGGCAGTGACCCAAACTGAGCTTCGTGCAGTGGTTTCTAGAAAAAAAAAAAAACCAACCCCAAAAAACTGAGAAATAGTGGAGATCTGGGGGCTGCGGTGAAAAATTATCCAGGGGCTGCGCGTGTATAGCTATAGGCTGGGACGACTTCACTGCCTCCTGGTGAATCCAGCCTTGCCTTTGGGAAGGAACACTGTGGTGTTTTTCCTGCTGGGGAGCTGAGGAAGCTGAGAGCGCAAGGGTTCCTCTTCCAGGTCAGGCAGGAAACGGGTGGCAGAGCTGGGGTCTCTGCAGCCCTCCTCGTAAGGTTTAGCCACATTCACGTTCTCTTTTTCTAGCCCCTGGTCTTTCTTCAGCTAAAGTTGGGAGCGGAGGGCTTAGCAGGAGGCTGAGGGAAGTCAAATCCCGTAGGACGAGTGGGACTAACAAGTGTTGGGACAGAGAGAGCAACCCGAACACACCATCAGTTTGGCACTCGGGGTTCAACGGCGCCTTTGTAACTGTCCTTCAGGGACTCATGAGCTTCCCCACCGCAGGGCTCCCGAGTGCTGATGTAATTACAGCCTTTCCTCTCGCCTGCCCCAATTGCATTTAAATCTCTGAAGAATGAGTAATTCCCAACTTGGATATGATAAAGGCTCTGCTGTGAGCCCCGGGGCTGCTTGTTTGGGCTGTGTGTGCTCCTCAGTGGCACCGAGCTGCTCCGCAGTGCGATTTTTTTTTTCTTTTTTTTTTTTTTCAGTCTATAGAGTGCTTTATACTTCCTGCCTATGCAGAGGGAGAGGCTGGGGAAAGCTCTGTGTATCTGCAGCCAAGAGGTCTGGCCTTGCCCTTGAGCAGGGATCTAGGCTACTGTTTCACAATTTAATTAGTTTTCTGGGTTGCATAGCAGCTTCCCAAGAACACGGCAATTAATTTCTAGCCTGTAGGGCAGGAGATGCAGTGTTCGTGTCTGCTGGGTGGGTGTCTCGGCCCCAGGCAGCCGGTGGCCAAGCAGGAAAGATCAGCCAAAAATACCACGGAGCAGAAACACCAGATCGCCCGGCAGCCAGAGCCCTCTTTGTTCTTGCCGGTCACACGCTGCTTGCCCTCCCGAATCACCCTGGTTGTTCCTGCCTGCTTTCCTCGTAGCATCTCTGCCTGCTTTCCTTGTAGCCTCCTTCCCTGGCCTAGGACCGGCAGGTTTCTTGTACCTGCTGGGTTGCAGAAGGCAGGGAGGGCTTCTGCAAGGCTGTGGGCTGCTGGTGTGGGAGCTGCCAGCCTCTGTGAGCCCGTGGAGGATGCAAGAGCCCTTTGGGAGGGAGAAGGAGTACGAGATACTCAGTTCCAGTTTAGTTTCCAAAGCAAAGCGACATGTGAGAGGGAAATACAGCACAGCGGAGTGTGTTCTTCCTTGTGCCTGATGATGCGATGGGGGTGGTCGCATCAAGGCAGCAGTATGTGTGTCCACCTCGCATCGAGCCAGCACATCTTGTGGGGAGGGCGCTAACCCTGCTTATTTGACTGGCAAGATCTTCCTTGTCTCCAATGAGGGAGAGCGCTATTAGGTCTGTGGTTTGCCAGGATTTACAGAGCATAACAGTTCTGCCCTGGGTTTATAGATTTTGGCAGGTTGTCGGAAGCGTGGCTGGTTCAGCTGTGGTTGCGGCAGCGCTTCCCAAGCTCATCTCTGCCTCGGAGGGGGCTGTGGGTCGCTCAGCATCCCGGGGTCTCAGACACGGACCCATGAGTGGCAGGGAAGGGAACCTGTAGCAGTAAATCAACCTGGGTGGTGGGATGCTTGTGCAGTGCGTTAACGTTGCGTAAACCCCAAACCATCCTGATTCTGTTCGGGTTGGGTGATATGGGAATGTGGGTGTCTGTGATGTTCGACTGTGGAGAGGGGTGGATGTTCCCGCTCACGGCTTTGGTTGGTTGTAATGACGCCCAAAGATAACTCTGCAACATGGTACTCGTCTTCCTGCTAAGGATTTAAAGCACTGTGCACTCATGATCTACTGCCTGGTAGTAAGACAGAAGAGATCTCTCTGGCTCCTTATCCTGGTGGGATGTGGCTGCTGCCGAGCAGAGTCCCAGGGGTAACAGAGACGCATTTTTGCTGGCAATAGCTGACGGTGAGTTGGCAGCAGTGATGCTGAGTGCTCTTTGCTTTTGCCAGTACTGTCCGTCACAACCAGATTCGTTTCCTCGTAATGTTGAAACACCTAATGTCACAACCGCTGCAAGCTGAGAACCATGGTAAATGCCGAGTGAGGCTGTAAGTGTGTAGAGTGGCAGGGTGGTGTGGTGTGGTTCAGTGTGATATCTGGAGCTAGAGCCTGGAGGGGATACAGGCTTGCAGCTTTGCTCTGGCAGAAACCATGAGACAGCCTTCGTTGATGGTTCTTAATCCCCGATTTTCTCGTTCCCCATAGCCCAGCTCCCTTGGGGAGTGTGTGCTCGCTGGTGGCCGAGCCTTGGCAGCGCTGTGGTCTGAGCGGTTGTGTGCTGCGTGGAGCTGGACACTGAGGGCAGAGAGCCTCCAGCTCTGCCAGGACATGTCAGTGCTGATAGAAAGGCTTCTCTGGTTATTTGTTTGGTTTTTTTTTCTTCCCCGCGATTGGACACTTTCCTTATAGACACACACTTCTTGCACTGCCCAATGCAGGGTATTTCTAGTATTTCAGTCACAGACTTTGTCTCAATGAGGTACTGACTTGTGCTGAGTTACGTCCTGGTTTTAAGGATCAATAAAGACAAAAAAACCATCAGCCAGGTTGTTTTCAGGAGGAGGCCATATTAGAAATAGGCTTTTTTATGTGCATGAATGTCATGGGCTCATCCTTAAAATTTACTTGAGCAAATGCCCGGAATGTCTCTGGGACACGTGGCCATGGTGCATCCCCTGGGCTGCTTGGGGCTGGCATGCCTGCTGCCTGCTGCCGTGGGGAGCAGCTGCTGCCGGCGTGCTGCGGATGCTGGGACTCAACCCTGCTGCTAATATTAGCAGGAACGTGCTAGAGGGATGGTTGCGATGTTATGTGGGTGATGTGGCTTGAATTCAGTATGGTGAAAAGCCCCGGAGAGGGGATGTGCTTTGTGTTTGCATAAGCATCTCAGTTAGATTCAGGGTCTCTCCTGTAAGCCCTGCCTAAGGGTTTGCAGGATGAGTGCTCGCCTGGGCTTACGTGCATGGGAGTGGGCTGGGAGTCTGGGTGTGTGACTAATGGTCCCACGTGTGCAGAGGTTCAATGCCTGGAAAAGGAAATGCAAAAAGATCTTTCAGGTTATATCTCAGATCATCTCAACCCTAGGAGTGAAGCAAAACTCCTGAATGTCAATTGCTGGATTTCCTGGGCTGTCCCAAAAAGATTGTACTGCAACTAGTCTCTTCTGGTACTCTTCATCACCAGCCCAGCATGGGTAGAGCTAGTGTCGCTATCCCAGCTGATCAATGTAGTGTACTGCTCTGAGACATAAAGTCACCTCTGATATCCTCAAAGGCGAGCTTTACAGGCACTTCAGAGATTTTTCTCTTTTTCCACTCTTCCTATCTATGTTTCTGAATCTGAGACAAAAGGATGGGGTGGATGGGAGTTTTCTGCCAAATCAGCGTGTGGTAGGAGAGGCAGGAGCTGGGGGAAGGCGCCTGTGGGAAGGCAAGAGTTGTGTCATCCCCAGCAGAAGTTGTATCTTCCCCTGTAGATCTGGCCTTTCATGTGCAGAGTGGAAAAATCGTATCTGCCTGGTTACAGCAGCTGAGACCTGCCATTGAGGGTTGTTTTTTTCCCTATGTATATTTAGTTCCTTGGGAATAAAAAGGTTGTGAGGGAGTGGGAAAGGGAAGAACAGGACGTGGATCTTTCTGTCCACGTGAGCTGGGCTCTGGGGATAGCCTCTGGCCCCAGTTAGGATGTAGGATCATCCAAAGGTCGTTGTTTTTAGTCATCTTATGCAAGGAGGGCTAGGCTACATGTCCTTGGGGATGGGCAACCACTGCAGCATTGAGCAGAGTGTCCTTGGCTCTGTGTCAGCACGGAGGGTTTCCAGTGTTGGCTGGTATGGGTGAGCTTTTGCTGTCCATTTAAGATCAGTCTTGGGCAAAGTGAGCACAGTGTTGCGCTAATCATAAAGAAACCTTTCAAAAGTGGCTGGGTGGGAAGGGACAGAGAGCGGATGAATCTTTACACCAGGGCCAGGGCAGCTACTTTGGCTGTGCAAGTGTACTGCTGGTGCCTGGAGGTAAGTCAGTGTTTGGAATATATACACTGTGCTGGCTCTTCCAAGTACTTGCCAGTCTCTGGGATCTTGGTAACGTCTTTCCCTTAGTAAAAGGCTCACCTAAAATATAATCATTCTCCTGCTTTGCTTATTGCCTTTTGGTGGTTTATGTCAGTGGAGTGCGTAGGAGGTGCCTCTAGAACACGTTGGGTCATGCCTAATAGATTTGAGTGACCATGTCTACGTCTCTTGGCCAATGCATGCCAGCAAACCTGCTGCTAAGTGAGAGTTCTGGCACCTTCGAGTGTCCTGTGGCCTCACTGTCTGGGTGCTGGTTTAATTTCTGCTTTGCAGCCCTTCCTTGCAGGGAGCTGCTCAGCCCATTTTCCCAGGAGCCAGGACCCAGACAGCAGCCGCAAAAGCCTGGACTGGGACTTGTCATAAATCCAAAGACAATAGTGGAGACTTCAGAGCCCATAATCACTCCAGATATTCATGTTTCTGACTCTGATATTTGATATTTAAGGCAATGTCTTTTTGCAGGACCATTACGCAGGCTCTTTGCCTCTCCCAAACTCCCTCCCTCCTCCTACTGCAGTGAGCTCTGGCACCTTCGTGGTCTTTAGAGGTGGGACATGGAGGCAACGAGCCAAGTGAACGTAAATCCTGGTTAAGCTTGTTTGAAGCCTGTAAAATGAGTCGATGGGTCTGAGTCCAGTTCCTGATGGGGATGTGCCAGTTTGGTTAGGGTCAGTGTCCATCAGGGGAACTCTTCATGGGGCAGGGGTGGGCTGTCATGCCCTTCAGCACAGGGCTAGGGTTGTGTCCTGGCCACCTCTCGTGTCGTACCTGCAGGGTATCATTTAGTCCTGGTACCCCTCTGCTTTAGTCATGAAGGCATCAGCAGTTTGTACCCGTCTGCTGTGCCGGTGCTGGTGTGGGAGAGCCCTCCTCACTCCCTTCCCTGCTGCGCAAATGGTGCTGGTGAGGAGTAGCCCTTGGGCAACGAAGGGGTTTATTGTTACCCTCAACTTATTCTGAAAAGCTGCCCCCAGATTAATGAGAGCTCTTATCTCCTGATGGCTGTGACTCAGGCTTTTACCGTGATTGCTTTTGTGAGGTTGCTGGACAGAGCTCAGCACTTGGGTCTCCTGGGGACACCTTCGGAGCGGTGACCCAGGTGCAGGGTCTGTCCGAGCTGGCTCTTGGCTGGTTTGCGTGCCAGAAGGTGAGACATCATGGGTGTCAGGGTGGTCTGTCCCCCTGCATCCTCCAGCGCTGCAGCAGATGCCCTGTTGCTGGCACCCAAGTTAGGGCAAGTTGGGGTGGGTTGCCTGGCTGTAGGCACCGCTGACGTCAGGCAGCCTCCCATGGATTGCAGGGCAGGGGGCACTGTGACCACATCGGTCAGCGCCGCCATCCTCCCAGCAGTAGGGGTGGCAGTTTGAGTAAGCATCACAAAATTGTATGGCCCCTTGCTGCTGGTGAGTTGGGTGCTCTCCACCTTGTCCCAGCCCTGGGAGTCAAGGCAGGGGTTAGTGGTGAGGGCATCAGCACACAGCATCATGCTGGCACTGGTCTGCTGGACTAGTTTGGGAGGGAAGAAGCATGGTGAGGACTGGGGTTGGGACTTCAGTCTTTCTTTCATCTGGTCATTGGAAGTGCAAATATGAGGAAATGTGAAAAGGATGGATTTTGATTTTTATTTTTTAAAGCGTGTTTAGTTTACCAGGGAGGAGAAAGGAGGAGGGTTCTGCTCTCTGCCAGCCATCAAGGACGTTTGGACAACTGCTCACATTGTGGTGCTGGGTGTCCCCTCCAACAGAGATGCCAGAGCTGGCCCCAATGGCATCAGCAATCAGCAGGTGGCACAGGCAGGGCTAGTGGGCAGCACTGTGGGCCTGAATGGCTCCTGGGTCCCTTCTTAAGTCACTTTTACTAATTTACCCTTTTCTGTAGCTTTTTAACCAGTGTGTTGCAACACCACCCATCAGTGTCTTCTCAAGCGGAGACTTAATCACTTAATGATTTAATCACCTAGTCCCTGCCAGCCACGGAGGCTGGTCGCCCACCTGAGTCACTCTCCACATCCATGTGCTGGGAGTCGTGACTCATGAGGATGGTGTCTGGGTGCTTATGGCTTCCTACACCCTGTGTGGTACCAGCACTGAAGCTGGTAACACAGGGCAGTCTGGGGTCTGCAAGACCATCTGCATCATGCTTTTGCCTTGTGGGTAATAATTTTGAGGTGTTTTAGAAATATTAGTGAACCAAACCAAATCTGCAGTCCCCTGGGAGGTGCAGAGAAGATTTATTTCTCTCCTCCCCTTATGAAAGGAAACTGGAGCACAGACCTGAGGCAAAAGCTGCAGAGAGCCTGTGGCAGAGCCAGTAATGCAATCTGCTGGGCTGGATACCCTGTATTTTATGTAATTTTCTGTACAAGTATGAAATAAATATAAGGGACGTAAAATATACTGGTCTGATCTGGAAGCATTTTGCTGAGGGTTAATGGTTATATAAACCAAAGTGTAATGGAAAGTCAAAGCTAAAACCTTTCTAGAACTGCATTATAGGGACTTGAAATCTGGGATTTTGAATTAATCTGAATGTGGATTTTATTTTTTTCTATTCTTAGTCCCAACTTTGCTTTTGCATGTTCATTTCTGGTAATTGAGGGGTTTGCTGCATCAGTCTCAGTCCGTTTTGTAGCTTACTGCTTGTGAGTGAAATGCTGCCTGAAAAACCCTGGTTAATGTCAGAGCCCTGAACTTGCATTTATCCCCAGATTTTCTGCATAACTCAGCTTTTGGTACTGTTTGCACAGTTCAGGAAAGTTCTGCATATTGACAGCACGTTGCTAGCGTTATCTTCTACACGCGATTTGTGTCAGACCACGCAATCTATTGCAACTTCTTTTGAATGCTGTTTGTAAAGTCAGAAAAAGAATTTATTTGTGCATAAACCATTCATAACCTGACCCAGGACAGCGTGAGAGTCAGGCTACAACAGGAGATTGTCATTATATGTGTTTATATATGTGTATTTATATGTATGTATTGCAACAAGGTTGGTTTATTGATAAAGAAAAGTGTGAAACCTCCTGGCATAAGCACAGGGAGGGGATCCAGCAACCCTGATTTCTCTCTCACATTGGATGACTGGTAGCTTAGGGAAAGGTGCTTTTAAATTGTCCCCTGCCTTCATTACTCCAGATGTAAGAGGGGATCTGAATTTCTCAGGCTGTTTTGAAGCTGTTAGTGTACTCGCAAAGTTCCACCAGTGTGTGTAGCATTGCTTGCTGCCCGCACTGCCAGTGAATTCCCCATCTCAGCCCCACATTTTTGACCCCACTGAGGGGCTCAGTGCAGCTGGGAGCACCTTGTTGTTGAGGATGGGATAGAGATATCCTGCTCTGGCCCTGCAGCAGGGGTGCAGCTCCCTTCCCCTTCTGCTGTGGGACCTTTAGGTTTAATATACAGTGTATGGACACCCTATAGATACATGAAGAACATCCTACTTGTCCCTGTAACTGAGCCTTTCGTTCACTAAAATGCCTCCACTTCTGTTATGGATGGCAGCAGCTATTCAACAGCATCACGAACGGTAGGTTCGGATAAGCCAAACCCAGGTGGCCCCACGGTAACGTGGGTGAACATGCTCTTTGCACTTGAGCGGGGCCAGAAAACTGCCGTGAGCATCCTGCTGCCTGGTGACAGGGGTCTGGGAAGCTTTAAGGGCCGTGAGCGGTTAATGCTGTGTTGGGTTTCTAAGGGCTCCTTGAAAGATGAGACCTGCAGCCTCCCCCTCTTTCCTCCTTGGGAACAGGAGGTGACCATCTGGTAGCAGTTTAGAGAAAGTCAGCGCTCTCAAACGGTACCATTGTATCATGTGAAATAACGGGGCGCCTGACTGCCCTAGTCCCATAAGGCTCTTATGTGTCAAAAAAACCAAGAAAAGCTTTCCGTGCTTAAGCAAGCAAGCAAATGTAACCCCTGGGTTACGGAGACCACATGAGGGGCAGAGGATGTTTAATGGGAAGCAGTTGGGCACGGCGGCCGCAGTAGAGCCCAAGGCTCCGGTTGCGAAGCAGGTCCCGAAGGAGCCAGCATCCCTCGCTGTTTATTTTGGTCTCCTCCTGAGCTCTGTGCATAGAGGTTTCCTTGTATAAAGCATCCCCTTGACTGTTACTTGGGTATTCTGTTTAAAAAGGGAAGAAAGAAGGAGCAGATGTTCATTCGTTGCCCCCCCCCCCCAGGTCCCATGGGGAGCCCAGAGCTGGGCTGCGGAGCGGGATAAGCCGAGGTGGATGGTGTGTTGTGTAACGTTGGCACTTCCCACTGGGAGATGTGGAGCCCTTGGGCAGGAGCCAGAGCCCTTCACAGCATCTGAGAACCCTCGGCTTGGCTGGGACCCCCAAGGAGGGACTCGCCTTCTGGGAGAGGAGCGTGTAGATAGGAGGCCCCGGCCATTCCACTGGCTTGTGACTTCTCTGGAAAACTCTTGGCTGTCATATGAGCTACTGGGATTTGAACCAGACCTCTGCCCTCTCTTCCCAATTTGCAAGATCCCTAAAGAGCAGCTTTAACTGGTGGCGTGTGACCTGCTGGTGCCTGGCTGTGGGGTGACTGGGAGGACGCAATGGCCGCACTGTGCAGACATCCCCAGTCCTGCAACACAAAATAGAAAGACACAGAAATATTTTGCTACTTCTCAGGCCCTGCGCTTGCTTGGGGAGTGTTCAAGCCAGGGATGAAGGCATGCATTTCTTGCCCCAAAGCACCTGGCTGGCCTGGACAACGTTTGGGTCAAGACTGTGGGTTTGTAGGAGCTGCTGCTGTTGTGCACAGCCAGCAGAGCTGCCCGCAGCAGGTACCATCTCAGAAAGCCTATGCCTCCCTCATCTGCTAGGATTAATACTGGTATTTTTTAAAGCTGGCCCTGCCTGGCTGGCCCTGCAGAGCGGGGCCATTGCTGCGTGATGCTGAGCAAAATGCCACTACCTTGAGAGGTTTGCAAAGGTCTGGTCCCCAAAGGGACTCAGCAGTGAGCAGTTCCCAGCCCAGGCCCATTAGTTGTGGGCAGAGGCTGGCAGGGGCAGTGGTTGCACCTGAAAGGAAGCGCTTGGGAATCTCATTTTAGGGGATTTTGGGCTTTCCCTGCTGTGGGAGGGGAGCCGCTGCCTTCAGCAATGGTGGATTGAGCCAGAGCTGCCTGAATTGGTTTGGAATCGGTTAAAAGGAAGAGCGTGTGGATGGTAACGTTGTTTTGTGCTCACGCCCCATGGCGCACGCACCTCCAGAGGAAGAGAAGGAAGGGCGATGCTCCGATGCTCGGCACCTCCGCCTCTTTCCCTGCCAGCTGCCTCTGACAGCGGCCAGCAGATCGGATGCTGCTGGTGGGGCTGGGGAAGCCCTGCTAGCGCCAAAAATCCCCTGGAAAATATAGTGGGGATAACCCTGCAGCGTGGCCATCCTGGGCCCTGCTTGGGGCAGGGACACCTTGGCCCAGGGTGTCAGGGACGTGTGGACCTGGAGCCCCACGGGGACCCGGAGCATTAGCCAAGACTGCCAGCGTGGGACCCCAGCACCGTGCGGGTGGGAGCGGGGTGCGGGGCCCCGTAGCGCTGCCCTGCCTTCGGCTCCTGTTGTTGTAACGAATACGCCAGCTTCCCCGCAGGAAGCTGGGAGGAGGGTCATCTGGAGCAGAGGCTGTTTACTTTCCTTTCTTGGCTCTGGGCAGGACAGGCTATTTTTAAGCTTTTTCTCTTTTTTTTGAGAGTTGTTTTGCTTCCTGAGGTCTTCTCTCTTCTCTGTGCAAGGAGCAGGAGAGAGGCGATGCTAAGCAGGGGAGCTGCAGCTGCGCTCCGTCGCACCGAGGGCCACCATTGCTGAAGGTGGCATCCCCGAGGATCGTGTTCATGGTAGTGGGTCTCTGTCTCAGAGGTGGAAGCACAAACCCTGTTGGTCACGGTCCTTCCCCTTTTTGTGCCTGGAATGTTTGACCTTCTCCAGACCATGTTGGACTCAGGACAGTGGCCAAGTGTGCTGGCAGGACAAGCTGGGTACCAAAATCCCTGTGCAACCAGAGGCACGAGATGGACATTCCATCCCACAGAGACCCATGGGTGGGAAAGCTCTCGGGTTGTCCCCAGGCAAATCAGTGACACTGTTGGGAAGGGAATGCCACTGGGACCTGGGGGTCCTTGTGATTTTGCTGTCAGAAACTTTGCTGAGCCATTTCTAACCCTCCTTTGGGGTGACGGTTCCTTGCCCAGCCTCTGGTACCCCCTTACTGCCTGTTAGCTGTTGGGACTGCAGCACTGGCATGGGAGGCATTATTTAGATGGCTTGAGTCTCCTGTGGCTGTAATCACGGTTTTGCAGCTCTTCCTTAGACTTTTTGAACCCCTTTGTGTCTGGGCTTTGACCTTTTTCTCCTTTCTGCAGCGGGGCCCAGAAGGACCTGGAGAAAAGCCATTTTTGGGTGTTGTATTCAGTCCAGACCTTCAATAAGGGTAGGGGATGGCTGTGCTCCAGAAAGACTGTGCTGGTGTGGTTGGGCTGGTTTACCCCGGGCTTGGGGCACTTCGAGAGGTTTGAAGTCAAAAGAAAGGGCCATATGCAGCAGCTCCAGTATTGCCATCGAGTGACCCACCACCCAGTCACTATTGTCACCATTTTTTTGGCAGTAGCAAGTGGCAGGGGGACTCAGGGGAACTGAGATGATGGAGGTGGTTCATGCAATGAACCCTGGGGGTCAGCAGGACTGTTTGTATCCAAAGCCTGTTATTGGGTCAAAAAGAAATCCCCAAACCACTTGGTATTGGGAAATTTCCAGGGGGATGTTGATTTAAGAAAAGATGCTCGCCAGCGTTTCCTTTGCTATCGGGTTCCTTGAGAGCATTTACTTTCAAACTGTTCCTCCAGACACATCTGTCATGAGGTTATTAGGCTGCTTTGTTGAAGGGAATAAATGGAGACTGAGGTGGCTGGCTGGAGGAGTGACAAGCAGTTTTTAAGAGCCTGACGTGGACAAAACTGAGATCCCATCCATCAGAGAGCTGGCAGCGCCGGGCCGGGCCGTGTTCTCCGCTGCTCTTGCCCACCCAGTTTTGCTCAAGACTGAGGAAAGGCTCCCCGTCAGGTTTCCCTTCCGCTCCCTTTGTTTTCCTGCAAAATGCAAACTGGGCTTGACTGGTGTTTTGTTTTAAGCTTGGCATTTTGGGGAAAAAATAGCTAAGAAGTTATTCTGGATTCAGGGTGTGATGGAGAAGGAAAATGATAGAAAAGTCTGTGCTAGGAAGTCTGAGCTCCAGCTCAGTTTTGGAGACCTGAGAGTTATGGACATGTTGGAACAGCTCTCAAGTTTGGGACCTTTTTTGGATTAATTGTTCTGGGGGTGCTGAGAACTGAGACTTAGGCGCAGACCTGCAGTGCACGAGATGTGCCAAGCACAGACCACAGGGCAGACATTGCTGCAGAGAGCATCTCGCCTCTGCAAGCGAGTGGTGACATGGCTGGGGGGGCTCCACAGGATTCAGAAAACAGAGCAGATAAAATGGAGGAAAAACATCTTTATTTTTCTTTACTGCCTCATTCCCTCCTTCTACCAATGTCTGAACATTTTTGAGATGCAGGACAGACCATTTTGTCACTAGGTGCCCTTCATGGGACCCTTCCTGGGTTTTACATCACGGATGTTATGTGTTGCATTTCAGTGCTTTCCTCTCTTCATAGCCATAAAGCAGCTGTGGTGCTGTTTCCATCAGGTTAATATTGAGGGTCAATCGCTCTGTGCATCCCTCCCTGCCCACGCCAGCCAGGACCCCGTTCTTGGGAGCCCATCCTAGGCACCCGTTGCTTCCCAGCAGCTCCCGTGCTGGGGTCTGAACCACAACTGGGGGATGTGGGTGTGTGTCTGTGCCCATGTCTGCCTGTCCCTGAGGGGCTCCCAGGAGGGACTTTTGCTGGGTCACTAATACGGAGCATCCTGGGGAGGTCCCTGGTCCCAGCCTCCACAGTGCCCATTCTGGCTGGTTGTGCAGGCGGGCATTCATATTTAGCGTTTTTTGGGTATTCTCCCCAAAAAAGGGAAAGCAGCCCAAAGCCTGTATCCTAACACTTTAACCCCTGCGTGCCTCCCCTGTTGCATGGCTTGTCCAACATGTGAGCCCCAGCTCCGAGGGTCTCGCTTTCCTCACCATCTCCTTTGGGACCCCTCCGAGCTGCTGCCTTGGGATGGGGCCATCGCTGTCCCCAGCTCCTGCTGCCCAGAACGGAGGCAGCCGCATCTGTTGCCTGCCCTGCCTGGTGCAGGGGGGTGGCGGGTGTCAGCAGCTGTGTTTGCAATTTACTGTCGGAGCAGAGCCGGGGTGGCTGCCCGGGGGACGGCCCCCCCCCCAGCCCCCCGTCCTGCTGGCTGGACCCAGCCGTGCCAGATGGCTTCTCTCCGATGAACGGATGTGTCCGAGGGATGGAGGGTCCCCAGGCCCCCTGGTCCTGCCACGGGGGATTGAAGCAGCCCCAGGGAGCAGAGGAGGGTGCTTACTGCGTGGTGGCTCTTCTCCAGCTCCACCCCAGGGGTGGGTGGACATCCCGGGACGAGGGAAGGCTGTGCTCAAGTCTCTCCCCCCGCTCCTGGCGTCCTGTGTGATCTCAAGCCCAGGTTTTTAAAGGCTAAATCTCACTGATACTGTCCTGTTGATGTAAAGGATGGGTGCGCTCATTACTGATGCTTGTGTTGGTTGTTAGCAGTGTGGCTGTCATCACGCTAAGGCTGTCACTACACTGGCTCAGGCTCACCTCACGGGGGCTCCTTTGGGACCCTGGGGCTGTGCCTCATCCTGCCCAAACCCCATGCCTGCCTGGGTGCTGTGGGGCACAGGGGGTATGGGCAGCCCATGGCATTTGGATGGGATCCAGCAGCGGTTCTCTGCGTTTCCCCCCCTTCCCATGAAGTTCAGCCTTTTGTTTCCACCTGGCTGGCTCCTGTGCAGAGCAGGGGGTCTGATGGGCTTAAGGGCATCTACTTCTTTACAGAGGACTGGCTGGAGTGGGGTGGGAAGGGCTGCATGGGGGACACGCAGATGTCCAGGCATAAGCCAGGACATGGTCAGGCAGCTACTGGCCCTCAACTGCGTGGCTGGGATGGGAGCATCGCTCCATGGATGGAGGCTTCCTTCGGCGATGCTTTGTGCCCCTAAGCTGAGTGTCTGACACCAGCTTCATCAGGTTTCCTTAGACACAGTCCTGGCTCAGGGGGGTTGGGGGTTTCATTCTTATGTAGCCTGCCTGGCCGGGGAGCTCTGCGTGCTGAGGGGGGCCCATGTGTTGGGCAGAGCCGAACAATGGGCACTTGTCTGAGTGCTGCTCTGCTGTGGGGGGGTGACCTGTGTGTCTGCTCTACCGCAGCTGAGAGCGCGGGGGCAGATCCTGCGTGGTGCTGGGGCTCGGTGAAGGCAGGACTTCCGCCTCTTCAAGTGTAAATCAGAGCATCCAATCTGATGTTGCATCTGTCTCTCTTTGCGTCCTAACTTCCCCGTTGGTAAAATGGGGATGATGATGTTGAGGTTTTAGGATGTCCCTAAGGCTTCCCAGTTGGCTCCTTCCTTGTATTGGGGTCTCATGTCAATGTTTTCAAAGCATTTCAGTCTTTGGCTTGGGTGATCTCTAGGTTTGTTTTTAAGGATATGAGCTTCTGTGGCTGCCACCTTTGGTTTTCTTGCTGCATTTATATGGATTTGGTGCTCTCCTGTGATTGTTTTCCTGCTCCCAACTTGGATTTCACTGGCAGCACTCACTGGGAAGCCTGTGTTTATCGGCACATCTTTTGGATGTGAGAGGGAAAGGGAGGCGTTGGGAATTGGATCGCTGGCTGCCCCCGAGTCCTGTGCTGTGCTCTGCTCTGCCATGCTGCGATGGGGCCCTCTGCTCCCCTCTGAGCACTGTGGGGTACAGGTGGGATGGAGGGCAGCATGGGGATGGTTTCTACTCTGGGGTTTAATTTCCTGGCTCTGGTTCCAGTTTTGTTATCTGGGTTTGTAACTTGTCTGAAGAGGCGAAGCCTGGCCCTCAGTCCCCACCTGCTTTAAATGGGGTTATGAACCCTCAGGTGAAGGAGCAGAAATGGGGTTATGAGCCTCAGGCAGTGTCTGTAAGCATCTCTTGAGATGCTCAGGTGGATGGTAACTAAATTCTGAACTCCTTTTCATGTTTTTCAGCTCTGAAAAGATCTTTTGAGGTCGAGGAGGTAGATCAGTCTTCAAATTCCTCCACCCCACAAAGACGGACCCCAAACCCCCTCCTCAGGTCCACTGTGTCCAGCTCCACGCAGAAGTTTCAGGAACTTGGCGCCAGGAATTCGGAGCCATCTGCCCGACATGCGGAAACCACAGGCCAAAGATCCCCCAAGCCCTCTCTGAGGAGAGTGGAGCTCTCTGGACCCAAACTGTCCGAGCCGGTGTCCAGAAGAACAGAAATCTCCATTGACATCTCATCCAAGCAGGTGGAGAATTCCACCTCAGGGTTGTCAAGGTTTGGCCTCAAAAGAGCAGATGTGCTGGGCCACAAACCCCCCGAGCCCACCCCAAGGAGGACTGAGATCACCCTCGGCAAGTCCCAGGAGCCGGGTCTCCGGAGGGTGGAGGCGCCGGCATCAAAGATCCCGGAGATGCCCCAGCGAAGAGCCGAGACGCCCAACGCTCCTGTGCCCGACACGGCTACCAAACGCGTGGAAATTCAGGTAGCAAAGGCTGCCGAGGTCTCAGCCCCACCGGCACGGCAAGTGGAGAGCTCGGAGCCTCCCCTGGCCACCCAGCCTCCCCAGGCAGAGCCAAAGCAGCAGCCAGCGCTGATGGAGAGCCCACCAAAGAGAGAAGAAGGTGAGTACAGCTCCAGGCAGCTGCTTGGGTGAGATGCTGACTGATACCTGCCTTTGTCCTTTGTTGCGGGCTCACGGCCCGTGTGGGGACGCTGAGCATTGTGTGCTGCTCTTTCAGCTCCAGTGGTGATGCCTTTCGAGGCTGGTCTTGGATCTGTGCTCAGATGTGTCTACATACATGGCTGTTGTCCTTGGGTTTATCCTGGCTGAAAGAGCTGTCAGTTTGAATCAAAAATGCTATCAAGCCTATAAGGAAATAAAAAAGAAAATGCCAAAAGCCTGGGTGCTTGCAGGAAACAACAATTCTGCCAACTCAGGCCCCATGTGCAGACACACCGGCCTGTGCAGCATCTAGAAAAGCCTCTGAGGTGCTGGAGAGGCGGTGGTTGAGGAAGCGTTGTTGTGATGGCTTGTTGTTTAGTGTTGTTGGTTATGGTTGTGGGACAGAAACCGCCTCTTCATTAGCAGGAGTCAGGGTTTTTTTGGTCTTGGAGCCAAAGTCTAATAACGTCATGAACCAGAGCCACTATTAGACTGGAGCCCTGGCTTATATTAGCTCTATCTTGTTTTCGATTAATCCCATATTAAAGCCAGCTTCCCTCCCCCGCCAGCCGTCACTTATTCTCCCTAACGTTTTGGAGATATTTTTTTTTCCTCTTCTGGCCTGTTAATTATTTTTCCATTCCCTATCACCCACGAGCTCTCTCCCGAAAGGGATGCAGCGGTCAGTTGGAGGGCACCACCTCCCCACTCCACCCTGTGCCTCTCCCCATGGCTTGTGGGATGGCTTGCAGTGGCCAAGCCAGGACCTGGGAGGTCTGTGCCTGGCCCTGGAGCTGAGCCATGTGCCCTTGTCCTGCCCCACCATGGGATGGTCCCCTGCTCCTGCTCCAGCTCCTCTCCCTGGGTGCAGCCCTGCGATCACAGGGCAGTAACAGGGTCTCCAGAGAGGCCAGGTTTCAGTGTGTGCACATCTAAAATCAAATCAGGAGTCAATGGTGGAGCTGATACCGAACTCGTAAGACTTGAGTGGGTTTGTCTCACTGAGCAGATGTATGGCTTAGGTGTAGCTTTTCTGAGCTGGGTTTTAAAGAGTGGACAAATGCCTCCAGCAGATAGCAGGTTGGTCCATCTCCAGCTGGGCATGGCTCAGCTCTGAGACCCAGCCCAATGATGGGGTTCAGCCTGGACCTCCCTTACGGGCTCTCTGTCCCCAGCCACTGTATGTGTGGCGCCCAGGAGGCCCATCTTCTCCCATGGGTGGGTGTTCAGCCTCATCCTGCTGAGTTTGGGCTGCTCTGGGCTTCCCAAGCTCTGAACTGCAGATGGTTGGGCACTTTAAGAGCAGAAGAAAATCTAAGCTGCTGAATCCCCCAGCTGCCCAGGGCAGGGGGTGCGGAGTGGGAGGGCTCTTTGCATCAAAAAAGACTTCAGAAGCGCAGGACAGCTGCTGGGGATGAGTTTTACCCAAGAGCCCAGCTGTCTGGGGTCTGCCTTGCAGAGTGAGCCAGCCCTTGGTCCTGGTACAAAAGGGGCTTTCAGTCTAAATGCCTCCAAGAAGAGCCGGGAGACAAAGTTGTAGGAGTAAGGAGGGCTCCAGTTCCTCCTCCTTCTGTGTCAGCATGGACATACAGGCCAGAGTTGCTCCCCGAGCCCATGTCCCCTTCCCAGTTGTCTCCAACCTCCACCATTGCCATGACTCGAGGTTGCCCTGGGTTGCTCTCATGCAGGACCCCGTTTCAGCGTGCTCCTCCCCTTGGTCCACAACACCCACCCTGGGCGGGTGAATGGCATCTCTCCTTGTCGCTGGTGTAAGCACGTGGAGGAGTTTTGGGGAGGCTGCACAGGGACCCTGAGGGAGCCCTGTGGATGGGTGCAAGCATGTTGCTGACACTTGCCAGCTCCACTGCAGCTCTGGCCCCACCACAACCCCCCAAGTGAAAGCACTGGCTCCCTGATGTCTGCAGCAGAGACAACATGTGGTGTAAAGTCCTGCTCCCTCTTGCTGCTCCCAGGGTTTGGGGCACCTGAGAGATGCTGCCGTGGCACTGGAAGTCCCTCGATCCCATTGCTTGGTGGCTCTCCAGCACAAACAGCTGAGCAGGGGATGCAGGCAGCTGCCTCCAGCTGCCCTCAGCCTTGTGCTGGGACTTGTCTTCCCCCAGCTGCTGGGGCTCAGCTGCCTTGCCCTTAACCCCTTGTCCCGCTGCCAAAGGTATGCAGGAGAGCGTGTTGTGCAGGAAGAGGCCGGTCGAAGGAGAAGGGCAGTCGCCGAGAGCTCAGCAGTTCAGAGCAAACCACAAAGGAAAGGAGTAATTATAGTGCTGAACGTCGTTAGGACGGCTCGGCTGGTGGCGTGGGCTGAGCCCGCTCTGGAGCTGTGGTTCTCAAGGGGGGAGGAGGGCAGGAGGTGTCTTTGTGGGGCAGAAGAGCAAGAAATATTCCTCCTCATCCCTGTTCTCCCTCTCCGAGTCTTCATGCTCTCCTGCATTCCCTGGGGAGCATTGGCTGCACTTCTGCGGGTTTCACATTGAGTTGGGCCATTGGTGATAGGGAGACGGGACATGGGTGTACCACTGCACCAGCATCCTGGGCAAAGCTGGACTTCGTGTCCCCGAGGTGGCTGGTGCTCCCCAGCTGGGACAAGGAAATGTGATGGGATGACTGGGCAATGTGGATTGGTATAGTCAGAGTCGTCCAGAGAAATCTGAGCAGGATTGTGCAGTGGGTGTAGGCAAGGACAGAATATGCAAAGGGCAGAAAGAGGCACAAGCAATTAAAAATAAACGTTAAAAAAAAAAAAAAGGTGAGGGGAAGTGTTGTTTCTGAACCCGCACCCTCAGACACTGCAGTAGGCTGTCTTCACTGCGTAGGACTTACCAAATCTTAACATCCAAATATGACCACCCGTGGGTGGTGATAACCTCTCCCAAGCTCCTGCTGTGGGCAGCGGTTCACTCCTGGCCCTGGAGTGCTGGCCCAGGCTGGAGCTGGCGGCTGAGGCCATTCCTCTCTTGTGCTGGGGAGGCAGGTCTGAGCAGGACACGCAGTGCCCACGCCAGCGTGGCTGAAGCTGGTTCCTCCCTGTAGTGCCGCACTGCGGAGCAGGAATGGCAGGAGGGGCTGGGGTGGGTGATGGTGCCCCTGGCTGCCCAGGCTGCCATCCCACTGTCTTTGCCTGGCAGCTCGGTCCTGCTTTGGTGACCCTTGCTGGTGTAGCTGCTGGCAAGGTGCTGGCTTGCTGAGCCCCCATCGCCTCCTGCTTCTGACCCTCTTCTTCCTCCCTGGCTTGTTTGGGAGTAGCAGCTTTGCCTGGGATGTCCCCCATGGCCCTGGGCAGCGGGGCAGCCCCACTGGCCTCCTTTCCACTGTGGCTGAGCGAGGCTGCCTGGGAGAGGAAAGGGAAATCTTTGTGGGAGCAGCAATACTTCACCCAGAGACATCTGCCAGCCCTTTGCAAAGGAGGGATCTTGAGGACTTCTCCCGAGCTGGGTGGAGGACAGGCAAATCCTTGGGAAGAGCCGCATTGAGTCTGTTGTGGCTAATCCTGCCGCATCCTCCTGCATCAGCATCTCCTTCCGCTGATGCCTTCCATTGCTGACGCTGTGCATGCATGGTTGAATGTCTTGCTCTTCTGTTGTTGTTCATGCTTTGCAACACGGTGGTGGTCGGGGTCGAGAAGAAGACGTTGCTGGTCCCAGAAAAGTTAATGTTTTCCACTTTGGTTTAATACTCCGTCTCTGCTCGCCCCAAATCTGAACCTGTTTGTATTTGGGGTGAAGGCTCAATTCTGGGATCTCAGGTGATGGATTAAAAGCAATCCCAGATGAGAAGTGAAAGCCAGTGTGATCTGATGATCCTTTTTGTCTTGGCACAAGCTGCTGTGGTCACGTTGCCCAGGCCCCCAGAGACAGCATACTGCCAGCAAGGCAGGCTCTCATTCGCGGCTCTGCTGCCTGCTCCTGCCTTCACCCCGTTTTCCTGCTTTTGGCAACTGGTAGGACCACAGTTCTCCTTCCCTGTGGTCCTTTCTTGCAAGGATGCTCTGAAGCTTGCTTAGATATATCAAGGCAGATACAATGAATAATGGAAACGTTCACCTAAAACAGGGACTTGATCTTCCTCTGCAACAGCTATGTCCTGCCATGGTGATGTGCAAAATGGTCTGAACCATCTCTGAGCTTTCAGCTTTTTTGGAGTCTTTGTCCCATTGCTGCCTGATGCCCCCCTTTGGGACAACCATGCAGGGTGCCACCCACCTCTTAAAAAGCACCAGGGTCCCCCCTCCTATTTTACTGCAGACTGACCATCAGGAGAGTAAAGCAATTCAACCTTTTTGCTCTTTTTTTCAGCCTTGGACCCCTATGGAAAGCCTTTTCTTTAGAATTTGCTATTTTAGAAGCTGCCTTAGAGTTGAGGTAAAATTAAAAAAAAAAAAAATTCAGATCCACTGAGCTCCTTGTGAAGATGGTATCTAAAAACCAGGGACCCGTTGCTGTGTGCTGGGGAAGCCATGGTGTGGGTTGCAGCCCAGTGGTCCCCAGCCAACCTCAAGCCTCCATCCTGCCATGGACACCCAGGGACGGAGAAACAAAACCACCTGAGCCTTCAGGCGAGTCTTCTTCTGTGCTGTCCTGCAAGGGTGACGCCAAGTGTGGGGTTGGGCCGCCTTGCTGGAGCTGAGGGTTAGAGGGATTTGGATGACTATTAACACAGTGACGCTCCCTGCAATGAAAAGGCCAGGGCTGAGTGGAGACGCAGTGAGTAATCATTTCCAGCTCCCTAAGCTGCACTGCAATTTAACTGTACAAAGAGATTAAAGCTGTAGGGAAACATTTCCTTAAAACCAGCTGACACATTTGGGCTAGATTACGGGTAGTCTTTTTTTTTGTTGGTTTCTTTTTTTTTTTTAATGGGGAAGTGCCTACAGCCTGAGATACCAAATGGAGGGGCTGAGTGGGAAATGCAGAGTCCCAGTTTGTGAACTCAGGTGCCAAAAATGAGATAATCTGGAAAAATGGAGACCTGCAGCGCCAGTGACTTGGAACGAAGGAGCAGGAGTGTGTGCGGGGGAGATAATTGCATCCCATCGCAGGGACGCTGCCTGATCCGGGACGCCACATGCATGGCCTCCTGCCTGCACGGGGAGGGCAGCATCCAGCATCGGGGCTGGGCGCTTTCTGCTTTCCCCTCCCACCCTGTTCTCTGTCCCTGGCTGTGCATGGAGCGGCCAGCGCACCTCCGTTCCTTTTGGGGTGTATTTTGGGCACTGAGGATGTCAGGCAAGGAGGCCAAGTGATGTAGATGTGATGGAACTTCTGCTGCACATCTTTGCCCCCCAGGAATGCTGTTCGCAAACTCATTACATCACGTTCAGCTCCAGTCACATTGACGTTCATGTGTCCCCTTCTTTGTGTCTGTGTGGGCGCAGTTTATATGGATGCCATCACGGTCCCACATGGGTGCTCGAGCCACGCAGCATATGCCCCAGGCAGCAAGCCTGCCTGCCCTCAGTCTCCAGCGCAGGCAGCCAGACCCAGGAGCAATCACACAGAGAATTCATTTGCCCTGTTGGAAGTCCCTGAGGGCCCATAGGAAAAGCAGTGATCTCCCCAGTGGAGATTCATTATGGGAAGGAATATTTTCCCATAGGAAGCGTTATGGTTCCCACTTCCCTTCCCTCCCTTGTGTTGTTTGAGACCAGAAGAGGGCGAACCTGTGGATGCTGAGCTGCAGAGTCCTCCTGGCGCTGGGCTTAATGACCTGACAGGTCTCTTCCATTGCTAGGTTGGGTCTGTGGGCTAGAATGTGCATCAGTGTCATTCCTTCCTGCACCTTGCAGGAAGCATCTAAGGCTGAACGTGTCTCTGTAGAGGTCAAAGCCTCCTGTTCCAGGCAGAAGGTGACCAACTGCACAGCACCTGGAGTTGTTGGCTCTCTGCAGCCTTGTGGGGTCTCTGCTCGTTGTGTTGGGGTGTGAGCCCTGTGCAGCTGCAAGACCCTTCTGGCTCTGCACCTCCATGCATGCAAACCAGGGCAGCCCCTGGGCAGAGAACTGCCTTTGCTGCGCTGAGAAACACGGGTGAGCGCTCCTGCCTGCTGTTGGATTTGCATATGTATAAATGACGCTGGAAGGCGATGGGAGATGCAGCCCTGGCTGAGGGTGGCGTGTACAAACCAGACCCAAGAGTTTCTCTGTTTACCTTGCGGTATCTGCATGTCTGGAGCCCATGGCAGTCGTGCTGGGGAACATGCTCCCCGCCTGTCAACTCCTTTGGCAACTTCAAGCTTTCTCACATTTAGGTTAATCATCCTACAGGCTGATAAGGCAAATAAAATCCGTTATCTTGACCAAGATAAAACAAAGAGGTTGCTTTGATCTCCTGCAGTAAGGCCTGGCCACTCTTTTTGTGACTTTTCTGCTGTCTGCTGGGGGAGGGAAGCAATGGCAATGGTGATGAACCTTCTGTAGTTAAGAAATCATTTTCTTCTAAACTATTTCTAGACCTCTGTCACTGCCCGAGATGTTTCTGTTGGCCAATAGTTGAAGGGACACCATAGGCTGGGTACAGTGCCAACTCCATAAACTCTGTAAGAGGACTTGAGGAATTGAACTGAGATTATAGAGAGATAACTTTGTTTTTAGAAGATCAAACATTGTTGCGAGCAAAAAAGATAACTTGACAGCAAGCCAGTTGTGTTCTTTACTCCTCCAGCAAACAAACAGATGCACAGACACTTTTGTGTTGTCCAAGATGCTGCAATGAAGCTGAAGTGAATGTGGCTATAAATGGAAGAAGCAGCTGGTCTTGGATTGCAGCCTGTGCTCAGACTTCTTTGGGCCCAATTTTTCTTACATCTGTTACAGGTTTTAAAGGAGGGACTTGGGGAGCGGGCTGCTTTTCTTGGGGTTAGTTGAATTTGGGCCATTCGTTTTGTTGGTCTTCTGAATGGGTCTCTGCGCAGAAGTTCCCTGGATTTCTGTAGGGTCACATGCATAAATATGTCACTCTCTTGAATTGCTTCATTTTATCTTGGCATGAAGATAGTACCGGACATATTGAGAGACAAAACTGGACCAAAGGGTCTGGTCCAAAACATTTTGCAAACAACAAAACTTTGCAGATGTTTATGCATTTATGAAAAACAAATAGTTTTAACAAGCCATCTAAGGTTGCTGTGCCACCTCAGGAGTGACAGCATGGGGATTTTCGGTTGCTTGGCTCCTCCTTGACTTGTATTGTCTAGAGTTTCTTCTGTGTGGAAGCAGTGGGTTGGTTTTTGCGTAGCAAAGGCAATTTGTACAACAGGGATGAAGAAGAACTGAAATGAAGCATCTTTCAGTACCTTGAAGTTCAAAGATTGTTGATGCTCTAGAAAATATGGGCATAACCTTGGATTAATGTTTAGCTTTTCAACCCAGGAGACATTGTCCAGGTTATGTCTGAGTTGAGTGGTCTTACCAGCCCCTGGGTATTCCGTGAATTCCAGGTCTGCAGAGGCTTTCTGTGGTGCAGCTCCAGCGTGGTCCCTGGCTAGTGTTTCCAAGGGGTCCAGAAATATTTAGTGGGAGCTGAGCACCTACCTCCTTTTGTCTCTTTGTGGATTCAACCTTTGTCCATCTATGAGCAAGACCTTTGCAGAGAATGCTCCCAGTGGATCCCTTGCATGTGGCTTCATCCATACGTACTGCATGCCGTTCACCCTGGTTCACTTGAGATGTCTGTACTTGAGCTAATCACCTGGATGCCTCCCTTAGGCTGGTGTGAATTGTGTCCTCAAAGGGTTTATTTTTTTCTGCCGAATGTAAAGAGAGCCTATGCAATCAGTTCAGCTGGAGACTTCTCCATTTGGGTGAGACAAATTTTACCCTCCTATATTATTACCAGAGCCAAAGAGATGGAGGTGAAAAGGGACCTTGCAGCAGGACAGAACTGTGCAAGACACTAATCCCTTGTTATCAATAGTGTGTGACAGCTCCCCAGCAAACCTCATCCCCTTGTGTCAGGTCGTTCTGCAAACAGGTCGCTGTGGACAATCATTTACTTAAGTGCATGGGTCAGACTGTCTTTGATGCTTATCAATAGGACTTCAACTTTTTATGATGGCTCTGTCTTCTGCCCTCTCCTGCTCGCTTGCTGTGCATGGAGTGGGACAGACATTCCTTCCCTCTCTCAAAGAAAAGCTTAGTTTGGGGAGATCTCAGGGGAAGAAGATTAGATGGGAATCCAAAAGGGTATGGTGCCTAGGATGAGAGAGCAGTGATAAAAGTTAATGATACATAAACTCTTGAAAGGAGCTTTCTCAGTTACAACTGTATGGTAGCTCACAAGTCTTAAATTGTAGGGCATTGCTTTCAACTCCAGCATGAATGCACCTGGGGCGTATTTCATGTGTGACAGGTAGATCTGGAGGGAAATCACAGGTATTGCCCTACCCAGCTTGGGCTGGAGCCCCTGCCTGTATTTGCTTCCCCTGCATATTACGACTTTGGATGGGAATTTTTGTTTGCTTGTTATTTGCTCTAATTTGGGAGGCTGTGCTCCTTTCTACTGATGCATCAAAGTAGTGGTGTCCTCTGAACCCTTCTCTGCAGCTCTGGTACATGGAAATACAGGATGAGTCCCTGGTTACAGTCTCTGAAGCTACAAATGCATGGGCTCATGCCATTACGGTGTAGAGGTTGCTGTCCTCCATCACACACGTGACGTACTTGGGGCGTTTGCTGGCAACTTGCTCCCATCTGTAGTGGAAGTAAGTTCAGGGACCAAGAGCCAGAAAAACACTGAGAAGATGACAAAAGGTTGGATGGCAGGAGAGCCTAGTCAGGATCCTGCCTTTGCTGTTTGCTTGCTCATTGTCCTGGGCAAACCCCTCTACCCACTCCAGTTTCTCGTTTTGTAACAAGGACCTGGTGAATGTGGCAAGATGCCTCGAGTTTTGTCCTTGCATTGAGTCCTTTCTTTTTCGAGGTTCAGCTGGTGATAAGGAAATTGCTGGTTCTGGTCACAGAGGTGCAGTGGGGTTGTGCAGGATGGGAGAAGCTGCTCTGCCCAGCGTACTGGAGTGGCTCTACAAAGAGAGAGGTCCTCAGCTGTCCAGGAGGAGAGGGAGGGTATCAAATGTTTCTGTATCAAAACCTTCTCCAGTCTACTGTGCTCTTCAGTCTGCTTTCTCCTAAATTTGAAAAACCTGTAGTTTGGAGGGGAAAAAAGGATTTGGAAGGCAAACTTTGGATGTGTGGGGAGCAGATGTGGGGATGGATGCTGCCTCCTGATTTATGAGTGATGGAGACTGCTGACACTGAGGGAGGTGGAGCAGGCACTGGCGGGTGTTTGGATACTCTTTGCCTCATGTCCTCCTCCCCTGCTTCCATCTTGTGCAGATAGGAAGGAGAGTGGAGATTACCTTGGAGTTGTCCAGATTTGTCCTGGGAAAAAGGAGTAGATCTGAGCAGCTTTTCTGATAAAACATAATTGTTTAGACAAACTCTGGCTGAACTCGCTTCCTCCTGCAGCCCAACATGCAGATAAAGGGGGTGGAAGTGGGAGGCCAAGTTCACAGGCTGCTGAGGCCCTCCCTGGGGTCACGCCGCCCCCAAGATCCCCTGTTCACCCATTTTGGTGGCCTTGGAGAAGACAAGATGATGCAGTTGAGTGCTGAGGATGATGCCCAGGTCGTAGGTAGTTCAGTGCTCTGGAAGAGACCTTGGTAACGCAGCACATCAGTGCTGGGAGAAGGGAGAATGTGGGTGGTCCTGGAGGGCAACATTAGATCCATCATGGTTCATTTGCAGAGGATGGACCTCGGTTGCATGTTGCTCAGTGGGATGTAGGAGGTGAATTTGCTCCAGCCATGCTCTCTCCAAACCTGGCAGTCCTGGGTGTAGGGTGGCTGGGCAGAGCCATACCCTAGAGCGATCCTGTTTGGGCTGGAAACAATGGGACAAGCAGGACTTGGGTGGGATGTGGCCACAGGAGAGGTGTTGTCATGCCCTGTGTGGCTCCTACTGAGGTCTCCAGGAGTCGCATTGTAGAGTCAGATGAAATCTGAGATCCTGCCATAATTGCCTTAGGGAAATGGTCCTCCTTGCCCTACTTTGTGTAGTAAATAAAAGTTTATTTACAGCCCAAGAATGCACGCCCTGAGGTTGAGAGGTGAAGTGTTCCTGTGGGGCCCTGAAAGAGCTCTGGGGTTTCCTCTTTGCTTTGTGGCCTCAATTCCTGGGCAGAAAAGTCTTGCAAAGGAGCAGCTCTGTAGGTGGGAGCTTGGTGAAGTGGAGGCCTTTGCATGGGCCCTGGGGCATAGCTTTGTCTCCCTGTAGCAAGGCCACGTGTCCGTGTGTGTCACCTGGAGAAGAAGAGCTGGGAGGAGATAACCAGTGCTCACGTGTGACACGTGGGCTGGAGCAGCCAGGGACAGCAGCAGGTGATGGGCTGTCATCCGTCTGCCTCCCCGCTTGGCCGCCATCATCCAGCATTTCCCCAGAGCCCATGTTTGCGTTCTTGGACCCTGGGGGATTTCTTTTCTTTTCTTGTGTTGGGGCTGAAGCTAGTCCTGGTGTCACTAGCAGCAGTGTGTACTCTGCTTGTCCTGCCCCAGGGCTCCCCATCACCATCTGGCACCTCCCTGCCATCCCCTCCCCAGTGATGCCTGGGCACATCTCTCGAGCTCAGGCAGTGCAGTAAAACAAGCTCCTTATTTAAATCCCCATTTGGTTAGAGAGGAAAGCAGTAAGGAGCACAGGTTATGAAGGAGAGGAGCAGAGGAGGAAGAAGCGAGAGGAGAGCCTGGCTCTGCTGTCCTCCTGGGCCCATGGCTTCCAGCCCAGTTCATGCTGCATCTCCTCTGCAAAGCTGTTGTGGTAGCAGAGGGGATCCCCCGGCTTGTGCCGTTGGCTGTGTCTGCCCTTAGCTTCAGAGCAAGCAGAAAGGAGAGCGTTACCTCCCTCCTCTTCCTGGCTGCTCCTGCTCGGCACAGGCTCCATCCAAAAGTTTTCAGTCTCAGTCCCGCTCTGCCCAAAAATCCCTAGGCACCGCGGCCAGGATCCTCCTCTCTGGAAAAGGGGCTCTCTGGGATGCTGTGCAGGGCTGGACCCCTCCTCTGCATGTGCGACCTTGGGCACGGGGAGAAAGGATTGGGCTGAGTGGTGACTGCTCCTTGCTGAGAGGGTGACGGGATGGGGCTGAGCTCCGCTGACCTGGGTCTGTGGGGTTTCCAGCTCTGCCCTGGTACGGCCTGAAATTGCTCTGCGGAGTTTCAAGGAATGAGCATTTGGTTTCTCCTCTGCTCAGAGGAGCGGGAAGGATCTCTTTGGGGTTATTTCAGCCCATTTGTGGGACAGACAGTCTATGGGACAGTTGTTTGAAGAGTGAGCAAACCAAAGCCATCGTTTGGGCTCCGTTGAAAGAGCAAAGCTGGGAAAGCCTCAAATCGCAGGCTGCAGAGACAAGGGGGGACATGGCTGTGGCTTTCTGCTGGGGAACAGTGCTGCATCCCTTGGGAGGGACACAGAGAACATTATTTTGAGTTTCTGCTTTTCCTTCTCATTTTTAGACATGCAAAATTAATTTTTCTCTTTTATCGCCTGTGGCAATATTTCTTTTATTGCTCCGCGGCAGTGGGGACTGGATAGATTTTGCAAACTGAATTTTCCCTCGACAAGCCCCTCCTCTGCTTTCGCACCTCCAGCTGCCAGGCTTGGTTTTAAAACAGCTTGCACCGAGGCTGAAAATATTTGAAGGGCAGAGCAGTGCCTTGCAGGAAATGGCTTAAACTTCCTGCTCCCAAGATGGTGTGAGTGTTAAAACAGAACTGGAGAAATATTAGACATCCTACATCCGGCATGGCAGAGGAGAGTGACCCTGGGGTGATGTGATGGAAAGCCCGTACCCCCCCGCTGCCTGTGCCCGGCAGCTTCCGTCAGGACGAGGGGCCCAGCCGGTGCCCCCCCGCCCGGAACCCCACACCCACGACTTTGTAGGGGAAAAAATGGGCAAATTGTTTCCTACTCCACTGGGCTTTGCTGTGGTTTGGTTTTGTGGGAAATGTGTGGGGAGAGCTGGTCAAAGGTGGGGGGTGAATTTCAGCAGAACGTGAGTTGGGAAAGCACTGGTTTTGATGAAACGTTTGCTACCAGTTTATCTGCCACCTTCCAGCCCGAAGTGAAAGGCAAAAGTCTCAAATAGATAATCAGGATCTGACTCGGTCCCATTTGTTTGGGGCTGGAGCAGGACCTTCCGCATCTGTCAGCGGAAACCACGTTGAGTTATTGGCTTAATCAGAGGCAATTTAATTCTTCTAGCCCGGATGATTTCCCTCTTCGTGCTGGCTGAGCACCATCTACCTGACCAGGCAGGGAATAGCAGCTGGCTGGCTGGCCGTCCAGGACAGAGATGCACAAGGATAGAAAAGAAATGAGAGTATTTTTGTGCCGGCAGCGTGGGGAAGGGCAGGCAGTGAGGAGGGGAGGGCAGTGGTTCTGCGGAGCAGGGTGGTCCTCGCTGGAGCTCTCTGATGGGCGTCACATCTTCGGATGCAATTTGGCTCGCTGGGGATTACTGCCCTGTTATGGAAAGCTTCTCCAAACCCCAGTTTGTTGGCTGGAGCATGGAGATTTAGGTAATTTTATTCAAAATGTTACCAGTTGGCTAAAAATTACCTAGCCGTGTGGCTGGGAGCCCACAGTTACAGTGGAGGAAGGAGGTGGGAGCTGCAGGGCTGCAGGCAGACCAAGCAGGGTATGGTTTGGGGCTTTTCTCTGCAGCACCTGGGGCTGGTCTGAGCTCACACTGACTTCCTCCTAACAGTCACTGAGAACATAAAATTGCTCATAATGGAAGAAAAATTAGACCTCTTACACCCATGCTGGGACCTGAGTCACTTTTGGAGGCGTTGTTCCAGCTCCAGGAGCAGAAGCAGAGCATGTGGGTGCCCTCTCGGGCAGGTTTACCATGAATGGAGCATTATGCTGTGCTCTGAACATCCTCCTCCCTGCTTTTCCTCCTTGACCCCTTCTTTTCCTGCACCATTTCATGTGGGGCGGTGGGAGCCCTGGCTGCTCTGCGGGAGCGAGACCGGGATGGGGTAGGTACCATCCTCAGCAAGCACCTCTGCCTGAGGAGCTCGGTAATGCAGATTGCTGACGCTCACCTTTCACCATGGGACATACCCCACTAAACCCTGAGCAGCACGGCTCTTGGGGCTAGGGATTTGGCTAGGCACACCGTGTTTATTTTCCCAGGTTTTTCCATGGCGTGCTTTTCCCCGGGAAAGCTTTGGCCAGCAAACTTGGGGGAGGGGAAGATGAGGCTGATTTAAATCCCAGAAGTAGTTACAGCTGGCTGAAAGCTGTGTATGCAGCCCTGTGATAGATCAGTGGTGCCCACGGCTCTTGCACAATGTGCTGGGGCTGGTTAAAGCTCAGGGAGTGCAAGCCAGCCCTGGTCCTGGCGTTGCTTTGTGCAGGCAGAGCTATGGGGGGCAGGAGCAGAGGGCTGGGCTGGCTGGGCTGTGCTGAGGCTGCAGGACTGGAGGGGCAGATGCTCTGGCTGTTTGGGGGCAGAAATACAGTTATTTGCCTTGGAGTAATCCCCACTTGCCTGTGTGGCTGCAACACTGTGCAGGGACGAGGAGGGTGGTCACACAGAACAGGGCAGGGGATGAAAAGGCTTTGCTGTCCCAAATGGAGCTGGGTCGAAGCGCGCTGCTGCCCTGCTCGCCGTGTCCCAGAGCAAAACCTCATGGATGGAGCCAGTGAAGCAGATACCCACACAGCATCCTCGGGTCCATGGGGCTCCAGGTGCTCTCAGGGAGGGCAGATCGAGGGGAAAACACTGGAAAAGGAAACATCCTTCCACAGAAGTGTCCTGGAGCCCTTCAGGCAATTCAGCGTCCCCAGCTTCTGCTGAGCAGCTGTGGTGAAAATGTGGGTCTGCAGGAAGGAGCGAATGCCACTGTGTAAATCACTGCGCGGTTGATTTATTTTTCTTCTTCTTGTTGGCTGACCCCCGGGGTCCCCCTCCCAGCCCTTCCCTCTGTGCAACTGCGGGCCGGCGTGTCCCCGTGCGGGACGTGCCCTCCTTCCCACGGCTCCCGCAGAGGGACGTGGAGCCCCGGGGCTGCAGCAGTGGGAGAGGCACAGAAAGGTTTGGGAAGAGGTTTGGAAACGGCTCATTGAACAGCTCCGTGTGGGGCGGAGGGCAGTGCTTGTCTCGCCGGACCACAGGTCCATAGGGAGGCCAAAGCTGATCACTCAGCTTGTCTTAAGTCTGAAAAGAATGGGCAATTTGGGGCCCAGGGAGCAAGTTTGAACAAGTCTCCATGAGACTCTGGGATCCTGCCTTGCCCAGATGTTGCGTGCGCTGCCCCGCAGAGGGAGCGGGATGGGATGGGGAGGGCAGGGACATCCATCCCACGTCGGGTAGAGTGGGGTTGTGCTGGACCTGCCCATGGCCCCCGAGGGCTAAACCCAGCACCCAGCCTTTGCCCTCAAAAGGGCGAAGACCAAGAGAGCTTGGCCTGGCCAAGCTGTCAGAAGTTGGTACTCCTCGGTCCTCAAACATGAAACCTGTGAGATGAAAAGAGAAGCAGCAGATATTTTCATGCCTTGACTTTGCATTCCTGTTTCTCCTGCCTTAGGCTTTGCCTATTTCCTGGTCCTGGCAACCTGGAGGGCTGTTAAAGTGGTTATTTTAAGGAAGTTTTCCAGAAGCTCCAGGGTCTGTGTCCTGGGGCTCTAGGAAGAGTCTGGTGTGATGTGGATGCTGGTCTCTGTTCACCAGCGCACAACGTGAAGGAGGGGTGGTGGGCTGTGGGGTTTTTGACTCTTCTGACAGACACAGCAATACCTGGTGTGTAACCTCTCTCCTGCTAACAGGGACCCCTTGCTGGAGCTGAGGTGCTTCATGCATCCGTTTGGGTGGAGGTCTTGCCAGCAAATGAGTTACCAGGGCCATAAAAGACCACAGGAGCATTGCAGTGGCTTCTTCTCCCAGCTCTTCTCTCCAGCAGGGTTGTTTCCTAAAATTCCCTCCACTCGCATGATGGAGCTGATTTATGATGGGGGTTAGAGGAGCTTGGTTGTCCAATGTTGTGGCAGGACATGGCTTTCCTTGGGTAGAAGACTTTCTCTTGGTGAGGTTGGAGGCACTGCTGTTTTCCCTGTTGCTCTTCATCTAAAACATAAGTTTGCACCCCAGCCCTGGCTTGAATGATCCCAGACTCTGGATCCACAGTCTGTTCTTGGAGGCCTCAGTGATGCTTTTCCTGCTGGACCAAAACCAGGACCCTCACGACTGATGGTCAGTGCCCCAAGAGTACTCCTGGTGCTGCAGGGATGTGGGGGGAAAGTGGGGGGACTTGGGCCCCCAGGGACATGCTGAAGTCAGCAGCACTGTCTGCTCTTGGCTACAAGAGGGTGTCAGAAATGAGAACTGTATCCTGCAGAACCCAAAACCTCAAACCTAACGGGGCCTGTGACCTTTAAGAGGCTGCGAGCGTCGCAGAGCGAAGCCGCTGCCTTTATCTGCAGATTGTAGCCTGGGGAGGAAGGTGGCTTTGAGCGGTGCTTGGGTCGCTACAAGGCTGTTCTGGTTTCATGGGGTGATGGGGCTCAGCTCAGCAGCTGCTTGGTGCTGACTGTGTTGAGACGAGGGTTTGGGAAGCTGGTGGGGAGCATGGTGCCTGGTGCATCGGAGCCAGGGATGCATGTTGCTGCGGGTCAGTGGGTGCTGCCTCCCCTCCTTGGGTACTCTGGGGGACCCAGTGGGATTTGCAGTCTGGAGCATCCCCTAGCCAGGTTCTCCAGTCCTTGTAGGAAATGGAGACAAGGCTGGGGGGCACCCTTGGTGTCCTGCAGGTTTGTGTCCAGGAGAGTTGCTCTGAATACATCCTGTAAAAGGATCTCCTTCCACTAGACCAGAAAGTATGATCTGCTGTTACGATGTTAGGTTTATGGGTGCTGTAAAGCTATGGATTATGTGTAACAGAGCCAAGCAGGTACAAATGAACCCTAAAATCAAAACACACGCCAAGTGTGTATGGTAGGTCTGAAGAAATGTTTCTTTTATTCATGCCTAAAGCCAAGCTCTGCTTTCTTAGAGGTGACTGTCTCCCCAGCAGCTCCTGTGATGGTTCCTGATGACCCATTGAGAGCTTATTCAGTAGCAGCTACTAATTTGGGTGTCTCCACTTCCCCAGCAAATGCAACCATCTGCCTTCCTGGCCTCCGTCACGCATATGTGGACACCATGCTCTCGGTCCTGAGTGCTGGCCTCAGTCTACATATACATAATGCTGTGTAGGGTGGAGTGGTGATGGTGAGACCTGGGTGTAGGTGCCAGGTGTTTCATTCCCCACTTGGTATGATTGTGGTGCAGGTCTGCCCCTAAACGTCTCTCAAATATTGGTGCTTCTGTACATATACCAAAATCTCTTGGGGAGCATTACAGCCTAATTGGAATTAGGTGCCTAAATACCTTTTAGGATGTATGTCTTGGCTCTTCTCTGTCTCTGAACACAGCACTGCTGCATCACCCTGATTCTGGAAGAGCATCAAAACCTGGGAATTGCCCTGTCATGGGGAGTGGGATGACAGGAGTAGCTGGGATGGGGGAAGAAGGGGCTGGATGCTGTGCTGGCAGCCTGAGAGCTCTGGTGGAGTGAAGTGGCATTATTAGTCTTTATAGAGCCTCAGGGCCTGCCTTGGTGTTGGGGTGGTGCTGGACGAAGATGCCCAGCATGAGCATTTTGGACCTGGGGTAGAAGCTTGCATTGCACGTCCAACACCATCGGTGGCTGCACCCAAAACCCAGGTGTCCTTCAGCAGAGCTTGACTTGCCACAGCTTGCCCGAGTCCTGCTGCTGCTGGGAGCGCGCAGGGGCCGGGCCAGGCACGTCCCCTCGCCGTGTGTGCGTGGGCAGGGGCACAAACACCCGCTGGGGAGAGGCTTTTCTAGGAGAGGACCACGCACAGACTGTGGGCCATCACGTGCCTGTTCCCCTGCCCTGCCGCTTTTTAACCTCTCTAGGTATAAAAGGAGGGCCTTGGAAATATTAGCGTGGCTTCTTTCATGTTGTGATGGAGCCCATCGCAGGCAGACCTCATGTTACAGCTTAGCATGGCCGACTTGGTAGCTAATTTGCCGTGGACACCTTCTGTATTCAGCAGGAAGAGAGGTGTTTCTCCAAACAGCAGATTAGGACATCCCAGCTCCGGGTCTGCCCCCCCCTCCCCTTTCCTATTTCTCTCTCCAGCAGTTAGGCAGCTTGAATCCATCCAGCCCCTCATGCAAACTCCTCCTCGAGCTACAGGATGTCCTGTGAGATTACTGAGCACTTGAATGAGGGACTTCCTTAGCTTGGCGGAGGCTGAGCAGACCCCAGAGAGCTCCCGTGCCGGGGGAAGAGCCCGTTGCCAAGTCGTAGGAGGAATTCCCACGTTCCCATTCCTTCCCGCTGGCTGCCAAATGCTCGTCCTGTCTGCGAAAGCTGATGTATTTGGTTGGATTTAACCTTTGCTCAAAGAAGTGAATAAGAGAGAACTTTTACTTTTGGTTTCTGGGTGTACATTCTCGATTCAGCGATGGTTTTGTATGCGCAACACGATTCTGTGGTGGGAAAAGCTGGAGGAGAGACAGAAAGAGACTTCGCTTGGGTGAAGTCCTTTATAGCAGGGACTGGGAGCCTGCAGAGAGATTACCCTTCCTTCCTGCTCTAATGAAACCCCCCAGCCAGGCTTTAGGTGTCAGCCAGGCCTTACCGTTTCAGTAGAAGCAAAAAGGCAGCCCCGTGGGATGCGGGATTTCTCACGCCTGCGGTTGCTGCAGCTCCTGCCCAGACCCATGGACACGCACATGCTCCCGTGCTTTCCCTGCCAGCAGCAAGCGTGTCTGACTCCAGCAGCGGGGAGCAATGGAGTTTCAGGGAAGGGAAATGCTCTTTTTCATTGCTGCTTTTCGTGTCTATGGCAGAAGGCACTGGACCCTCTTTTTATTTTCCCGTTTGTCTCCTATGATATGAGCCCCAGTGACACCGGTGCTAGTGATTGCCACCAGTCACGTAATCAGCAGCACCCAGCACTGTCAAAGTGGTGTGCGAATCACAGCCTGGCCATCTCTGGTTAAGTAGTAAGTGTGGGGATGACCTGGTTTGGGGAACCTGAGAATGACCCAAACCTCGGATCTAAGCTCCCAAACCCAGGCAAAGGAGAAGAGAGAAAACCAGCAGGTCCTGAGACTGCCTGAATTCATTTTCTGAGGACATCAGCCATGGCCCACACGTGGGATGAGCAGGAAGAAACCATGCAAAGAGAAGAGAGGTCTCTGAAATCCTGTGGTGAGGTTTCTGGGCATCACATAGTTCTACAAAGCTGAAGATGGTCTAGCAAATTACCTCCCGACTTGGACCTCAGTATTTGCCAGTTGAGCCCTCCGTGCTCACAGAGCCACAGTGAGCTGCAGAGAGACTTTGCCACAAATGCAGCTCCGTGGCCACTCGGCACGGCGAGGTGCTCCCCTCCTAGAGCAAGCGTTGAGTCGCGTCACACTGGAGATGGACAGGTCACCGGTCTCGGCTCCACTCGCCATGAGCAGATGCGCCCCATCACCTTGCACCCAGCAATGAGCCGGGAGAAGTTGCCCTGATCGAGGTCAGCTGTACGACAGGGCAGTGCGTGGTCTCCAAAAAGCTGGAATGACCCCGTCTCCAACGCGATAGGATTTGGCTCTAATTAAACAGATGCCCATGTAGGTGACCCTGGGGCACTCCTCCCAGCGGGCAGCTCCATAGGGGTGGGGAGAAACTGCTGATGGAGTGGGGCACTTGGTTGGGAGGGTTTGGAGTGGGCTTGCAGTGGGACCCTAGGGAAGCAGCTTGGAGAGGTTGAACCTTGTTTACTGTTCCTGTACTAGCAAGTCCCTCTTGGAGCTGAAGCTCCAGGGGAGCAGCAGAGGCAGGGGCAAAAGTGAAGTCTTTTTTTGCTGTGAACACATGGAAATCAGAGGCTTGTGACCCACTGAAGAACAGGAATTGGAGTAATTGCCCCCAAAATGACAAGCTGTTTATTATAGAAAGTGCAGCCCATGGCATTGCAACCAGCCCAGGGGTTATGACCGGTGCCATAACCCCATGGGCTTTTTTTTTTTTTTTTGCATATCTGTGTAAATCTCCGCTCTCCCATTAGTGCCTGCCCTCAGCACTCCCTGAAAATTGCCCAAAAATTCCATCTTGGTGCAATTTAGGATACGCTCCAGCCTGCCCCAAGAACATCTGGTATCTGTGCATCGGGTGATATTAATCACAGCATGAACGCGGCCAAGTGTTAAACGGCAGAGCCCTCCCACCTCCCCCCTGCAAATGAAGGTTGTTTCAATGTTCCAGCAATAAAATTAACCTAGCAGCCCGGGCAGGCGGTGATCTGGCAGGAACAACTGCTGTGTGGGTTGAAGGGATGAAGAACGCTCTTAAATGGGCCAAGAAACCATGTGGTCCTATGACTTTTTGAAATCCCTGTGGTGTTTGAAGCTATTTTCTAGTCCTCCTCATCTTCTGAATCCACGGCCGTTCCTGCTGCGTCTGCAACTACTCCCTCTCGCCTGGTATTTTGTGCTGAGGCTGTTGTTGTTTTGGGTGTAAATCCTGCTCCCTGTTTCCGGGAAGGTAAACACCCCTCCCTCGCCCTGCTTTGCTGTAGAGATATCAAAGCGCTTCGCAAAGGGGGAGAGATGTTGTTTCTGTCTTGCAGATGGAGGAACGGAGTCGCAGAGGCTGCTGAGAAACGCGTGTGAATCTGCTCACTCGGAGGGTGCTTGTGGTTTTGCTCCAGGACACTTAGTGGCTTCCTTTAATGTTGGGCAATGAGCAGACAGGACTGGCACAGGGAATATTTTTATTCCCCTTTTCCTCGGGTGACCACACATCAGACAGTGGGCAAACCCCCATCAGCACCATGCTATTCACGTTGCCCCCAAAGGAGAGCCTGGCTCAGATTTGCCCCAAGTTCCCCAGTCTGTGGCTGAGTTTAAAAAAAGAAAAAAACAAAACAAAACAAAACAAGACAGAAAAAAAATTCAAAACTATGTCTCAAGTGCAGTCGGCGCCTTAACCACCGAGGCTGCTGTGCTTTCAATGGAGGCAGCCCCAGTACTGCTGCATGGGAGAGGGGGTGGGGGATAACTCTTGTGTGATGCCTTTGATGTTGAAGGCTTTTACCCGCGTTACCCGGGGAGAAACTCGAGTGCTTTTCATGTCTGGTGGTGAGGGAGGCAGAGAGCCAGGAGGGATTTGCTTTGCGAGACCTTTACGAAGGGAATTGAGCAAAACTTTTCAGAGTGTTGGGGGGGAGATTCGCTGGGGCGGCAGCTGAAATAGGTGCTGAAGCATCCTTGGCTCTTGCAGACGCCGAGCAGCGTGCATTGTCCTCCTCGTAATCCTTGGCTGAGTAAGTCTCTCTGCCTGAGCTCTCCCCAGCGTCGGGGAATAAAAAGCTGTGGCAAGGGCTGTGCTGGGGTCTCCCCAGCCTTGTCAGAGGGGAATCGTGGAGCAGGCAAGTTGGAGCACTGGCTGTGCGATGAGTGCAAGGGAGGTTGCAGGGCAGGGAAGGGAAAAATAGTGGCTTAGCAAGGGGAAAATACCAGGGGCATGATGCAGGCATCGGCGCAGGGGCACGCTTTGTCAGGGCCTGTGCTAAGGGAGGAGGCAGAGCCGGCTGTGCTGCCTGCTCCAGTTCGCCGTGGGATGGGGATGTGCTGGGCTGTGTTTCAGCGCTGGGGCTGGAGCAGGCAGGGAGCAGGAGGAGGGAGTCACAGCGGCCGGTGCTGGGTCCTGGGGGTGAAATGGGACAGCAGCAACCCCGACGTGATCCAGGCAATGGGGATTCCCTGGGGTGTCAGCTCCCAGCGGGCTGGGACCCCGCTGCGAGCAGGCTGCCTTCGCCCAGCTCCCGCAGCCCAGCAGTGAAAAGGGACCCTGGCTGCTGATGATGCCAAGCAAGGGTGAGTGCTGCCTGTGAAAGGGTCTGTACTGAATTTGGGAGCCCTGTCCCAGCCAGGGGGGCCACGTGTAGTAGTCTGCATCTGCGCAGGCAGTGGGAAGGGGCTGCTGCAGCTTCACCTGCTTGGCAAACGTGTGGCTGTATCAGCTTTGCTGGCTGCATCGGAGATACTCTTGCGTTATTTCCCCTGGGAAACGCATTTCTGTAGCATCGTGGTGAGCGCATCTGGTGATGTAAGGGAGGGCTGGCAGCCCGTGCTTGTCTCTCTCCTCGGTTTCTGCTCTGGAAGTTGGTTGTGAACTGATGGGGAAAGAACCTCCTGGTGTTTGATGGCCCCTTGTCCTGATGAACACTGGGGAACACCCATGTCTTGAGCATCCTTGTGAGCACTGGTGGGTGGTGCAGGGCACCAGACCAACGAGGCAGCAGCGGAATCCTCCTCTCCACGGCCCTTTTCTGTAGCTCTCAGTGCCCGCGTGGGAAGCGCTCCCCAAAAGCAGCATCCTGCTCTCCCTCCCTCTCACCCACCCTGCCCACGCAGCACCCCCCAAACCCAAGCTGCAGCTTGTGCCTGGGGAACGTGTCCCTGCCTGCGCCGGGGGGAAGGGCTGCGGGGTGTGCTGGAGGCACCCCCAGCCCTGGGGACACCCTACCCACCCCCAAAAAAAGAGGTAGGGGGATGAGGATGCCCAGCTGCCTGCCAGGGGAGGTCTGATCCCTTCCAGGAGGGTAGATGTTCGGGCTCTTGCCCCCGGAACCCCCGGCCCCGCCATGGGGGGGGTGGGGGGTGCCGGCCGCTCGCTGTCCCCAGCAGCTCCGCGGGTTACCCACGCGTGGGACAGCCCAAGAAGAACGAGACTCGCCTCCCCCCGCCCCGAGAGCGTCTCCCCCGGCTTTTCTCTTTAATTGGCTCTTTTGAACCAGCCCTGTCCAACCCCC